>NC_092731.1:41122482-41431869 GCF_047496885.1 Scyliorhinus torazame
ACCTCTTGTTGCCATTTCGATAAGCCTTTCTTTTTTCTCCATTTGTAAGGTACTGGTGCATGACCTTCTCCACCCCCAAAAACGTCTAACCCTCTGAATGAGCCGTTGTCTACAACACACTCCCTATTGAAACTTGAATGCAACACCTGAAAAGCAAACACAAATAAGTTGACCCCTCACCTGTCTTAAGTTCACTAAGCCAAACCCAATCGCGAATGATAGACTTTTATCCCATGAGCACACAATTTTGTTTCGGGCAAGGTCTCAGAAATTCCAAATTATATTATGAAGTCCACCTGACCTACAAACATGATATTGAATTTGGGTAGGATAAGCACAAGAGCCTTCCCTTCAGGTATGATTCGTTTGTCTTCCTTGACACTTTAATCAAAACAAGCTCTATTCTAAGAACTTAGTTGACATATATATATATATATATAGAAGCAAACAGCAAGACATTTTGTCAATTACAAACAGAAAGCACCCCACAGCTACAGTGATCTGTGTATAACACTTAATTAACTATTGCTGAACTGTTCCAATTCAAAAACATAATCCCACAAACCAAAACCCCTTTTCAAGGGTGTGGCCCAGCACTCTGCATTCTCACTTGAATAAGAGTGGCTTTCCCGGAGATTCTAATCCCATCTCCCCAACAGATTTAACTCCTTTCAGAAAGCAAACTGTATGTTTTTACGTTGCCGAAGCAGGCAGCTGTAATCAATGTTTCGTTTTTACTGGAACAGATATTTGAAATGCAAATAGAGAGAGACAGGCCAAAATACTTATTTTCTCACTCTGAGTCCACCGCAGTCAAATTTTCAAGCGAAAGCAAAAACCTCACACAGCCACCACTCAGCTCCACCCACAAAATGACATCACTGAAGCCCTGTGATAAGACAAAACCCTTTCTTAAAGGGACAGTCCCATGACACTGGATGTGCTGAGAAGATATTTACATGCGAGTTTCAGCTCCCCCTTGCTATCAGACAAGCCTCCACTGCTTTGAAGGTGGTTAATTTATTTTCACGGAACTGCAGAGAGCAACAAAAGTTTCACTTCTGGGCACAGCTTTATTCAGAGCACAAGTGACCTGCCTACTGCAAGATGCCTGATGTATTAGCTCCGCCCATCATTGAGACATCTTTTTTTTTTGGAAATTTTTTATTTAAAACAAATTTGTAACATTTACAGAGAGAAAAAAAGGCCCTGTGCAAAGAGCCTTCACATAGTGAAAACGAACAGTGGGAAAGAATAAAAATGTTCATAAGGCACTTCCCCTATCAGCTCTGTTTTCCCATGCCCCACGTGTTGAACTAAACTATTGTGGCTCTAACCCTTCCCCCCCCGCTCCCCCATCACCCCCCCACCCCCACCCCCACCCCCCTACACCCCCCCCCACACTCCCCTCCCCCACACCCCCCTCCCCCACACACCCCTTCCCCTTCACCCCCACCCCCCTTCTCGGGTGTTGCTGCTGCCGGTTTCCTGCGTTGTTCCCTGAGAGACTGCAAGTGACTTTCTCCCCCAGGGGGATCCCTGGTCACCCCCCCTTGCCCACTTAATTCTCCTCTGCTCTACCTCTTAGCTGCACCCCCCCCCCACCCCCGAGGCCTGACCTGCCAGGTGAGCCCTGCGCTTGGCCCTAGCCCGCCCCTCCTCCTACTCTCCTTGGTGCCCCCTGACCCACGCTAGCTACGCTGACCCCTGCCCTTGGTGCCTGACTGTCTCCCGCCCGAGTGCTCGGGCCCTCCCCCCCACACACACAGGACCCATTAACCTGATTGTATCTCCCCGTGCCGTTTCAAGTCCCTTAACCAGCCCCTAGCCCATCCCCCTATCAGAGGTCCCGATCTCCCGCCAAAAGATACCAAAGATAGCAGGGCCCCCTATGCAGGGCCCCTCTCACCCCCCCCCCCCCCCTCGTTTCAATCTCCCCAAAACACCCTAAGCAGTGCGCCCTCCAGCCCCCGCTCTCTGTCCCAGCTGAAAACAATCCTGGATAAAACATTACAGTACCGGATAATTGAACAAACCGCCGCCACACAACAGCTCTGAGAGCCCCGAGTCTTTTAGTTCAAGTCCAGCTTCTACTCTTAATAAAAGTCCACTCCTAGTCAGAGCAAGTTAGGTTAACAGACCACCGCCACTGTACAGCACTGAAAACACTAAGTGCCCATTGGTTCCCGTCCAGCTTCTTATCTTTAATAAAAGCCCAAACCTGTTCTGGTGTCTCAAAGTAGTGATGGAGTTCCTCAAACGTGACCCAAAGCTTCGCAGGATACAGCATTCCAAACCTCACCTCCTTTTTGTAGAGGGCTGCCTTTACCTTGATGAATCCTGCACGTCTCTTGGCCAGCTCCGTTCCCAAGTCCTGGTAAATGCGTACCTCGCAGTTCTCCCATCTGCTGCTCCTCTCCGCCTTGGCCCATCGCCTTCTCTTGGACCGCCTGTGTGTCGACCATTCGGTCCATTACCGCCCTCATTGAGTCCAACATGTTCCTCTTCAGTTCGGCGAAGCAATTCCTGAAGAACTCCATCTGCTGCTCCCTTGGCCAGTGAGCCTCCGCTCCCTGGTCCCTGCCACCCGCCATGCTTCACCGCCCGGTCTGGGGTCCCCGCTGCTCCCTCTTCGATCCTTGCCGCTCCGCTTGACCACTTCTGGTCCAGCTGTCCATACCCTGAGGGGAAAGCCTCTTCCCTATCGTCCCCTCCACCGATTCAGGTCGCCAGGTCCCGAAAAAGTCCGTTGGAAAAGGTCCGTTTGCCCATCTCGGGCGGGAGCGATCCGACCTGCGACCTGCTTCCTCGAGGGCACCACCGGAAGTCCAATGAGAACATCTTACCAAGCTGACAACTAATCAACTCCCAGTGAATCCCCTTATTCGAAACAACGTTGAATTTGTCAAAACTCTTTACGATTAGTTAACTGCACCTCTGGCTCCAAATCTTTCAAACGAGGATGTATTTCAAAGCATGACCACAGCAGTCAAACACACTGCAACCCAGGTTTTCTGCCCTGACTGCACCAAATAACTATACTGCACCAAATAACTAGACTACACCAAATAACTATACTGCACCAAATAACTAGACTACAAAGCATCTGAAATCCCTACATTCATCAAAAGTGACGTTTTAATCAGAAAATTGCGCAGGAAAGTTCTGCATCTGACTTGGGAGAGTCAGTGATATTAGGATGCGTCTCCTTTTAGAGCGGGCTCAGAATGTTCTCTCTGCGAGGAACATAGGAAGATAGGACAGTACAGCACAGTACAGGCCCATCAGCCCACGACGTTGTGCCGACCGTTTACCCGAATCTAAGATCAACCTAACCTACACCCCTTCAATTTACTGCTGCCCATGTGCCTGTCTAAGAGTCGCTTAAATGTCCCTAATGACTCTGACTCCACCACCTCTGCTGGCAGTGCATTCCACACACCCACCACTCTCTGTGTAAAGAACTGACCTCTGACATCTCCCCGAAACCTTCCTCCAATCACCTTAAAATTATGTCCCCTCGTGACAGCCATTTCCGCCCTGGGGAAAAGTCTCTGGCTATCCACTCTATCCATGCCTCTCATCACCTTGTACACCTCTATCAAGTCACCTCTCTGCCTTTTCGCTCCAATGAGAAAAGTCCTAGCTCCCTCAACCTTTCTTCATAAGATATGCCCTCCAGTCCAGGCAGCATCCTGGTAAATCTCCACTGTACCTTCTCCAAAGCATCCACATCCTTCCTATAATGAGGCGACCAGAACTGGACACAATATTCGAAGTGTGGTCTAACCAGGGTTTTATAAAGCTGCAGCAAAACCTCACGGCTCTCAAACTTAATCCCCCTCTTCCTGAAAGCCACCACACCATACGCCTTCTTAACAACCCTATCAACCTGGGTGGCAACATTACTGCATTGGATCCCAACCCCCTGCCACAATAGTGTAAACCCTCCCCAACAGCACTAGCAATCCCCCCCCCCCCCCACCCCACACAAAATCAGTTCCAGACCTGCCCAGGTGTTGCCCGTTCGGTTTGTACTGATCCCTCTTCCCCCAGAACAGGTACCATCCCTCAGGAATTTGAATCCCTCCCTCTTGCACCTTCTCTCAAGCCACGCGTTCATCCTATTTACCCTGACATTCCTATTCTGACTGGTTTGTGGCACTGGTAACAATCCTGAGATTACCACCTTTGAGGTCCTACATTTTTGTTTAACTCCTAATTGGCGCAGGAGGGAGGGTTTCCGATTTTTGGGACATTGGAACCAGTTGTGGGGGAGGTGGGACAATTACAAATCGGACAGTCTACACCTCTGCAAGACTGCAACCAATGTCCGAGGGGGGTTGTTTGCTCGTGTTGTTGTAGAGGGCTTAAAATAACGGGGCCGGGGGGTGGAACCAATATAGGAAGTCGGTGGGCGATGAAGAGAGGATAGAAACAAAAGTCTGTAAGGAGAAAAGTGGAAGGTAGAGAAACAGATTGAACTGCATTTATTTCAGTGCAAGAGGCCTAACGGGCATGGCAGGTGAACTCAGGGCATGGATAGGTACATGGGACTGAGATATTAATGCTGTTACTGAAACTTGGCGAAAGGAGAGGCAGGACTCGCAGCTCAATGTTCTGAGGTACAGATGCAACAGGAAAGAGAGAACAGGAGGTAAGCGAGGAGGGGGAGTTGTGTTTTTGATTAGGGACAGTATCACAGCAGTACAGAGAGAGAATATATCCGAGGTTTCGCCCACTGAGCCTATCAGTGTTGAACTGAAATATAAGGGTGAGGACACTTTGGTAGGATTATACTATAGTTCCCAAATAGTCAGTGGGATATTGAGGAGCAAATAGGTAAAGAGATAACAGATACCTGCCAGAAAAACAGGGTGGTAATATTTGGGGACATTAACTCTCTCAACATTACCTGGGACAGCCACAGCACTAAGCGTTTGTACGGAGAGCAATTTGTCGAGTGTAATCAGAAACAATTCCACATTTAACATGTGGATGGCCCGACTGGAGAAGGAGCGAAACCTGACCTCCTCTTGGTGAATAAGGAAGGACAGGCGACGGAATGTTAGTGAGGGATCACTTTGGTACAAGTGACCATAATTCCAAGCGTTTTAAGATAGCTATGGAGAATAATAGTTCCAGTGCAAAAGTTGCAATTCTAAATTGGGGCAAGGCCAATTGAGAGGGTATTAGGTGGGAACTTTCAAAAGGTAATTGGGGTGCCTATTTGTAGGCAAGGGGACAGCTGGTAAGTGGGAATCTTTCAAAAATATATCAACTAGGGTTCAAGATGAGCACATTCCTCTGAGAGTTAAGGATAAAGCTCGGACAAGAAGGGAACCCAGGATGACTCGGGATATTGAGGCCCTGGTCAGAAGGAAGAAGGAGGCAAATGAACTGCATAGGCAGCTGGGATCAAATGGATCCCAGGTCCACCCACGTCGACGCTACCACCAACAAACCACAACAGCGCCTATACTTCCTCAGGAAACTAAGGAAATTCGGCACGTCCACATTGACTCTCACCAACTTTTACAGATGCACCACAGAAAGCATCCTATCGGGCTGCATCGCAGCCTGGTATGGCAACTGCTCGGCCCAGAACCGCAAGAAACTTCAGAGAGTCGTGAACACCGCCCAGTCCATCACACGAACCTGCCTCCCATCCATTGACTCCATCTACACCTCCCGCTGCCTGGGGAAAGCGGGCAGCATAATCAAAGATCCCTCCCACCCGGCTTATTCACTCTTCCAACTTCTTCCATCAGGCAGGAGATACAGAAGTCTGAGAACACGCACGAACAGACTCAAAAACAGCTTCTTCCCCACTGACACCAGACTCCTAAATGACCCTCTTATGGACTGACCTCATTAACACTACACCCTGTATGCTTCATCCAATGCCAGTGCTTATGTAGTTACATTGTACATGTTGTGTTGCCCTATTATGTATTTTCTTTTATTCCCATGTATTTAA
The DNA here is from genome assembly GCF_047496885.1 of Scyliorhinus torazame. Taxonomy (NCBI): domain Eukaryota; kingdom Metazoa; phylum Chordata; class Chondrichthyes; order Carcharhiniformes; family Scyliorhinidae; genus Scyliorhinus; species Scyliorhinus torazame. The sequence goes on from NC_092731.1 coordinate 41,128,463, forward strand.
TGATTTTTTGAGCTGCTCGCAGAAAAATACTTTTCACTGTACCTCAGTACACATGACAATAAACAAATCCAATCCAATCCAAGAGGACACGGCTTGTCGGTGCAGAGTTACGAGAGAAATCAGGAGGGCAAAAAGATGATATGAGATTATCTTGGCAGATAAGGCAAAGGAAAATTCAAAGACCCTTTTCAGACACATAAACGCTAAAACGGTGACTTTGAGAGGGAACGGCCTCTTAAGGATAAACAAGATCATCTGTGTGCCGATCCACAAGGGATGGGAGAGGTCCTAAATGAATATTTCTCGTCAGTAATTACAGTTGAGAAAGACACGAATATGAGGGAAATTGGGGAAATAAAAAGTGATGTCTTGAGGAGTGTACATATTGCAGAAAGGAGATGCTGGAGGTATTAAAGCGCATTAGGATAGATAGGGCAGCACGGTAGCATTGTGCATAGCACAATTGCTTCACAGCTCCAGGGTCCCAGGTTCGATTCCAGCTTGGCTCACTGTCTGTGCGGAGTCTGCACATCCTCCCTGTGTGTGCGTGGGTTTTCTCCGGGTGCTCCGGTTTCCTCCCACAGTCCAAAGATGTGAAGGTTAGGTGGATTGGCCATGATAAATTGCCCCTTAGTGTCCAAAATTGTCCTTAGTGTTGGGTGGGGTTACTGGGTTATGGGGATAGTGTGGAGGTGTGGACCTTGGGTCGGGTGCTCTTTCCAAGAGCCAGTGCAGACTCGATGGGCCGAATGGCCTCCTTCTGCACTTTAAATTCTATGATGATAAATCCCAGTCACCTAATGAAATGTATCCCAGGACATTATGGGAGGCTAGGGATGAAATTGCCAGCCCCCTAGCTGAGATATTTGAACTATCGACAGCAGCAGGAGAGGTGTATGAAGATTGGAGGGTAGCAAACGTTGCGCTCTTGTTTCAGAAGGGCTGTCGGGATAAACCTGGGAAATACAGACAGGTTTGCCTTACTTCTGTCGTGGGTAAATTGTAAGACGGTATTATGCGGGACAGGCATTTAGGCAGGCAAGGGCTAATTATGGAAAGTTAGCATGGCTTTGTAAGGGGAAATTATGACTCACCAATTTTGAGGTTTTTGAAGGGGCATCCAAGAACGTAGATGAGGGCAGTGCGGTTGGCGTTGTCTACATGGACTTTAGCAAGGCCTTTGACACAGTACCGCATGGTAGGTTGTTGCAAAAGTTTAAATCTCACGGAATCCAGGGTGAGGTAGCAATTGGATACAACATTGGCTCCGGAGCCAAATGTTGGTTGTGGAAGGTTTTTATTCAAACTGGAGGCCTGTGACCAGCGGTGTGCCTCAGGAATCAGTGCTGGGCCTACTGTTATTTGCTGTAAATAATAGTGATTTGGATGAGAATGTAGAAGTCATGGTTAGTAAGTTTGCTGATGGCACCAAGATTGGTGGCATGGTGGATAGTGAAGAAGTTTATAAAAGATTGCAACAGGATCTTGACTAATTGGGCCAGTGGGCCGATGAATGGCAGATGGAGTTTAATTTGGATAAATGTGAGGTGATGCATTTTGGTAGAACGTACTCAATTAATGGCAGGGAACTGGGGAGAGGTAGTTACAAAACAAAGAGATCGCGGGATACAAGTTCAAAGTTCCTTGAAGGTGGAGTCGCAGGTGGGCAGAGTGGTGAAGGAGGCATTCAGTGTGCTAGGTTTTATTGGTCAGAATATTGAATGCAGGAGTTGGGACGACTTGTTGAAGTTGTACAAGACATTGGTAAGATCACGCATGGGCCGTGTTCAGCTCTGGTCACCCTATTACAGAAAGGATATTGTTAAACGAGAAAGAGTGCAGAAGTTATTGACGAGGATGCTTCCAGGACTTGATGGTCTGAGCTACAAGGCGAGGCAGGATAGGCTTGGACTTTTTTCCTGGGACGTCGGAGGCTTAGGGGTAATCTTATAGAGGTCCTAAAATATTGAGGGGTATAGATAAGGTAGATAGTCAACATATTTTCACAAAGGTATAGGTGTCTAGAACTAGAAAGCATAGGTTTAAGCTGAGAGGGGAGAGATCCAATAGAGACCAGAGTGGCAGTGTCTTCACACAGAGGGTGGTGAGCATCTGGAATGGATTGATAGAGGTAGTGGCATGGACAAGCTGGGCTGAAGGACCTGTTTCCCTGCTGTAAACATCTATGGTTATGAGTGTATGCCACGATATTCACACAGAAACATCTGCAACCCCGAAAACAATAGCTATCTCCATAAATCCGCAGCACGGTAACATGATGTTTTGCACTTTCGGCTGTAAGCGCCAGGGACCCAGATTCAACTTCAACCTTGGGTGACAGTCTTTGTCGAATTTGCACATTATACACTTGCCTTCGTGCCTTTCCTCCGCAAGCTCTAGATTCCTCCCACCGCGCAAAGATGTACACGGCCGGTGAACTGGTCATGCTGGATTATTAATCAGAATCTTTATTGTCACAAGTAGGCTTACATTAACACTGCAAAGATGTTACTGTGAAAAGCCCCTAGTCACCACATTCCGGCGCCTGTTCGGGTACACAGAGGGAGGATTCAGAATGTCCAAGTTACCTAACAGCACGTCTTTCGGGACTAGTGGGAGGAAACCGGAGCACCGGGAGGAAACCCACGCAGACACGGGGAGAACGTGTGGAGTCCGCACAGACAGTGACTCAAGACGGGAATCAAACCTGGGACCCTGGTGCTCTGAAGCGGCAGTGCTAACCACTGTGCTACCGTGCTGCCAAAAGATTTGGTGGCTTAATGGGGTTAATGGAACAGGGCGGGGGAGTAGGCCAAAGCAGGGAGCTCATTCAGAGGGTCTGAGTATACTGGATGGGCCGAATGGTCTCCTTCTGCACTGTGGGGATTCTATGATTCTGACAGATTATTCCAGGCCCTGCACCACCGTCTACCTCTGCAAAAACCGTTCAGAAAATCTAACTTATTTACTCTGTTCGATCCTGTAACGCCCACAGCAATCATTCACTGTATAAACTGAAACAGTCACTGAAACTGTCGTTATCCCTGTACCCCACCACCTGCTTTAATGTCCCTTATTCTTCATTATCGTCTACAAAACTATGCCAAAACTTTTCCCAGCCTTGATTATATGTTTACACTCACTGCAGTCCTCCCTATTTCTTTAACTCCCTGCAGCCATTCCAGCCTCCCTGTAAACTCCTTGGGACAATACAATATAACCAGATCACCTGGCTGCATATTGAACCCTCCCTATATGTGCATCAATTTTATACATCGACAACGATCTGTAAGTCCCTATAATGCCCAGTCCTTCCCCATATCCGTGACTTTCTCCAGCTCCCGTAAATATCCTGTCCCATGCAGCGAGATTGGTAGCCTTCCAAGGTCCTAATTGCTGCAATTTCCGATATCCTTCATACTCCCAGTTACGACAAGTGCCAATTCCCGCGACGGCCCTTGTCTGCTCCTGTAAATTGACTGAGGCCCTGGAATTCACTCTGTCATCGTTCCAGCATCCAGTAAAGTGACATCCGCCAATGTTTGCAACATTGAGCCCCCGACAGCATTCCAGGTCGCTGAAAGGCCTTTAAATCTTTCTGTTTACGACCTCCCAGATTAACTGCATCTTGTTTAATTCCAGATGATGCTCCTTTCGGTAACTACCACGCAAACTATCAAGGTGTGAGTGGGTATAGGCATGGCAGATGCAGTGTAATGTGGATACATATGAGGTTATGCGCTTCGTTAGCAAAAAGAGGAAGGGTTTGCACTGAGTGCTGAATTTGGTGCATTTGAGTGCTATAGTAAGAGTTTGGTGACCGAGGGAGTATAAGGCTTCATTTTTATCTAAAGTTTAGTCTTTCTTTTATTTAGTTAATTAACTTAAAAGTTGCTGTTTGGTTTAGAAGAAGGTGAATTTTCAATAAGCTTTAAACAGGCTTCTCCTTGTAGGCACTTGCAGCTGGAGCTTGTTAATTAGTTAATTGGATTAGGCCAGTTTTCAGAGGCTAGATTCACAGTATAAAAGTGATCCCCTACAGTGCAGACTTTGTTTGCACTGAGTGCTGAATTTGGTGCTTTTTGAGTGCGATAGTGAGAGTTTGGTGACCGAGGGAGTGCTGGATTTGGTGCATTTTGAGTGCGATAGTGAGAGTTTGGTGACCGAGGGAGTGCTGAATTTGGTGCATTTTGAGTGCTATAGTGAGAGTTTGGTGACCGAGGGAGGTAGGTGAGGAGGGAGTAAGGTGCTGCTTTCATTTTGTTTCCGACATTTCCGCAAAGAGTGCGAAGAGAGCCAGGAGTTTACAGAAAGTGTAGCTGACTGGGAGCAGAGTCGGAGGGCGGAGATCTAGTTAGTTCACTGGGCAGCTATATTCTGTCAGGTAAGAGGGGATGGAGGCTAGGCCAGTTGCATGCTCCTCCTGTAGGATGTGGGTGGTGAGGGATACCACCGGTGTCCCCGCTGACTATACCTGCGGGAAGTGCACCCAACTTCAGCTCCTCAAAGACCGTGTTAGGGAACTGGAGCTGAAGCTGGATGAACTTCGGATCATCCGGGAGGCAGAGGGGGTGATTGAGAAGAGTTACAAGGAGGTAACCACACCCAAGGTACAGGACAAGAATAGCTGGGTTACAGTCAGGGGGAAAAAAACAAACAGGCAGAAAGTGCAGGGTTCCCTCGTGGCCGTTCCCCTTCAAAACAAGGAAACCGTTTTGGATGCTGTTGGGGGGGATGACCTACCGGGGGAAGGCCCTAGTGGCCAGGTCTCTGGCACTGAGTCTGGCTCTGGGGCTCAGAAGGGAAGGGGGGAGAATAGAAAAGCAATAGTTGTAGGAGATTCAATGGTTAGGGGAATAGATAGGAGATTCTGTGGTCGCGAGCGAGACTCCCGGAAGGCATGTTGCCTCCCAGGTGCCAGGGCCAGGGATGTCTCGGATCGTGTCTTCAGGATCCTTAACGGGGAGGGGAGCAGCCAGAAGTCGTGGTGCACATTGGTACCAACGACATAGGTAGGAAAAGGGGTGTGGAGGTAATAAACAAGTTTAGGGAGTTAGGCTGGAAGTTAAAAGCCAGGACAGACAGAGTTGTCATCTCTGGTTTGTTGCCAGTGCCACGTGATAGCGAGGCTAGGAATAGGGAGAGAGTGCAGTTGAACACGTGGCTGCAGGAATGGTGTAGGAGGGAGGGCATCAGGTATTTGGATAATTGGAGCGCATTCTGGGGAAGGTGGGACCTGTACAAGCAGGACGGGTTGCATCTGAACCAGAGGGGCACCAATATCCTGGGAGGGAGGTTTTCTAGTACTCTTCGGGAGGGTTTAAACTAATTTGGCAGGGGAATGGGAACCGGATTTGTAGTCCAGCAACTAAGGTAGCCGATATTCAGGAAGCCAAAGCATGTAGTGAGGCAGTGGGGAAGGGAACACTGACAAAGGAGAGTACTTGCAGGCACGGAGATGGGTTGAAGTGTGTATACTTCAACGCAAGAAGCATCAGGAATAAGGTGGGGGAACTTAAGGCATGGATCGGTACTTGGGACTATGATGTGGTGGCCATCACGGAAACTTGGATAGACGAGGGGCAGAAATGGTTGTTGGAGGTCCCTGGTTATAGATGTTTCAATAAGATTAGGGAGGGTGGTAAAAGAGGTGGGGGGGGTGGCATTATTACTTAGAGATAGTATAACAGCTGCAGAAAGGCAGTTTGAGGTGTATCACCCTATTGAGGTAGTATGGGTTGAAGTCAGAAATAGGAAAGGAGCAGTCACCTTGTTTGGAGTTTTCATAGGCCCCCCAATAGTAGCAGAGATGTGGAGGAACAGATTGGGAAACAGATTTTGGAAAGGTGCAGAAGTCATAGGGTAGTAGTCATGGGCGACTTTAACTTCCCAAATATTGAGTGGAAACTCTTTAGATCAAATAGTTTGGATGGGGTGGTGTTTGTGCAGTGTGTCCAGGAAGCTTTTCTAACACAGTATGTAGATTGTCCGACCAGAGGAGGGGCAATATTGGATTTAGTACTGTGTAATGAACCAGGGCAAGTGATAGATTTGTTAGTGGGGGAGCATTTTGGAGATAGTGACCACAATTCTGTGACTTTCACTTTAGTAATGGAGAGGGATAGGTACGTGCAACAGGGCAAGGTTTACAATTGGGGGAAGGGTAAATACGATGTTGTCAGACAAGAATTGAAGTGCATAAGTTGGGAACATAGGCTGTCAGGGAAGGACACAAGTGAAATGTGGAACATGTTCAAGGAACAGGTGCTACGTGTCCTTGATATATATGTCCCTGTCAGGCAGGGAAGAGATGGTCGAGTGAGGGAACCATGGTTGACAAGAGAGGTTGAATGTCTTGTTAAGAGGAAAAAGGAGACTTATGTAAGGCTTAGGAAACAAGGTTCAGACAGGGCATTGGAGGGATACAAGATAGCCAGGAGGGAACTGAAGAAAGGGATTAGGAGAGCTAAAAGAGGGCATGAACAATCTTTGGCGGGTAGGATCAAGGAAAACCCCAAGGCCTTTTACACATATGTGAGAAATATGAGAATGACTAGAGCGAGGGTAGGTCCGATCAAGGACAGTAGCGGGAGATTGTGTATTGAGTCTGAAGAGATAGGAGAGGTCTTGAACGAGTACTTTTCTTCTGTATTTACAAATGAGGGGGGCGATATTGTTGGAGAGGACAGTGTGAAACAGATTGGTAAGCTCGAGGAAATACTTGTTAGGAAGGAAGATGTGTTGGGCATTTTGAAAAACCTGAGGATAGACAAGTCCCCCGGGCCTGACGGGATATATCCAAGGATTCTATGGGAAGCAAGAGATGAAATTGCAGAGCCGTTGGCAATGATCTTTTCGTCCTCACTGTCAACAGGGGTGGTACCAGGGGATTGGAGAGTGGCGAATGTCGTGCCCCTGTTCAAAAAAGGGACTAGGGATAACCCTGGGAATTACAGGCCAGTTAGTCTTACTTCGGTGGTAGGCAAAGTAATGGAAAGGGTACTGAAGGATAGGATTTCTGAGCATCTGGAAAGACACTGCTTAATTAGGGATAGTCAGCACGGATTTGTGAGGGGTAGGTCTTGCCTTACAAGTCTTATTGAATTCTTTGAGGAGGTGACCAAGCATGTGGACGAAGGTAAAGCAGTGGATGTAGTGTACATGGATTTTAGTAAGGCATTTGATAAGGTTCCCCATGGTAGGCTTCTGCAGAAAGTAAGGAGGCATGGGATAGTGGGAAATTTGGCCAGTTGGATAACAAACTGGCTAACCGATAGAAGTCAGAGAGTGGTGGTGGATGGTAAATATTCAGCCTGGATCCCAGTTACCAGTGGCGTACCGCAGGGATCAGTTCTGGGTCCTCTGCTGTTTGTGATTTTCATTAATGACTTGGTTGAGGGAGTTGAAGGGTGGGTCAGTAAATTTGCAGACGATACGAAGATTGGTGGAGTTGTGGATAGTGAGGAGGGCTGTTGTCGGCTGCAAAGAGACATAGATAGGATGCAGAGCTGGGCTGAGAAGTGGCAGATGGAGTTTAACCCTGAAAAGTGTGAGGTTGTCCATTTTGGAAGGACAAATATGAATGCGGAATACTGGGTTAACAGTAGAGTTCTTGGTAATGTGGAGGAGCAGAGAGATCTTGGGGTCTATGTTCATACATCTTTGAAAGTTGCCACTCAAGTGGATAGAGCTGTGAAGAAGGCCTATGGTGTGCTCGCGTTCATTAACAGAGGGATTGAATTTAAGAGCCGTGAGGTGATGATGCAGCTGTACAAAACTTTGGTAAGGCCACATTTGGAGTACTGTGTACAGTTCTGGTCGCCTCATTTTAGGAAGGATGTGGAAGCTTTGGAAAAGGTGCAAAGAAGATTTACCAGGATGTTGCCTGGAATGGAGAGTAGGTCTTACGAGGAAAGGTTGAGGGTGCTAGGCCTTTTCTCATTAGAGCGGAGAAGGATGAGGGGCGACTTGATAGAGGTTTATAAGATGATCAGGGGAATAGATAGAGTAGACAGTCAGAGACTTTTTCCCCGGGTGGAACAAACCATTACAAGGGGACATAAATTTAAGGTGAAAGGTGGAAGATATAGGAGGGATATCAGAGGTAGGTTCTTGACCCAGAGAGTAGTGGGGGCATGGAATGCCTGTGGAAGTAGTTGAGTCGGAAACATTGGGGACCTTCAAGCAGCTATTGGATAGGTACATGGATTACGGTAAAATTATATAGTGTAGATTTATTTGTTCTTAAGGGCAGCACGGTAGCATTGTGGATAGCACAATGCTTCACAGCTCCAGGGTCCCAGGTTCGATTCCGGCTTGGGTCACTGTCTGTGCGGAGTCTGCACGTCCTCCCCGTGTCTGCGTGGGTTTCCTCCGGGTGCTCCGGTTTCCTCCCACAGTCCAAAGATGTGCAGGTTAGGTGAATTGGCCAATGATAAATTGCCCTTAATGTCCAAAATTGCCCTTGGTGTTGGGTGGAGGTGTTGAGTTTGGGTGGGGTGCTCTTTTCGGGTGCCGGTGCGGACTCGGGGGGCCGAGTGGCCTCCTTCTGCACTGTAAATTCAATGATAATCTATAATTAATCTAGGGCAAAGGTTCGGCACAACATCGTGAGCCGAAGGGCCTGTTCTGTGCTGTATTTTCTATGTTCTATGTTCTAGATTATATTGGAAGGGTGTAAATTGAGAGAGGTGGATTCTCAGCGAGACCTTGGTGTCCTCGGGCATCAGTCGCTGAAAGTAAGCGCGCAGGTACAGCCGGCAGGAAAGAAGGCAAATGGTAAGTTGAAATGAAAAATGAAATTAAAATCACTTTTTATCGCAAGTAGGTTTCAAATGAAGTTAATGTAAAAAGCCCCTTGTCGCCACATTCCGGCGCCGGTCCAGGGAGGCTGGTACAGGAATTAAACCCACGCTGCTCGCCTGACATGGTCAGCTTTAAAAGCCAGTTATTTAGCCCTGCGATAAACCAGCCCCAGTTGGCCTTCGCAATGCGAGGATTTGAGTTTAGGAATAGAGATGCCTCCTACATTTATATAGGACAATGGTGAGGCCATAGCTGGCGTGCTGTGGGCAGTTTTGGTGTCCTTATCTGAGGAAGCATGTTCTTCCTCTGGACGGAGTGCGGCGAAGGTTTAACGGGCTAATTCCTGGGTTGGCTGGACTGTCAGATGAGGTGAGACGAATTCTATTCGGAGACTATTGATTGGAGTTTTGGCGATTGAGAGGGCATCTCACAGAAACTTACAAAATTCGAACAAAATTAGGCAGGGTACATTCGGAAAGAATGATGCCGATGGTGGGAGAAGACCAGAACTAGGGGTCATTGTTTGAGGATAATGTGTAAACCTTTCAGGACTGAGAGGCTATGTTGTGCAGGACGCAGCACACCACAATGATGCGGCTGACCCTATCTGACCGATACTGGAGGGCGCCCCCAGAGAGGTCCAGGCACCTGAAACGCATCTTCAGCACGCCAAAGCACCTCTCTATCACTCCCCTTGTCGCTACATGGGCATCATTGTAGCGGTTCTCCGCCTCATTGCGTGGCCTCCGTATAGGCGTCACCAGCCACGATCGCAATGGGTAGCCCCTGTTGCCCAGCAACCAGCCCCTCAGCCGGGGATGGCGTCCCTCGTACATGCCTTGGATACTTGTGGGGGGTACGACTTACCAGGGGTAAGCCATAGTGTACGGGCCTCTGGCACGGAGTCTGTCCCTGTTGCTCAGAAGGGAAGGGGGGAGAGGAGCAGAGCATTAGTAATTGGGGACTCGATAGTCAGGGGCACAGATAGGAGATTTTGTGGGCGCATGAGAGACTCACGTTTGGTATGTTGCCTCCCAGGTGCAAGGGTACGTGATGTCTCGGATCGTGTTTTCCGGGTCCTTAAGGGGGAGGGGGAGCAGCCCCAAGTCGTGGTCCACGCAGGCACTAACGACATAGGTAGGAAAGGGGACAAGGATGTCAGGCAGGCTTTCAGGGAGCTAGGATGGAAGCTCAGAACTAGAACAAACAGAGTTATTATCTCTGGGTTGTTGCCCGTGCCACGTGATAGTGAGATGAGGAATAGGGAGAGAGAGCATTTAAACACATGGCTACAGGGATGGTGCAGGTGGGAGGGATTCAGATTTCTGGATAACTGGGGCTCTTTCTGGGGAAGGTGGGACCTCTACAGACAGGATGGTCTACATCTGAACCTGAGGGGCACAAATATCCTGGGGGGGAGATTTGTTAGTGCTCTTTGGGGGGGTTTAAACTAATGCAGCAGGGGCATGGGAACCTGGATTGTAGTTTTAGGGTACGAGAGATTGAGAGTAAGAGGTCAGGAGCACAGAATTGACTGTAAGCTCAGAGAAGGAGGCAAAAGAGGGGGAGGTGTGGCGCTGCTAGTCAAGAGCAGTATTACGGTGGCGGAGAGGATGCTAGATGGGGACTCATCTTCCGAGGTTGTATGGGCTGAGGTTAGAAACAGCAAAGGAGAGGTCACCCTGTTGGGAGTCTTCTATAGGCCTCCAAATAGTTCTAGGGATGTAGAGGAAAGGATGGCGAGGATGATCCTGGATAAGAGCGAAAGTAACAGGGTAGTTATTATGGGAGACTTTAACTTTCCAAATATTGACTGGAAAAGATATAGTTTGAGTACATTAGATGGGTCGTTTTTTGTACAGTGTGTGCAGGAGGGTTTCCTGACACAATATGTTGACAGGCCAACAAGAGGCGAGGCCACGTTGGATTTGGTTTTGAGTAATGCACCAGGCCAGGTGTTGGATTTGGAGGTAGGAGAGCACTTTGGTGACAGTGACCACAATTCGGTGACGTTTACGTTAATGATGGAAAGGGATAAGTATACACCGCAGGGCAAGAGTTATAGCTGGGGGAAGGGCAATTATGATGCCATTATACGTGACTTGGGGGGGATAAGGTGGAGAAGTAGGCTGCAAGTGTTGGGCACACTGGATAAGTGGAGCTTGTTCAAGGATCAGCTACTGCGTGTTCTTGATAAGTATGTACCGGTCAGGCAGGGAGGAAGGCGTAGAGCAAGGGAACCGTGGTTTACCAAAGAAGTGGAATCTCTTGTTAAGAGGAAGAAGGAGGCCTATGTGAAGATGAGGTGTGAAGTTTCAGTTGGGGCGATGGATAGTTTCAAGGTAGCGAGGAAGGATCTAAAGAGAGAGCTAAGACGAGCAAGGAGGGGACATGAGAAGTATTTGGCAGGTAGGATCAAGGAAAACCCAAAAGCTTTCGAGAGGTATGTCTGGAATAAGCGAATGACTAGGAAAAGAGTAGGACCAGTCAAGGACAGGGATGGGAAGTTGTGTGTGGAGTCTGAAGAGATAGGAGCGATACTAAATGAATATTTTTCGTCAGTATTCACTCAGGAAAAAGATAATGTTGTGGAGGAGAATGCTGAGACCCAGGCTATTAGAATAGATGGCATTGAGGTACGTAGGGAAGAGGTGTTGGCAATTCTGGACAGGCTGAAAATAGATAAGTCCCCGGGGCTTGATGGGACTTATCCTAGGATTCTCTGGGAGGCCAGGGAAGAGATTGCTGGACCTTTGGCTTTGATTTTTATGTCATCATTGGCTACAGGAATAGTGCCAGAGGATTGGAGGATAGCAAATGTGGTCCCTTTGTTCAAAAAGGGGAGCAGAGACAACCCCGGCAACTATAGACCGGTGAGTCTCACGTCTGTAGTGGGTAAAGTCTTGGAGGGGATTATAAGAGACAAGATTTATAATCATCTAGATAGGAATGATATGATCAGGGATAGTCAGCATGGCTTTGTGAAGGGTAGGTCATGCCTCACAAACCTTATCGAGTTCTTTGAGAAGGTGACTGAACAGGTAGACGAGGGTAGAGCAGTTGATGTGGTATATATGGATTTCAGTAAAGCGTTTGATAAGGTTCCCCACGGTAGGCTATTGCAGAAAATACGGAGGCTGGGGATTGAGGGAGATTTAGAGATGTGGATCAGAAATTGGCTAGCTGAAAGAAGACAGAGGGTGGTGGTTGATGGGAAATGTTCAGAATGGAGTTCAGTTACAAGTGGCGTACCACAAGGATCTGTTCTGGGGCCATCGCTGTTTGTCATTTTTATCAATGACCTAGAGGAAGGCGCAGAAGGGTGGGTGAGTAAATTTGCAGACGATACTAAAGTCGGTGGTGTTGTCGACAGTGTGGAAGGATGTAGCAGGTTACAGAGGGATATAGATAAGCTGCAGAGCTGGGCTGAGAGGTGGCAAATGGAGTTTAATGTAGAGAAGTGTGAGGTGATTCACTTTGGAAGGAATAACAGGAATGCGGAATATTTGGCTAATGGTAAAGTTCTTGGAAGTGTGGATGAGCAGAGGGATCTCGATGTCCATGTACATAGATCCCTGAAAGTTGCCACCCAGGTTGATAGGGTTGCGAAGAAGGCCTATGGAGTGTTGGCCTTTCTTGGTAGAGGGAATGAGTTCCGGAGTCAGGAGCACTCCCCGGCACAGACCCCCCCCATCCTTCTCCCCGGCACGGACCCCCCCATATTCCTCCCCGGCACGGACCCCCCCCCCAATCCCCCTCCCCGGCACGGACCCCCCCCATCCTCCTCCCCGGCACGGAACCCCATCCCCCTCCTCGGCCCTCCCCGGCACGGACACCCCCATCCTCCTCTCAGGCACGGACCCCCCCCATCCTCCTCCCCGGCACGGACCCCCTCCATCCTCCTCCCTGGCACGGATCCCCCCCATCCCCCTCCCGGCACGGACCCCCCCATCCTCCTCCCAGGCACGGACCCCCCCCATCCCCCTCCCGGCACGGACCCCCCCATCCTCCTCCCCGGCATGGAACCCCATCCCCCTCCTCGGCCCTCCCCGGCACGGACACCCCCATCTTCCTCCCAGGCACGGACAACCCCCCCATCCCCCTCCCCGGCACGGACCCCCCCCATCCTCCTCCCCGGCACGGATCCCCCCCATCCTCCTCCCCGGCACGGACCCCCCCATCCCCCTCCCCGGCCCTCCCCGGCACGGATCCCCCCCATCCTCCTACCCGGCACGGACCCCCCCATCCCCCTCCCCGCCCCTCCCCGGCACGGATCCCCCCCATCCTCCTCCCCGGCACGGACACCCCCATCCTCCTCCCAGGCACGGACAACCCCCCCATCCCCCTCCCCGGCACGGACCCCCCCCATCCTCCTCCCCGGCACGGATCCCCCCCCATTCCCCTCCCCGGCACGGACCCCCCCACCCCCCTCCCCGGCCCTCCCCGGCACGGACCCCCCCCTCCCCCCCCATCCTCCTCCCCGGCACGGACCCCCCCCTCCCGGCACTCCCACGGAGCCCAGCCCACTCTAACCACCCCCCAGGCTGTCACTCACCTCCACGCTGGTTGGCGTGAACCTGGAGCACAGGGTCACGCCGATTAAAAGGAGGTTTGATTTACGTCGATGTGACCGGTCATCACGTCGACGGGACTTCGGCCCATCCGGAAGGGAGAATATCGGCAGGCCGAAGATCGGCTGCCTTGCGCAGACCCGTGCCATTCTCCGACGGCAGCGGCGACATTAACGCCCCGCCGACTTTTCTCCCTTCAGAGACTTCGGCAACCGGCGGGGGCGGGATTCACGGCGGCCAACGGCCATTCTCCGACCCGCTGGGGGGTCGGAGAATGACGCCCCAGACATTTTCTCAAGAACAGACCTCAAATATTAACTGTCACAGTACCGCAATAGTAAACATTGCGTTTTTTCGATGTACGAAGGCAGTTCAGGGGCAAAATTCTCCGTTATCGGCAGAAAGTCCGCCGATCGGCGCAAAAAACGGCGCAAATCCCACCCGCGTCACGTCACAAAAATGGGCCGATAGTCTGCGGCCCGAAATGGGCTAGCAGCGACGTAACGGGATCCGCGCTTGCGCAGTGGTTCACGCCGTGCAGCGTCATACGCGCTGCACGGCGTGACGGCTCATAAGGCCGCGCAGCTCCACCCCACCCGACCGGAACACCCGACCGCAACACCCGGCTTGATGGCTGGCCGTCGCTCAGCCCCGAGATTCGAGTCACGCGATGTGGAGGCGCTCCTGGACGCGGTGGAGCAGAGGAGGGACGCCCTGTATCCCGGGCACGGCCGCAGAGTTGCCCCACGCCACAGCCGCCGTCTGTGGAGGGAAGTGGCAGAGGCCGTCACCGCTGTGGCCCTGACACCACGGACAGGCACCCAGTGCCACAAGAAGGTGAACAACCTCGTCAGAGCAGGCAGGGTGAGCCTCCCCCATATCCCCCCTCCCCATATCCCCCATATCCCCCCTCCCCCATCTCCCCCATATCCCCCCTCCCCCATATCCCCCCTCCCCCATATCCCCCCTCCCCATATCCCCCATATACCCCCTCCCCCATATCCCCCCTCCCCATATCCCCCATATCCCCCCTCCCCCATATCCCCCCTCCCCATATCCCCCCTCCCCATATCCCCCCTCCCCCATATCCCCCATATCCCCCCTCCCCATATCCCCCCTCCCCATATCCCCCCTCCCCCATATCCCCCATATCCCCCCTCCCCCATATCCCCCCTCCCCCATATCCCCCCTCCCCCATATCCCCCTCCCCATATCCCCCCTCCCCCATATCCCCCCTCCCCATATCCCCCCTCCCCCATATCCCCCATATCCCCCCTCCCCCATATCCCCCCTCCCCCATATCCCCCCTCCCCATATCCCCCCCTCCCCATATCCCCCCATCCCCATATCCCCCCTCCCCATATCCCCCCTCCCCATATCCCCCATATCCCCACTCCCCCATATCCCACCCTCCCCCATATCCCCCTCCCCCATATCCCCCTCCCCCATATCCCCCCTCCCCATATCCCCCCTCCCCCATATCCCCCATATCCCCAAGTGAATCCAGCCCTAACCTTAACCTCTGCAATGCACGCGCAACCGATGGCGTGCATTCATATACCTGCCTAACACTGTTGCCTTTTACCCCTGCCACCACCCCCCCCCCCCCCCCCCCCAGGAGAAGCGCGCACACAACAATAGGGAGCATGTGAGGACTGGAGGAGGGCCCGCTGATGAGAGGCCACTGACCGTACATGAGGAAAGGGCCCTGGAACTGGCTGGCGGACCTGAGGACCGGGAGGTTGCTGATGCAGAGGTCGGGGCCCCACGAGCAAGTGAGCCACCAACAGCCCGTCCCCATATCCCCCCTCCCCTATATCCCCCTCCCCCGTATCACCTGATCACTGCCTGATGTCTAACCATGCATGCTTCATTGTGTATCGCAGGACCAAACGTCCAGGCACCCATCCCCGCAGATGCAGACCGCCCGCAGGATGCCCCTCGGAGACCACGGGAGACGGAGAGACCCGCACCCTCCAGCATGCGACGCCCGCAGGATGCCCCTCGGAGACCACAGGAGACGGAGAGACCCGCACCCTCCAGCATGCGACGCCCGCAGGATGCCCCTCGGAGACCACGGGAGACGGAGAGACCCGCACCCTCCAGCATGCGACGCCCGCAGGATGCCCCTCGGAGACCACAGGAGACGGAGAGACCCGCACCCTCCAGCATGCGACGCCCGCAGGATGCCCCTCGGAGACCACGGGAGACGGAGAGACCCACACCCTCCAGCATGCGACGCCCGCAGGATGCCCCTCGCACACCACGGGAGACGGAGAGACCTGGAGCAACAGGGAGACGACACCCCCGTCACGTGCGGGAGCGACCACCCAGCGATGAGGGGGGCAGCCACAGGCCCCCGTCACATCCGAGCCAGGACACCACTATCCAGGACACCACTATCCAGGACACCCCTACCCGGGACACCACTACCCAGGACACCCCTACCCGGGACAGCACTACCCGGGACAGCACTACCCGGGACACCCCTACCCGGGACAGCACTACCCGGGACAGCACTACCCGGGACAGCACTACCCAGGACACCCCTACCCGGGAAGACGAAATACCGGACAGTGACTCAGAGTGGATGGGTGGAGACGAACCCCCACCCCAAAGTGCCATGGACTCAGAGTGGGACGAAGAGCACGACACAACGCCACTGCTGTTACCAACACCCTCCACCATCGCAGAAACACTCACCACGGTTGGGCACTTTAGTGATGAGGCGTCTGGTACACTCACTGGTGCGCACAACACAGCCGTCCCGGTACAGCAGGTGGAGGTAGGAGCAGCAGAGGGACCGGGCGGTCGGAGGGCAGCCCAGGCCAAGCGAACATCTGCCGCCCAGATGGATCCCGGGTTCCTGCAGTTACCACACCCACACATAGATCCGATGCAACCACCGACACGGAGACGAGCGAATAGGGTGACGGGTGGCTTGCGGCGGCTGCGGTCGCAGGTGGAGGAGTCCACCCGCGTCCAGGAGCTGGGAGTGGTCCCGGTCATGCGTGCCACCCAGGCTGACACCGCACGGGTGGCGTCCGCGGTGGAGGCAATGGGTGCGACGGTGTCAGACATGGGGAACGGTTTGCGAGGCCTGGGGCCTTCCGTGCAGGCGGCGTCTGTGGCCCAGGAAATGGCTGCCCTCTCACAGGAGGCCATGAGCCAGTGCCAGCGCCAGATGGCAGAGGCGCTCAATGCCATAGCCCAGTCTCAGCAGGCCATGGCCCAGTCTCAGCAGGCCATGGCCCAGTCTCAGCAGGCCATAGCCCAGTCTCTGCAGGCCATGGCCCAGTCTCTGCAGGCCATGGCCCAGTCTCTGCAGGCCATGGCCCAGTCTCAGCAGGCCATCGCTGAGGGCATCGGCGCCAGTGGCCATGTGCGAGCTGGCGTTGCACTGTCGCAGACAGGGTTCGACAACCCCCTGGGCTCCATGGCTGCAAACCTGCAGACCCCTGTCGATACCAGCACGGGCCTCCAGGACTGGCAGCGCCAGATGTCGGGGGCGCGTCGGATGGCCAGTCCGTTCGCATCCCCCACCCATGTAGAGGCCTGGGGGCCATCGGGCACCCCGAGGGAGGAGGAGGTGGTGTGGTCTGTCCCGGCTCCCTCTGTAGGGGAGGTCCCGGTACACCGCGACACCTCGGACTCCCCCCCTTCCGTCCCAGGTGCATCGGGTGGGCAACGGGCAGGACAGGCTGGCAGCTCGCCATCCCAGTCGCTCGGGCCGCAGCCTGGCCCATCTAGGCCAGGACGCCTCAGGAAACGGCCGCCAAAGGGATCCGGTGTCAGAGGGCAGGAATCACAGGAGTCCACCTCCAGTTCTGCTGTACCGTCTGGGGAACCACGTAGACGTAGTCAAAGGGCCCGTAAGGCCAAACAATTAGACACTGAGTAAGTTGGCACGGGTGCAGGGCACAGATGAGTTTTAGGGGCTAGGGCACGTGCATGAACTCCTTTGGTTATTAAAGTCAATGTTACACCTACCGAAGCTGCCTTTGTGCTCTGTCCAAAGTGTGCGGGCGTGTCATGTACGTTGAGCGCAAGTGTGTGTGTGACGGGTGGTCTTACCTCAGCCCCAGGTGAGTCTGCCCCCTTCCCCCTGGGCCGCCATCAACATCCCCCGGGCAGAGGACGGGACCGTGCGCTGCAGTGTCACAGCCGCATGCAGGGATAATCCGGGTGGATGGTGGTACTGTGGCCATGGGTCAGACATAGTCCAACGATGTAGAGCCAGGAGCTCATCCGAGGCGGGTTGTCATCATCCTCCATGGCCTGCGATAGACACGCGTCCACCCGCAACTGGGTGAGCCCGGCCCGTTGTGCCGCCGGTGGATCGGCAATTGGGGGTGGGGGGGGTGGTGTGCATGCGGGTGGGGTGTGTGGGGTTGGGGAGGGGGGTGAGGGTGCTGGGTGGGTGGATGGGTGGGGGGTGTGGGTGGTCGGCTGTTGTCATGGTGTGCGGTCTGTGGCCATACTACCCAATTCCCACGCCCATCTAGTCAGTGAAGCGGGCGTCTATCAGTCTGTCCCATGCCCGCTGGGCCAGCCGGTAACGGTGGACAGCCACCCGCCTGTGTCTACCCCGTCTGCCCTGACCATTGCCCCCATCCCCCTCATCTGGGGAGGACTGGGCCTCTTCCTGCTGCTCCTCCACTCCGCCCTCCTCTGCCTGCGGCACATCGCCCCTCTGCTGGGCTATGTTGTGCAGGACGCAGCACACCACAATGATGCGGCCGACCCTATCTGACCGATACTGGAGGGCGCCCCCAGAGAGGTCCAGGCACCTGAAACGCATCTTCAGCACGCCAAAGCACCTCTCGATCACTCCCCTTGTCGCTACATGGGCATCATTGTAGCGGTTCTCCGCCTCATTGCGTGGCCTCCGTATAGGCGTCATCAGCCACGATCGCAATGGGTAGCCCCTGTCGCCCAGCAACCAGCCCCTCAGCCGGGGATGGCGTCCCTCGTACATGCCGGGGATGGATGACAACACGAATGAGTCGTGTACACTGCCTGGGTGACGGGCGCAGACGTGCAGGATCATCATGCGGTGGTCGCAGACCACCTGTACGTTCATTGAATAGGTCCCCTTCCTATTAGTGAACACGGCCCTGTTCTCTGCAGGTGGCCGCACGGCGACGTGCATCCCATCGATCGCGCCCTGGACCATGGGGAACCCGGCAACGGCAGAGAAGCCCACGGCCCGGGCATCTTGGCTGGCCCGGTCCACAGGGAAGCGGATGTAGCGGTGCGCCATGGCATAAAGGGCATCTGTCACTGCCCGGATGCACCGATGCACCGATGTCTGCGATATGCCGGACAGGTCCCCACTCGGTGCCTGGAATGACCCCGTTGCATAAAAGTTCAGGGCCACCGTAACCTTGACGGACACGGGGAGAGGGTGTCCCCCGCCAGTGCCACGCGGTGACAGGTGTGCCAGCAGGTGGCAGATGTGTGCCACGGTTTCCCGGCTCATCCGGAGTCTCCTCCTGCATTCCCGGTCCGTGAGGTCCTGGTATGACTGCCGGGGCCGGTACACACGGGGCGCCCTCGGGTGCCTCCGTTGCCGTGGGGCCACGACGTCCTCCTCCCCCTCCTCGTCCTGTCGGTCAGGTGTCCCTCCAGCCTGGGCGGCAGCCGCCTGCCCCTCTGCGGCAGCCTGCGCTGCCTCTCTGGCACGCTCCTCCTCCTCCTCCTCATCCTCCTCATCCAGGGCAACATAGACATGAGCGGCTGCCACCACGGCGGCCAACATCGCTGGATGGTCTGAAAACATGACGGCCTGGTGGGGGGGGAGGGGAACGACGACATGTCATCATTGCCCATATCCCCTCCTCCCCCCAGCCAGGTGGCATGGACCGCATGGGTCCAACTGTTGGAGGCTGGCACCTGGCCAGGTGGACCAACTCATTTGCCCTCCCACCACCCACCCCGGCACGGACCCCCTCCCCAACCCCCAACCTCCACCCCAGCACGGAACCCCCCCCAACCTCCACCCCGGCACGGACCCCCTCCCCAACCCCCAACCTCCACCCCAGCACGGGACCCCCCCCAACCTCCACCCCGGCACGGACCCCCTCCCCAACCCCCAACCTCCACCCCAGCACGGAACCCCCCCCCAACCTCCACCCCGGCACGGACCCCCTCCCCAACCTCCACCCCGGCACGGACCCCTCCCCAACCTCCACCCCGGCACGGACCCCCCCCCCCCCAACCTCCACCCCGGCACGGACCCCCTCCCCAACCTCCACCCCAGCACGGACCCCCCCCCCCCAACCTCCACCCCAGCACGGACCCCCCCCCCCAACCTCCACCCCAGCACGGACCCCCTCCCCAACCCCCCAACCTCCACCCCAGCACGGACCCCCCCCCCAACCTCCACCCCGGCACGGACCCCCTCCCCAACCCCCAACCTCCACCCCAGCACGGACCCCCCCCCCCAACCTCCACCCCGGCATGGACCCCCTCCCCAACCTCCACCCCAGCATTGACCCCCTCCCAACCCCCAACCTCCACCCCAGCACGGCCCCCCCCCAACCTCCACCCCGGCACGGACCCCCTCCCCAACCTCCACGACGGCACGGACCCCCTCCCCAACCTCCACCCCGGCACGGACCCCCTCCACAACCTCCACCCCAGCACGGACCCCCCCCCCAACCTCCACCCCAGCACGGACTCCCCCCCCAACCTCCACCCCGGCACGAACCCCCTCCCCAACCCCCAACCTCCACCCCAGCACGGACCCCCCCCAACCTCCACCCCGGCACGGACCCCCTCCCCAACCCCTAACCTCCACCCCAGCACAGACCCCCCCCCCAACCTCCACCCCGGCACGGACCCCCTCCCCAACCTCCACCCCAGCACGGACCCCCCCCCCAACCTCCATCCCGGCACGGACCCCCTCCCCAACCTCCACCCCGGCACGGACCCCCTCCCCAACCTCCACCCCAGCACGGACCCCCTCCACAACCCCCAACCTCCACCCCGGCACGGACCCCCTCCCGGCACTCCCCCGGAGCCCAGCCTACTCTAACCACCCCCCCGCCCCCCCCGCCGCACACACACACACACAAGCCGAGACACACCTCTCCTCACGCAATCAGTCTGCGGCCACGCCATTTCCTGCCCAGAGCCAACCCCCCAGGCCGTCACTCACCTCCTCGCTGGTCGGCGTGAGCCTGGAGCACCGGGTCACGCCGATGAAAAGGAGGTTTGATTCACGTCGACGTGAACGGTCATCACGTCGACGGGACTTCGGCCCATCCGGAAGGGAGAATATCGGCAGGCCGAAAATCGGCTGCCTTGCGCAGACCCGTGCCATTCTCCGACGGCAGCGGCGCCATTAACGCCCCGCCGACTTTTCTCCCTTCGGAGACTTCGGCGGGGGCGGGATTCACGGCGGCCAACGGCCATTCTCCGACCCGGCGGGGGGTCGGAGAATGACGCCCCCAGTATTCCTGAGCAAAGGACCAAACATAAATTCATCGGCATTTCTTCGCGCCAGAGAAGTGCAAAATGAGGGGCGCCGTTCTCCGACCCCCCAGCGGGTCGGAGAATGGCCGTTGGCCGCCGTGAATCCCGCCCCCGCCGGTTGCCGAAGTCTCTGAAGGGAGAAAAGTCGGCGGGGCGTTAATGTCGCCGCTGCCGTCGGAGAATGGCACGGGTCTGCGCAAGGCAGCCGATTTTCGGTCTGCCGATATTCTCCCTTCCGGATGGGCCGAAGTCCCGTCGACGTGATGACCGTTCACGTCGACGTGAATTAAACCTCCTTTTCATCGGCGTGACCCTGTGCTCCAGGTTCACGCCGACCAGTGTGGAGGTGAGTGACGGCCTGGGGGGTTGGGTGCTGGGCAGGCGATGGCGTGGCCGCAGTCTGAATGTGTGGGGAGAGGTGTGTCTCGGGTTGTGTGTGTGTGTGCGGCGGGGGGGGGTGGTTAGAGTGGGCTGGGCTCCGGGGGAGTGCCGGGAGGGGGGTCCGTGCCGGGGAGGAGGATGGGGGGACCGTGCCGGGGAGGAGGATGGGGGGTGGGGGGGGGGTCCGTGCCAGGGAGGAGGATGGGGGGGTGTCCGTGCCGGGGAGGGGGATGGGGGGGTCCGTGCCGGGGAGGTGGGGGGGAGGGTCCGTGCCGGGGAGGAGGATGGGGGTTGGGGGGGAGGGTCCGTGCCGGGTAGGTGGATGGGAGGTGGGGGCGGTGGGTCCCTGCCAGGGAGGAGGATGGGGGGGTCCGTGCCGGGGAGGAGGATGGGGGGTCCGTGCCGGGGAGGAGGATGGGGGGGTCCGCGCCGGGGAGGAGGATGGGGGGTGGGGGGGAGGGTCCGTGCCGGGGAGGAGGATGGGGGTTCCGTGCCGGGGAGGAGGATGGGGGGTCCGTGCCGGGTAGGTGGATGGGGGGTGGGGGCGGTGGTCCCTGCCAGGGAGGAGGATGGGGGGGTCCGTGCCGGGGAGGAGGATGGGGGGTCCGTGCCGGGGAGGAGGATGGGGGGGTCCGCGCCGGGGAGGAGGATGGGGGGTGGGGGGGAGGGTCCGTGCCGGGGAGGAGGATGGGGGTTCCGTGCCGGGGAGGAGGATGGGGGGTCCGTGCCGGGTAGGTGGATGGGGGGTGGGGGCGGTGGTCCCTGCCAGGGAGGAGGATGGGGGGTGGGGGCGGTGGTCCGTGCCGGGGAGGAGGATGGGGGGTCCGTGCCGGGGAGGAGGATGGGGGTTGGGGTGGGGTCCGTGCCGGGGAGGAGGATGGGGGGGGGGTCCGTGCCGGGAGGGGGATGGGGGGGTCCGTGCCGGGGAGGAGGATGGGGGGTGGGGGGGGGAGGGTCCGTGCCGGGGAGGAGGGGGGGTCCGTGCAGGGGAGGAGGATGGGGGGGTCCGTGCCGGGGAGGTGGATGGGGGTTTGGGGGCGGTGGTCCGTGCCGGGGAGGAGGATGGGGGGTGGGGGGTCCGTGCCGGGGAGGAGGATGGGGGGGTCTGTGCCGGGGAGGAGGATGGGGGGGTCCGTGCCGGGGAGGGGGGTGCGAGGGCAAGTGAGTTGGTCCACCTGGCCAGGTGCCAGCCTCCAACAGTTGGACCAATGCGGTCCATGCCACCTGGCTGGGGGGAGGAAGGGATATGGGCAATGATGACATGTCGTCGTTCCCCCCTACCCCCACCAGGCCGTCATGTTTTCCGATCATCCAGCGATGTTGGCCGCCGTGGCGGCAGCCGCTAATGTCCATGTTGCCCTGGATGAGGAGGAGGAGGAGGAGGAGGAGGAGGAGGAGCGTGCCAGAGAGGCGGCGCAGGCTGCCGCAGAGGGGCAGGCGGCAGCCGCCCAGGCTGGAGGGACACCCGACCGACAGGACGAGGAGGGGGAGGAGGACGTCGCGGCCCCACGGCAACGGAGACACCCGAGGGCGCCCCGTGTGTACCGGCCCCGGCAGTCATACCAGGACCTCACGGACCGGGAATGCAGGAGGAGACTTCGGATGAGGCGGGAAACCATGGCACACATCTGCCACCTGCTGGCACACCTGTCACCGCGTGGCACTGGCGGGGGACACCCTCTCCCCGTGTCCGTCAAGGTTACAGTGGCCCTGAACTTTTATGCAACGGGGTCATTCCAGGCACCGAGTGGGGGCCTGTCCGGCATATCGCAGACATCGGTGCACCGGTGCATCCGGGCAGTGACAGATGCCCTATATGCCATGGCGCACCACTACATCCGCTTCCCTGCGGACCGGGCCAGCAAGATGCCCGGGCCGTGGGCGTCTCTGCCGTGGCCGGGTTCCCCATGGTCCAGGGCGCGATTGATGGGATGCACGTCGCCGTGCGGCCACCTGCAGATAACAGGGCCGTGTTCACCAGTAGGAAGGGGACCTATTCGATGAACGCACAGGTGGTCTGCGACCACCGCATGATGATCCTGCAAGCCTGCGCCAGTTACCCAGGCAGTGTACACGACTCATACGTGTTGTCGCGGTCATCCATCCCCGGCATGTACGAGGGACGCCATCCCCGGCTGAGGGGCTGGTTGCTGGGCGACAGGGGCTACCCATTGCGATCGTGGCTGATGACGCCTATACGGAGGCCACGCAATGAGGCGGAGAACCGCTACAATGATGCCCATGTAGCGACAAGGGGAGTGATAGAGAGGTGCTTTGGCGTGCTGAAGATGCGTTTCAGGTGCCTGGACCTCTCTGGGGGCGCCCCCCCAGAATCGGTCAGATAGGGTCGGCCGCATCATTGTGGTGTGCTGCGTCCTGCACAATATAGCCCAGCAGAGGGGCGATGTGCCGCAGGCAGAGGAGGGCGGAGTGGAGGAGCAGCAGGAAGAGGCGCAGTCCTCCCCAGATGAGGCGGATGAGGGCAATGGTCAGGGCAGACGGGCTAGACACAGGCGGGTGGCTGCCCACCGTTACCGGCTGGCCCAGCGGGCACGGGACAGACTGATAGCCGCCCGCTTCACTGACTCGATGGGCGTGGGAATCGGGTAGTATGGCCACAGACCGCACACCATGGCAACAGCCGACCACCCACACCACCCACCCATCCACCCACCCAGCACCCTCACCTCCCTCCCCAACCCCGCCCACCCCACCCGCATGCACACCGCACCCCCCCCCCCATTGCCGATCCACCTGCGGCACAACGGGCCGGGCTCACACAGTTGCGGGTGGACGCGTGTCTATTGCAGGCCATGGAGGATGATGACAACCCGCCCTGCGGTGAGCTCCTGGCTCCACATCGTTGGACTATGTCTGACCCATGGCCACAGTACCACCATCCACCCGGACCATCCCTGCATGCAGCTGTGACACTGCAGCGCACGGTCCCGTCCTCTGCCCAGGGGATGTTGATGGCGGCCCAGGGGGAAGGGGGCAGACTCACCTGGGGCTGAGGTAAGACCACCCCTCACACACACACTTGCGCTCAACGTACTTGACACCCCCGCACGCTTTGGACAGAGCACAAAGGCAGCTTCTGTAGGTGTAACATTGACTTTAATAAGCAAAGGAGTTCATGCACGTGCCCTAGCCCCTAAAACTCATCTGTGCCCTACACCCGTGCCAACTTACTCAGTGTCTAATTGTTTGGCCTTACGGGCCCTTTGACTACGTCTACGTGGTTCCCCAGACGGTACAGCAGAACTGGAGGTGGACTCCTGTGATTCCTGCCCTCTGACACGGGATCCCTTTGGCGGCCGTTTCCTGGGGCGTCCTGGCCTAGATGGGCCATGCTGCGGCCCGGGCGACTGGGATGGCGAGCTGCCAGCCTTTCCTGCCCGTTGCCCACCCGATGCACCTGGGACGGAAGGGGGGGAGTCCGAGGTGTCGCGGTGTTCCCGGACCTCCCCTACAGGGGGACCCGGGACGGACCACACCACCTCCTCCTCCCTCGGGGTGCCCGATGGCCCCCAGGCCTCTACATGGGTGGGGGATGCGAACGGACTGGCCATCCCCGACGCCCCCCCGACATCTGGCGCTGCCAGTCCTGGAGGCCCGTGCTGGTGTCGACAGGGGTCTGCCGGTTTGCAGCAATGGAGCCCAGGGGGTTGGCAAATCCTGTCTGTGACAGTGCGACGCCGGCTCGCACATGGCCACTGGTGCCGATGCCCTCAGCGATGGCCTGCTGAGACTGGGCCATGGCCTGCAGAAACTGGGCCATGGCCTGCAGAGACTGGGCCATGGTGTTGAGCACCTCTGCCATCTGGCGCTGGTACTGGGTCATGGCCTCCTGTGAGAGGGCAGCCGTGTCCTGGGCCACAGACGCCGCCTGCATGGAATGCCGCAGGCCTCGCAAACCGTTCCCCATGTCTGACACGGTCGCACCCATTGCCTCCACCGCGGACGCCGCCCGTGCGGTGTCAGCCTGGGTGGCACGCTTGACCGGCACCACTCCCAGCTCCTGGACGCGGGTGGACTCCTCCACCTGGGACTGCAGCCGCCGCAAGCCGGCCGTCACCCTCTTCGCTCGTCTCCGTGTCGGTGGTTGCATCGGATCTAAGTGTGGGTGTGGTAGCTCCAGGAACCCGGGATCCATCTGGGCGGCAGATGTTCGCTTGGGCTGGGCTGCCCTCCGACCGCCCGGCCCCTCTGCTGCTCCTACCTCCACCTGCTGTACCGGGACGGCTGTGTTGTGCGCACCAGTGAGTGTACCAGACGCCTCATCACTAAAGTGCCCAACCGAGGTGAGTGTTTCTGCGATGGTGGAGGGTGTTGGTGACAGCAGTGGCGTTGTGTCGTGCTCTTCATCCCACTCTGGGTCCATGGCACTTTGGGGTGGGGGTTCGTCTCCAACCATCCACTCTGAGTCACTGTCCGGTATTTCGTCTTCTTGTGTAGTGCTGTCCCGGGTAGGGGTGTCCTGGGTAGGGGTGTCCTGGGTAGTGGTGTCCTGGGTAGTGGTGTCCTGGGTAGTGGTGTCCTGGCTCGGATGTGACGGGGGCCGGTGGCTGCCCCCCTCGTCGCTGGGTGGTCGCTCCCGCACGTGACGGGGGTGTCGTCTCCCTGTTGCTCCAGGTCTCTCGTCTCCCGTGGCCTCCGAGGGGCATCCTGCAGGCGGTCTGCATCTGCGGGGATGGGTGCCTGGACGTTTGGTCCTGCGATACACAATGAAGCATGCATGGTTAGACACGCAGGCAGTGATCAGGTGATATGGGGGAGGGGGGCTATGGGGACGGGCTGTTGGTGGCTCACTTGCTCGTGGGGCCCCGACCTCTGCATCTGCAACCTCCCGGTCCTCAGGTCCGCCAGCCAGTTCCAGGGCCCTTTCCTCGTGTTCGGTCAGTGGCCTCTCATCAGCGGGCCCTCCTCCAGTCCTCACATGCTCCCTATTGTTGTGTGCGCGCTTCTCCTGTAGCGGGGGGGGGGGGGGGGGGGTGGTGAGTGGGGGTGGTGGCAGGGGTAAAAGGCAACAGTGTTATGCAGGTATATGAATGCACGCCATCGGTTGCGCGTGTATTGCAGAGGTTAAGGTTAGGGCTGGATTCACTTGGGGATATGGTGGATATGGGGGAGAGCAGGATATGGGGGAGGGGGGATATGGGGGAGGGGGGATATGGGGGAGGGGGGATATGGGGGATGGGGGGATATGGGGAGAGGGGATATGGGGGAGGGGGGAAATTGGGGAGGGGGGATATGGGGGAGGGGGGATATGGGGGATATGGGGGAGGGGGGATATGGGGGAGGGGGGATATGGGGGAGGGGGGGATATGGGGGAGGGGGGGATATGGGGGAGGCTCACCCTGCCTGCTCTGACGAGGTCGATCACCTTCTTGTGGCACTGGGTGCCTGTCCGTGGTGTCAGGGCCACAGCGGTGACGGCCTCTGCCACCTCCCTCCACAGACGCCGGCTGTGGCGTGGGGCAACTCTGCGGCCGTGCCCGGGATACAGGGCGTCCCTCCTCTGCTCCACCGCGTCCAGGAGCGCCTCAATGTCACGGGACTGGAACCTTGGGGCTGAGCGGCGGCCAGCCATCCAGTCAGCTGTTCCGGTCGGGTGTTCCGGTCGGGTGGGGGGGAGCAGCGCGGCCTTATGAGCCGTCACGCCGTGCGGCGCGTATGACGCTGCATGGCATGAACCACGTGCTCAAGCGCGGATCCCGTCACGTCGCTGCTCGCCCATTTCGGGCCGGAGACTTTTGACCCAGTTTTCCGGCATGACGCAAGTCGGATTTGCGCCGTTTTTTGCGCAGATCGGCGATAACGAAAATACAAATTGTTTTTGTATTTCTCGTGGGTTCCGGTATTGTTTATAATATGAAATGAATATGTATCGTGTTTTAAGTAAGGTTGTTATGAAGCCAATGACACGGGTGCCACTAGATTTTGAGGGCATGACAACCCACACAGGGTTAAAAGAGGCATAATCAATGATGTAGTGACTTGACTCAACACAAAACTTCTGTGGTAAAGTCACCAGACATACAAAGGTTAAATGCGAAGGTGGAACAACTTACAGGAATAAGGAAGAGAATATTAGAGAGAGCAGAGAAAGATCGAGCTAGCTTGGGGAAGAGGGCCTGGGTATACAATTGAATAGGACAACAGTGTTAGGGACAAACACTGAGACAATCAACAATAATTAACAAACTCATCGACCGAGAAAGGGAGACAGCCGGAAGGCTCTGACAGGGTAGCTAGGCCACAACCTTGATCTGATCTAAAGGGGGGAGGTGCCTGATTGAATAGACAGCCTGCAACTGGCTAAGCTAGCCGAATGGCAAGGGACGCTGGACAACCGTACTCTGAGGTACCAGAGTATACTCAGCGATCCCCAACTGTAGAATGGACGAAATGACAGGGGTAGAGATGGTCCTGATGATCACTATCATCACACCAGACTCAGGGCCATACCCTCACAACGAACTGGAGGACATTGGAATCATACAGGCTAACCCCTCCCTCAGGTACTATCTCATCGAGACGTCTGCTATACGCAGGGATAATATATGGGATCTCCCTCACGTTGCCCCACCCGGTGGGACAGGGAGAGTTGGACGAATGTGGGTGAATCAGAACTCATGGTTGCGTCTCAGAGATTACACCTGCCTCCGTGCATTTTAAGTTTACGGAGGAAAATGAAATACTGCGTCTCTGCCACGGTAACCTCCTATTGCTATAACTTTTGCACCCCTTCGGCCCACCACCATCGGCCTAGCAAGGATCACTTGGGTTAGGATTATAACTAGCCAGAGATGGTCCCACATCTTGCAGAAACTCTGAGGGAACGAAGACTCAAGATCGGTCAATCAGTTAAGCTTTACCACCGGTTAATGAAAAATTCATGCTTTGAAAAACAAAAAGCAGACAGACACACACAGAGGAACTACTTCAGAGTGAAAGTTAGTGGCAGAGAGTGTGGCACCGTTAGATGAGCTGACTTGAAAACTGCGATGAATAACAACATTTAATGACAGACAGCAGAGTTAGTCAGGGAGGCAGGAATGATTGATATCAAGACATTAAATGTGACATATATGGGGTTGTTTGAGGGGTGATCTTTGAATCACATGCACGCAGAGGCGGATCTACTATGAAACTAATGAAGTTTAAGCTTCAGGGCCCCTAATCCCGGAGGGGCCCCCAAAGCGACTTTTGTCCACATTGCTTAAAACTTTTGGGTCTACTGTATGAGACGGGGTTTTTATAAAAGAATAATATTAATAATATAGTGTAATTCAATACAAAATAATAGTAAAAGTAAAAATTAAAAGGTTATTAAAGTATCATGTAGGCTAGCCGTAAACGAAAAAACGTTCAAATTAAGGGTGTTTCATTCTAAATATATTTAATATAAAATAATTATAAATAATTTAAAACACTATTAACATTTATGACAGAAATACAAACAGTCGATGACGTGTCGTAACAACAAAGGGGATCCGTTGAAAAGGCAATCACGATGCTAACGTGAATTTTCAACGTGATTGCACTCGTGATAGCGATCTAGACAAGAATCTTTTTCAATAAAGTGTTCATAAGGATACAATATTTTAATTACCCCGACTCAAAAATAAATGCTGTATTTAGAAAAGTAAGGCAAGTAATAAAGGTGAAATAGTGTTCGATTAGCCTAAGCCTATTGTTTTTATGAAGAGGTGAACGGAAGGTAGGCTCCGACCGCAAAGCCTAGGCTAATACTATATTACAAGTATTTATGACAAAGTAATAAAAGGGTGAATTTGTGTTAAATTACAGGTGTTTATTGTGAAAAGTGTTCACATAATGGTAAAATTGGGTTCCATTACCTTAGCCTATGTGTTTTGGTGGCCTACTCTTGCCTAACTTAGTCTAGCCTAGTGTAGGCTAGCTTGAACATAGCCTAGTTTAGTCTATTTAGCTTATTTATTATAAATCTTTAAAAATGGTGCTTTACTTTCTGAGAAGGTTTTTTTAAAAACCTTTCTCTGAAAGTAGACCTAAAAAAATGTCCTTTCAAAGCACGCGACAATAGTCGCATGACTCAAATTTTTTGTTGTATATATTTCAACAATGCCAATGTTTGCGAGTCAGTAGCACAGTTATTGTAAAGGTGGAGTGTTGTGGGAAGGTGGCTGTTCTGCTGTGGCTAATGTAATTTTCCCCCCTTTTTAACAGAGGTCAAGACCCTAGAGGAATCACAATGAGTTCATGAAAGTACTTAAGTGGATACCAAAAACGCAAACTCAATGAAATGCGATCTGATGAAATTTCTAAGTGTCAAAAACTAACAAACTATTTTGCAATGTCAAGTTTGTCAACACCTACAGTTGAAATAAGCCAAGCAAATACCATTGAAGCCAGTGATCGTGCACAAACCGTGGGAGCTCTTTCTAGCAATATCCAAACCCATGCATGAAGAATTGATAGAAATCATGGGAAAACATGTGCAAGGTGAAATTGTGAATCAAATCAACAACCTCGACACCAAATACTACTCTATTATTGTTGACTCTACGCCTGACCTGACACATGTTGACCAGCTGGTAATTGTGGTTCGATACTGCTATAATGGAAAACCCTGTGAGAGATTTTTAACATTTTTACCGATAGAAAACCATTCATCCACGACCTTGTTCAACAAAATACAACAAGTCCTACATAGAACATAGAACAATACAGCGCAGTACAGGCCCTTCGGCCCACGATGTTGCACCGAAACAAAAGCCATCTAACCTACACTATGCCATTATCATCCATATGTTTATCCAATAAACTTTTAAATGCCCTCAATGTTGGCGAGTTCACTACTGTAGCAGGTAGGGCATTCCACGGCCTCACTACTCTTTGCGTAAAGAACCTACCTCTGACCTCTGTCCTATATCTATTACCCCTCAGTTTAAAGTTATGTCCCCTCGTGCCAGCCATATCCATCCGCGGGAGAAGGCTCTCACTGTCCACCCTATCCAACCCCCTGATCATTTTGTATGCCTCTATTAAGTCTCCTCTTAACCTTCTTCTCTCCAACGAAAACAACCTCAAGTCCGTCAGCCTTTCCTCATAAGATTTTCCCTCCATACCAGGCAACATCCTGGTAAATATCCTCTGCACCCGCTCCAAAGCCTCCACGTCCTTCCTATAATGCGGTGACCAGAACTGTACGCAATACTCCAAATGCGGCCGGACCAGAGTTCTGTACAGCTGCAACATGACCTCCCGACTCCGGAACTCAATCCCTCTACCAATAAAGGCCAACACTCCATAGCCCTTCTTCACAACCCTATCAACCTGGGTGGCAACTTTCAGGGATCTATGTACATGGACACCTAGATCCCTCTGCTCAGCCACACTTTCAAGAACTTTACCATTAGCCAAATATTCCGCATTCCTGTTATTCCTTCCAAAGTGAATCACCTCACACTTCTCTACATTAAACTCCATTTGCCACCTCTCAGCCCAGCTCTGCAGCTTATCTATATCCCTCTGTAACCTGCTACATCCTTCCACACTATCGACAACACCACCGACTTTAGTATCATCTGCAAATTTACTCACCCACCCTTCTGTGCCTTCCTCTAGGTCATTGATAAAAATGACAAACAGCAACGGCCCCAGAACAGATCCTTGTGGTACTCCACTTGTGACTGTACTCCATTCTGAACATTTCCCATCAACCACCACCCTCTGTCTTCTTTCAGCTAGCCAATTTCTGATCCACATCTCTAAATCACCCTCAATCCCCAGCCTCCGTATTTTTTGCAATAGCCTACCGTGGGGAACCTTATCAAACGCTTTGCTGAAATCCATATACACCACATCAACTGCTCTACCCTCGTCTACCTGTTCAGTCACCTTCTCAAAGAAAAGTCCTGGGTGAACAGAAGCTTTCACTTGAAAGTATCCGTGGTCAGTCCTACGATAATGCACCTAACATGAAGGGCTCAGAGAAAGAGCTGCAAGCACTCTTTAAAAACATTAACAGGTACGCAGACTATGTACCATGTGCAGCCCATTCACTTAACCTTGTTGGAGAAAAGGCAGTATCTACTCTACCTGAAGTTGTTGACTATTTTGGCATTTTGCAGGAGCTGTATGTTTTCTTTTCTGGATCTCCACGAAGATGGGGGATTTTAAACACACAGGGCAATCTACATTTTTCTCTAAAGAGCTTAAGTGTAACTAGATGGCCTGCACACTATGAAGCAGTCCGGGCAATTAAAAATGGATATCTGGGTATTTTACAAACTCTCAAACATATTTTTGAAGACTCAGAAGAGAAGCCTGAATGTAAACGAGATGCAAAGAATTTATACCACAAGTTGTTAAAGCTGGAATATGCTATTTTAACAGTTGTTTGGGAAGAAGTGCTGGATGTTTCAACTAAACAAGTAAGAAACGCCAAACCCCTGGTTTTGATGTATTTGAAGGTTATCTTCTGCTATCATCTTTGTTTTCATTTGTTAAAGAGCTCAGAGAAAATTCAGCCGATAGGATTACACACTGAATCAGACGCAAAAGGTTTGTGTGACGATATCACCTCAAGTTATTCTGATGCTTCCAAACTCATAGTTACAAGGACATTTTCAGATGGAACAAGTGGTATTATTTCTTTGAGAGGAGCTGACAAATTTAGGATAGAAGTTCTATATCAACTCTATGACTGCTGATAATCCAGTTACGCAAGAGGATTGACCCATATGAGCAGATTGCAAAAAGGTTCAAGTTCCCCTCAGAATTGGTGAACAATTCTGAAATTGCTGAGGACAGTATTAAACTTATAATATCGTATTACAAAGATGATATTGACCACAAATTAGTCAACGTGTGTTATCAGTTCAAAAAATATTTGCACCTTAGGAAATCCCAGTGCACAGAAGAAAACACGCCATCTAAAATGCAATGCGCAGAAGTTCTTCAGCTTATTGGTGAGCAACATCTAATTGAAGTGTTCCCCAATATTACTACTGCGCTAAGCTGTGCTTGACAATGCCTATCACGAGCTGTGAAGCAGAAAGGAATTTTTCAAAGCTATCCTTTATAATGAACAAATTTCGGTCTACCATGACTGAAGAGCGCTTAAATTCTTTATGCATATTGTCTCTCGAAAATGACATTGCAAGGAAGCTCTCATATGACAAAACTGTACGTGAATATGTTGCTAGAAAAACCAAAAAAAAGAGTATTTTGTAAAATGTGCTTCATGTAGTATATTCTCATAGGTGTCAAAAATAAAAGATTATATTGACTGTGGTCTTTTCTATGTTTTATTTCTACATTCTATGATGCATCATGCATGTATATAACATTTCCCTAATTTTCACCCCCCCATAACTCGAAAACTATAAGGCATAGGAAATCTTTATTCACACCAGTGGCTTTGACATGTGAGATAACCCAGTACAGCCATTTTAATCAAAATCTGAGATGTAGTGGTTACATTTTTAAACATTTTGTGATTGTCGTGGAACAATCCCATTGAAGAAGATAACAGTGGTTACCCAGACCTCGTTGCTGGTTGCGAAGGGGACCCCATAACAGTTTAGGCTTCAGGGCCCCAAAAATGTAGGTCCGCCACTGCATGCACGGTGTACGTATGGAACATCTGGGACGTTACATGCCCCAAAGGCCGTATTAAAGCACCCTGCAGCCCTCATATCGAATCATTGTGGTCATCTGGGATTCAGTAAACTTCTTCCAGGGCCAAAAGAAGGGACTGTTGGGGGACATTTTCTGATACTGGACTATGATATAGATTCTCGGTGGCCCTGTAACAACATTTTTGCTCCTATATTACTTTTGAATAGTTCTGCTGGGACAAAAGGTACTCATTGGCTTAGATCCCTGTTTAGAAGAGGCAATTTGTAGAAAGAGATAGTGTATACACAATGATTAAGGACACAAAATGGCTGTTAATTATTATAGCAATACTAAATACACAAAATGGCTGAACTTAAGCTACCTCATGAGAAACAGGTGTGTGTCTGTACAGGGTATATTTAAAGAGCCACTGATAACAGCTTCACAGAACAAGGAGTGCAATGTATCCTTGATAAGGCTCAATTTCCACAGCTGCAGACAGGACATATCCTTGTGTTAGTTTTGAATGACTTCTGTTTGAAGTTAGGGGCGGGTAAGACAGCACCCACTTTAACCATTTATGTGATAACTGGGATGCTAAGAAAATTGATTGACTGCATGTAATGGATTGTGATGCGAATATAGTTGATTGATTGTATGTAAATGAGAATACAACTGATTCCGCCCCTTGGATCTGTATATTAACCCAATTCAAACCTTAGCTCAAGTGAGAAAGAGGATTGCGAGACTGCGTAGTCTCCAGATCTTTCTCCCAGGTCTGAAATAATAAACTGCCTCTTTATACTCATCCTCAGGCTTTCATGTCAATATTTTCACCTCTAACAACAGTGTCACTGGTGAGAAGATTCCTGTAGTGAACACAGTTTGGTCTAAAGATTTAAACACTTTGCAATAACTTGGGGCAGGAGTCTGAATGAATGAGAGATTTAACAATATTTACTGGGGGTAATTTTGACCCGGGTGTGAGAGCCACTTTATATCTCTCCCAATTCTTATTTACACTGATTGCAGCAAAGTTGAAATTACCCCACGAGTTGCAGCATTTGTCTCAATGAAGTTGGCAGTTTCAGACTGTGACACCAGGGATGCCTCTTGTCAGCATTTGAGAGCAGAGACGTGACGGCTGCTGCTGCTGTTACACCAGCAGGTGGCAGTGTCGCACCACAAAGTACAAAGAGAACAGCAGGATCCCATACTGTCTGTGAAAGGTCAGAATGTCTGTGCAGAAACTAATTGGACACGCCCCCTGTATCAATAATGAATAAACACTCCCACTCCCAGCATTGCATGCTTCAATCAGTGTATTTTATTTCACCAGAATTGTAAAGTACATTTGAAATGAATTAAAGGTAAAACAGCAACAAAAGCGAGATCTGAGAGAGACTCAGTGAGCAATTAGAAATCAGGGAGACGGCGAGAGAGAAATCCCATCAATCACACCCGGAATATTCTATTGGAGAGATTCTTGTCAGTGTGACTCTTGGTCACATCACCATCACTTCATTGCGAGCTGGAGCTATTAGACGGTCTTACACAGGCTTTGGTCATAATCATAATACTTTGGGTTGTATGAGTGGCTGTGCTTCCTGAAGCACAGAGCAGCTGCAACATCGCAGTTGCAGACCTTCGTACCACATGCTAAACGTGTCAGAGGTGTATCAGCTGAAAAAGAGGAGAGAACAACCAAATATACACAGTGTAAAATATGCACTGTAATGTACACATGAAAACACACACTGGGATATACACACATTAATGTACACACTAATTTGGTGGGTGGGGTTGAGGATGTGAGATTCTGCAACATTGAAAAATCCTCATTGTTGTTGGGTCCTTAATGTTGTGGGTGACCCACAATGGTTGGGGCCCAATAATGTTCTTGAAGCTTCTTAAACAACGGGGCAGCTAACGTCTCAGAATGTCTCTGATGTGCGAATGGCCGTCCTCAAGTTCTGGATGGTCATTAATTTTTAATCTAATACTTTGGTGCTGAGGGGGTGGGTGGGTCTGAAGCAGTGGAGAGTCGTTAACGTGGGTGAGGAAGGGGTGGCCTGGAATCGTCGGCTGTGGATTCTGTCCTTGGTGTTGTCAGGGGTTCCCCAATATTGTGAAACTCCCTAATGCTGTCAGTGATGTGGGCTGCATTCCTTTAATGTATTGGGGGCCCTAACATTGTGGAGTGCCCCTAACATGGTGATTTCTATGGGTGACATAATGAGAGTCCCACCACAGCGAGAAGCAGCAAACTATCTCAAACCTCGATATCGCCACAAATGTTCCCCACCTCGAATCTGGGGAATTGTGAAATATCGCTGAGCGATATTTCTAAACTTGAAACCCAAATTAGTTCAACAAAATTTACTGCGAGGCCGGTGATGTCTGATCCACAGCAACCACATCTTCAGTAAGTGTCCACAGATCGAGGAACTGCATCTCAGAGTGAATGAGCTGGACTCGGAGCTTCAGACAAGAATTGTTATTGCAATGGGCCATTTACCTTTGGAAGAGCATTATACTGAGACAGGACAGGTGATTGATAACAAATTCTTGATAACGGTGAGCTGGTGATAAATATCAGGAGACAGCGTGTACGTGTCTCTGTACTGATTGGATATTATAATTAAATAGGTATTAATCTGTTATAATTGGTTAGTCATTGTTTTATACTCTGCATAATTTCAACCCAATGAATAGTCATAATTGGACATAGATAACTAATGATATGTGATTGGTATGTGCTGAACTCCTGTAACTTAATCTGAAATATAATTGTCTATACAATACTGGAAACAGGGCTGTCTGGTGTGATAGCCGCAAACACCACCAGTCCAGTTCTAACTGTAATAAGGATCTTGTTTATAACTCCATGACACCCCTGGGGAGTGGTTAGGGCTCACTCACTGTCTAAGATGTCATACGAGGCAGGCTCACATTTCTGGCCCTGTTCCCTCCTACCTCACATTGAGGGTGACACCAGGTGGGATGTTCAAGCATCATGGGGGACCTGCCCCACCATCACTCCCCACCCTGCACACCCTCTACATCCAGGCCCAGCCCATTCCCAACACCCTGGAGGTAGAGGATGGCTGCAGGGTCAGAATGTTGGTGCAAAAATGTTTCCTGGTGACGAGAAACATGGGGCTGGAGTCTCCGCCGGCGGGATGCTCCATTTTGCCGGCAGCCCGGGGGTTTGCCGACGGTGTGGGGCTGCCCCACAATGGGAAACCCCATTGAGCGGCCGGCGTAGCGGAGAAACCCGCCGGCGGGGTGAAACAGAAATGTGGCCGGGTGGAGAATTCAGCCCATTGTTGTGCCCTATCACCGATGTGCCACACCCGTGCCAACTTAAGTGGTCTGATAGATCACAGACTCCCTACATTTCAGAAGGAAGTCATTCGACCCATCGAGCCTGCACTTTCCCTCCTGTGTCTGGGTGTTTAATGGTCTCTGGGCTACTCTATGGGACGGAGGTGTGTCTGGAGTGATCTGAAGTCTCCACTGTCACCTCGCATTACCAGTCCTGGAGGCCGACTCTCGTCTGAGGCATGGTCTCGATGCCCTCAACCATGAAGCACTGAGACTGGGACACATGCCCCCGAGACTGGGCCATGCCACTTGCTGCAGGGACATTATTGGGCTCTCACTTGGTTGCCAAGTGCTGACGTCTGTTTCCAAAATTGCGCTTTCCTCAGCCTCGCCCGCTTGATTTGGGGGCGAGGCCCACCTGCTCAAAATGGCGACCCGATAGTGGAATTCTTCGCTATTCCTTGCAAATCTCACCATGCAGAATATGATGGTGCCTGGCCCGGTAACAGGATGCAAATATATACACTGGTTTTTTTAAAATTTAAACTACCAAATTCATTTTCTTTTCAAATTAAGGGGCAATTTAGCTTGGCCAATCTACCCACCCAGCACATCTTTTGGGTTGTGGGGATGAGACCCAGGCAGATACGGGGAGAACGTGTAAACTCCACATGTGATTGAGGGCCGGGATCGAACCCAGGTCTTCGGTGCCATGAGGCAGCAGTGCTAACCACTGTGCCGCCCTCGGATGCAAATAGATCGTAATTGTCCGTGTCTATTCTCCCACTGGTGCCCCATTTCTGTCCGACTCTGGATTCTTTGCAGACGGCCGCTGGAACCAGAGTTCCTGATGCGCGGAGAATCCAGCCCATAGTCTCCCAAACGGAAAGTTCCGGGCCTGGGGTGAAATTCTCACCCAACGGCGCGATGTCTGCCGACTGGCGCCAAAAACGGCGCCAATCAGACGGGCATCGCGCCGGCCCAAAGGTGCGGAATGCTCCGCATCCTTGGCGGCCTAGCCCCAACATTGAGGGGCTAGGCCGACGCCGGTGGGATTTCCGTCCCGCCAGCTGGCGGAAATGGCGTTTGTTGCCCCGCCAGCTGGCGCGGAAATGCGGCGCATGCGCGGGAGCGTCAGCGGCCGCTGTCAGTTTCCCGGCGCATGCGCAGTGGGGAGAGTCTCTTCCGCCTCCGCCATGGTGGAGGCCGTGGCGGAGGCAGAAGGGAAAGAGTGCCCCCACAGCACAGGCCCGCCCGCGGATCGGTGGGCCCCGATCGCGGGCCAGGCCACCGTGGGGGCACTCCCCGGGGTCAGATCGCCCCGCGCCCCCCCCCCCCAGGACCCCGGAGCCCGCCCACGCCGCCTGGTCCCGCCGGTAAATACCAGGTTTGATTTACGCTGGCGGGACAGGCAATTTCTGGGCGGGACTTCAGCCCATCCGGGCCGGAGAATCCAGCGGGGGGTCCCGCCAACCGGCGCGGCCCGATTCCCGCCCCCGCCCAATCTCCGGTACCAAAGACTTCGGCGGGGGCGGGATTCATGGCGGGGGGTCGGAGAATGACGCCCCTGGTCCCTTGAGCATTCCCAATTTTAATCGGTTCACCATTGGTGGCCTTGTCTTCAGGTGTCTGGGCCCCAAGCTCCGAAATTCCCTCCCTCCACCTTTCCGCCTCTATTGAGACATTCCTTAAAACATCTTTCGTCATCTGAACATTGGATGTTTCATTGCCCTAAAGGCACCACATAAATCTAAGTTGTTGTTGTCTCTTGCTGATGTTGATCGATTGAGGGAAGGGAGAGGACAGGGAGTCAGTGGAACTTCCCAAAGTCAAATTGATTTTGTTTGGTGTTTACTTACCGCATCTGGGGACCTCATTTTCACAATGTGTCGAGTACGGTGTAAACAGAGGTTTACATCCCAGTGAACTTTCGGCTTCTCCATAACAGTCATCGTGAACTTGACAGCATCTGAGTGGGTGACAAACAAGAGCTATCATTTCAGATGTAAGTTTTTCACGGAGAGACTGAAACTCAGTCAGGGGCTTAATGATTCCAAACAAGCCTCAGATTGGGTTCCCAACTCTGAAGAATTGTCCTGGAGTTTTCAGGAGCTAAAGATGAATCCTCAGGGAACTCATTTCACATAACTGAGGGGACTGCTGCACTTTAACAACATGGTCTTCTCCTATTATATTTCTTTTTAAAAATAAATTTAGAGTACTCATTTCATTTTATTTCCAATTCAGGGGCAATTTAATGTGGCCAATCCACCTGCTCTGCATATCTTTGGGTTGTGGGGGCGAAACCCACGCAAACACGGGGAGAATGTGCAAATTCCACATGGACAGTGACCCAGGGCCGGGATCGAACCTGGGATCTCGGCGCTGTGAAGCAGCAGTGCTAACCACTGCGCCACCGTACTGCCCTCCTATTTTATTTCAACGGATTTGTTCATTGGAGATAAACTGGGGATGGGAGGGAAAATATGTTTCTGAAAAAACACCCAATCAGATGAAAAAGAGTGGAAATGTCAGACCAATGGCAGCATGGAGGTGGGATGTTTGAGGTGGGAGGTGATATCTTGAACAATCCAGGAGTATATACAATTATTCTTGGTATCATCATCATCAAAGTGATATTTTCTGAAAGAACATGGAGCCCTGCCCACAACAAACATGGAGATTGTCCGAGACAAACATGGAGGCTGCCCACGACAAACATGGAGGCTGCCCACGACAAACATGGAGGCTGCCCACGACAAACATGGAGGCTGCCCACGACAAACATGGAGGCTGCCCACGACAAACATGGAGGCTGCCCCCAAGAAATGTGGCAATAAGCTGCCCATGACAAATATCGAGGCTGTCTATGACCAGCATGGTGGTCTGAAGATTTTGCTGTTTTCCACTTACAAACCAAAATTCAACGACTTTAACTTGCTGCTTTTGTATTCAGGTAGTGGGAGATTACCAGAAATTGTAAGTAACAGCAGAGGTCCAGTTTAATTGGGTCATTTATTCGGGTGACCAGGTTTCCAAAAGTCAAAAGTCGGACACATTGAAAAACCAACCGAGATGATGCTCATGTTGAGTGACCAATGGCAGGAGTCTGGGGAATATGTCCAATCAGAGTTGGATACCCTTTAAAGACTCCCAAATATTGAAGACAGCGGTTATGAGCGACAGACTTCTATTTCAATGGACCCAATCTTCCGAGGAATGACGATCACTGATCATCGGATTGCCACTCCTCTCACACTTACTTCCCTCGCTGCTGGTCTGTGATGTGAAGAGATGCCAACAGGGTGGGTTCAATTTCCGCACCTTCTGGGGTTATCCATGAAGGCCCCGCCTTCTCATCCCTGACCCTCTCCTGAGGTGTGGTGACCCTCAGGTTAAATCACCAACAGTCAACTCACTCCCTCAAAGGGGAAAGCAGCCTATGGCCTTCTGGGATGATGGCAACTTCACCTTTTTCACTTCCCTTGAAGCGGAGCTCAATCTTTCTCACTTGGATCTCTGAACAGGGTCTCCTGGGAAATACTGAGCATAACTGCTCCTGGAGTCGGTGCCTCACGGAGCAGGAACAGCCCTGAATAGTTGCCCAAGTAGCTCCTATAAATTCACCTCAGTAACCCCCATAAAATACCCCAGTAACTCCTACAAATTACCCCAAGTAGCTCCTATAAATTAACCTCAGTAACCCTCATAAAATACCCCAGTAACTCCTACAAATTACCCCAAGTAGCTCCTATAAATTACTCCCAGTAACTCCTATAAATTAACCTCAGTAACCCTCATAAAATACCCCAGTAGCTCCTATAAATTAACTTCAGTAACCCCCATAAAATAGCCCAGTAACTCCTACAAATTACCCCCAGTAACTCCTATAAATTACTCCCAGTAACTCCTATAAATTACCCCAGTAACTCCTATAAATTACCCCAGTCACTCCTATAAATTACCCCCAGTAACTCCTATAAATTACCCCCAGTAACTCCTATAAATTACCCCAGAAACTCCGATAAACTACCCCCAGTAGCTCCTATAAATTACCACCAGTAACTCCTGTAGATTAACCACAGTAACTCCTAAAAATTACCCCCAGTAACTCCTAAAAATTACCCCCAGTAACTCCTATAAATTACCCCCAGTAGCTCCTATAAATTACCCCCAGTAGCTCCTATAAATTACCCCAGTCACTCCTATAAATTACCCCCAGTAACTCCTATACATTACCCCCAGTAACTCCAATAGATGACGCCCAGTAACTCCTATAAATTACCCCCAGTAGCTCCTATAAATTACCCCCAGTAACTCCTATAAATTACTCCCAGTAACACCTATAAATTACCCCAGTAACTCCTATACACTACCCTCAGTAGCTCCTATAAATTACCCCCAGTAACTCCAATAGATGACGCCCAGTAACTCCTATAAATTACCCCCAGTAGCTCCTATAAATTACCCCCAGTAACTCCTATAAATTACCCCCAGTAGCTCCTATAAATTACCCCCAGTAACTCCTATAAATTACCCCCAGTAACTCCTATAAATTACCCCCAGTAGCACCTATAAATTACCCCCAGTAACTCTTATAAATTACCCCCAGTAACTCCTATAAATTACCCCCAGTAGCTCCTATAAATTACCCCCAGTAGCTCCTATAAATTACCCCAGTAACTCCTATAAATTACCCCCAGTAACTCCTATAAATTACCCCAAGTAACTCCTATAAATTACCCCCAGTAGCTCTTATAAATTACCCCCAGTAGCTCCTATAAATTATCCCCAGTAACTCCTATAAATTACCCCAGTAACTCCTATAAATTACCCCCAGTAACTCCCATAAATTACCCCCAGTAACTCCTATAAATTACCCCCAGTAACTCCTATAAATTACCCCCAGTAACTCCTATAAATTACCCCCAGTCGCTCCTATAAATTACCCCCAGTAACTCCTATAAATTACAACCAGTAACACCTATAAATTACCCAAGTTACTCCTGTAAATTACCCCAGTAACTCCTATAAATTACCCCAGTAACGCCTATAAATTACCCCCAGTGACTCCTATAAATTACCCCCAGTAGCTCCTATAAATTACCCCCAGTAGCTCCTATAAATTACCCCCAGTGACTCCTATAAATTACCCCAGTAGCTCCTATAAATTACCCCAGTAACTCCTATAAATTACCCCCAGTGACTCCTATAAATTACCCCAGTGACTCCTATAAATTACCCCCAGTAACTCATATAAAT
Source organism: Scyliorhinus torazame (assembly GCF_047496885.1). Classification (NCBI taxonomy): domain Eukaryota; kingdom Metazoa; phylum Chordata; class Chondrichthyes; order Carcharhiniformes; family Scyliorhinidae; genus Scyliorhinus; species Scyliorhinus torazame. The sequence goes on from NC_092731.1 coordinate 41,169,901, forward strand.
TACCCCCAGTAACTCCTATAAATTACCCCAGTAACTCCTATAAATTACACCCAGTTGCACCTATAAATTACCCCCAGTAACTCCTATAAATTACCCCCAGTGATTCCTATAAATTACCCCCAGTGACTCCTATAAATTACCCCAGTCACTCCTATAAATTACCCCCAGTAACTCCTATAAATTACCCCAGTAACTCCTATAAATTACCCCCAGTTGCACCTATAAATTACCCCCAGTAACTCCTATAAATTACCCCCAGTGACTCCTATAAATTACCCCCAGTGACTCCTATAAATTACCCCAGTCACTCCTATAAATTACCCCCAGTAACTCCTATACATTACCCCCAGAAACTCCAATAAATTACACCAGTGACTCCTATAAATTACCCCCAGTAACTCCTATAAATTACCCCCAGTGACTCCTATAAATTACCCCCAGAAACTCCAATAAATTACACCAGTGACTCCTATAAATTACCCCCAGTAACTCCTATAAATTACCCCCAGTGACTCCTATAAATTACCCCCAGAAACTCCAATAAATTACACCAGTGACTCCTATAAATTACCCCCAGTAACTCCTATAAATTACCCCCAGTGACTCCTATAAATTACCCCCAGTGACTCCTATAAATTACCCCCAGTAACTCCTATAAATTACCCCCAGTAGCTCCTATAAATTACCCCCAGTAACTCCTATAAATTACCCCCAGTAACTCCTGTAAATTACCCCCAGTAACTCCGATAAATTAGCCAAGTAGCTCCTATAAATTACCCCCAGTAGCTCCTATAAAGTACCCCCAGTAACTGCTATAAATTACCCCCAGTAACTCCTATAAATTACCCCCAGTAGCTCCTGTAAATTACCCCCAGTAACTCTTATAAATTACCCCCAGTAGCTCCTATAAACTACCCCAGTAACTCCTATAAATTACCCCCAGTAGCTCCTGTAAATTACCCCCAGTAACTCTTATAAATTACCCCCAGTAGCTCCTATAAATTACCCCCAGTAGCTCCTATAAATTACCCCCAGTAACTCCTATAAAGTACCCCCAGTAACTCCTATAAATTTCCCCCAGTAGCTCCTGTAAATTACCCCCAGTAGCTCCTATAAATTACCCCCAGTAACTCCTATAAAGTACCCCCAGTAACTCCTATAAATTACCCCCAGTAGCTCCTGTAAATTACCCCCAGTAACTCCTATAAAGTACCCCCAGTAACTCCTATAAATTACCCCCAGTAGCTCCTGTAAATTACCCCCAGTAGCTCCTATAAATTACCCCAGTAACTCCTATAAATTACCCCCAGTATCTCCTATAAATTACCCCTAGTAACTCATATAAAGTACCCCCAGTAACTCCTATAAATTACCCCCAGTAGCTCCTGTAAATTACCCCCAGAAACTCCTGTAAATTACCCCCAGTGACTCCGATAAATTACCCCAGTAACTCCTATAAATTACCCCAGTAACTCCTATAAATTACCCTCAGTAGCTCCTATAAATTACCCCAGTAACTCCTATAAATTACCCCAGTAACTCCTATAAATTACCCCAGTAACTCCTATAAATTACCCTCAGTAGCTCCTATAAATTACCCCAGTAACTCCTATAAATTACCCCCAGTAGCTCCTATAAATTACCCCAGTATCTCCAATAAATTACCCCCAGTAGCTCCTATAAATTACCCCCAGTTGCTCCTAATAATTACCCCCAGTATCTCCTATAAATTACCCCCAGTAACTCCTATAAATTACCCCCAGTAACTCCTATAAATTACCCCCAGTAGCTCCTATAAATTACCCCAGTAACTCCTATAAATTACCCCCAGTAGCTCCTATAAATTACCCCCAGTAATTCCTATAAATTACCCCCGGTAACTCCTATAAATTACCCCCAGTAGCTCCTATAAATTACCCCAGTAACTCCTATAAATTACCCCCAGTAGCTCCTATAAATTACCCCCAGTAACTCCTATATATTACCCCCAGTCACTCCTATAAATTACCCCCAGTAGCTCCTATAAATTACCCCAGTAACTCCTATAAATTACCCCCAGTATCTCCTATAAATTACCCCCAGTCACTCCTATAAATTACCCCCAGTAACTCCTATAAATTACCCCCAGAAGCTCCTATAAATTACCCCCAGTAACCCCTATAAATTACCCCCAGTAACTCCTATAAATTACCCCCAGTAGCTCCTATAAATTACCCCCAGTAATTCCTATAAATTACCCCCAGAAGCTCCTATAAATTACCCCCAGTAATTCCTATAAATTACCCCCAGTCACTCCTATAAATTACCCCCAGTAGCTCCTATAAATTACCCCCAGTAATTCCTATAAATTACCCCCAGTAACTCCTATATATTACCCCCAGTCACTCCTATAAATTACCCCCAGTAGCTCCTATAAATTACCCCAGTAACTCCTATAAATTACCCCCAGTATCTCCTATATATTACCCCCAGTCACTCCTATAAATTACCCCCAGTAGCTCCTATAAATTACCCCCAGTAATTCCTATAAATTACCCCCAGTAACTCCTATAAATTACCCCCAGTAGCTCCTATAAATTACCCCAGTAACTCCTATAAATTACCCCCAGTAGCTCCTATAAATTACCCCCAGTAACTCCTATATATTACCCCCAGTCACTCCTATAAATTACCCCCAGTAACTCCTATATATTACCCCCAGTGACTCCTATAAATTACCCCAGTAACTCATATAAATTACCCCCAGTAGCTCCTATAAATTACCCCCAGTAACTCCTATATATTACCCCCAGTGACTCCTATAAATTACCCCAGTAACTCCTATAAATTACCCCCAGTAACTCCTATAAATTACACCCAATAACTCCTAAAATTACCCCATTGACTCCGATAAATTACCCCAGTAGCTCCTATAAATTACCCCCAGTAACCCCTATACATTACCCCCAGCAACTCCTATAAATTACCCCCAGTAACTCCTATAAATTACCCCCAGAACCTCCTATAAATTACCCCCAGTAGCTCCTATAAATTACCCCCAGTAGCTCCTATAAATTACCCCCAGTAACTCCTATAAATCACCCCCAGTAACTCCTATAAATTACCCCCAGTAGCTCCTATAAATTACCCCCAGTAACTCCTATAAATTACCCCCAGTAACTCCTATAAATTACCCCCAGTAACTCCTATAAATTACCCCAGTAACTCCTATAAATCACCCCCAGTAACCCCTATACATTACCCCCAGCAACTCCTATAAATTACCCCCAGTAACTCCTATAAATTACCCCCAGAACCTCCTATAAATTACCCCCAGTAGCTCCTATAAATTACCCCCAGTAGCTCCTATAAATTACCCCCAGTAACTCCTATAAATCACCCCCAGTAACTCCTATAAATTACCCCCAGTAGCTCCTATAAATTACCCCCAGTAACTCCTATAAATTACCCCCAGTAACTCCTATAAATTACACCCAGTAACTCCTATAAATTACCCCAGTAACTCCTATAAATCACCCCCAGTAACTCCTATAAATTACCCCCAGTAGCTCCTATAAATTACCCCCAGTAACTCCTATAAATTACCCCCAGTAGCTCCTATAAAATACCCCCAGTAACTCCTATAAATTACCCCCAGTAACTCCTATAAATTACCCCCAGTAGCTCCTATAAATTACCCCCAGTAACTCCTATAAATTACCCCCAGTAGCTCCTATAAATTACCCCCAGTAACTCCTATAAATTACCCCCAGTAACTCCTATAAATTACCCCCAGTAACTCCTATAAATTACCCCCAGTAACTCCTATAAATTACCCCCAGTAACTCCTATAAATTACTCCCAGTAACTCCTATAAATTACCCCCAGTAACTCCTATAAATTACCCCCAGTAACTCCTATAAAGTACCCCCAGTAGCTCCTATAAATTACCCAAGTAACTCCTGTAAATTACCCCCAGTAACTCCTATAAATTACCCCCAGTAGCTCCTATAAATTACCCAAGTAACTCCTGTAAATTACCCCCAGTAACTCTTGTAAATTACCCCCAGTAACTCCTGTAAATTACACACAGTAACTCCTATAAATTACCCCCAGTAACTCCTATAAATTACTCCCAGTAACTCCTATAAATTACCCCCAGTAACTCCTATAAATTACCCCCAGTAACTCCTATAAAGTACCCCCAGTAGCTCCTATAAATTACCCAAGTAACTGCTGTAAATTACCCCCAGTAACTCCTATAAATTACTCCCAGTAACTCCTATAAATTACCCCCAGTAACTCCTATAAAGTACCCCCAGTAGCTCCTATAAATTACCCAAGTAACTCCTGTAAATTACCCCCAGTAACTCCTATAAATTACCCCCAGTAGCTCCTATAAATTACCCAAGTAACTCCTGTAAATTACCCCCAGTAACTCCTGTAAATTACCCCCAGTAACTCCTGTAAATTACACACAGTAACTCCTATAAATTACCCCCAGTAACTCCTATAAATTACTCCCAGTAACTCCTATAAATTACCCCCAGTAACTCCTATAAATTACCCCCAGTAACTCCTATAAAGTACCCCCAGTAGCTCCTATAAATTACCCAAGTAACTCCTGTAAATTACCCCCAGTAACTCCTATAAATTACCCCCAGTAGCTCCTATAAATTACCCAAGTAACTCCTGTAAATTACCCCCAGTAACTCCTGTAAATTACCCCCATAAATTCCTATAAATGACTTCCATTCACTTCTATAGGGGTTGGTTTAGCACACTATGCTAAATCGCTGGCTTTTAAAAGCAGACCAAAGCAGGCCAGCAGCACGGTTCAATTCCCGTACCAGTCTCCCCGAACAGGCGCCGGAATGTGGCGACTAGGGGCTGTTCACAGTAACTTCATTGAAGCCTACATGTGACAATAAGTGATTTTCATTTTATTTTTCATTTATAATTTACCTCCAGTAACTCCTATAAATTACCCCCTGTAGCTCCTATAAAGTACCCCCAGTAACTCCTATAAATTACCCCCAGTAGCTCCTGTAAATTACCCCCAGTAGCTCCTGTAAATTACCCTCAGTAACTCCTATAAAGTACCCCCAGTAACTCCTATAAAGTACCCCCAGTAACTCCTATAAATTACCCCCAATAGCTCCTGTAAATTACCCCCAGTAGCTCCTACAAATTACCCCAGTAACTCCTATAAATTACCCCCAGTGACTCCTATAAATTACCCCAGTGACTCCTATAAATTACCCCAGTAAGTCCTGTAAATAACCCCCAGAAGCTCCTATAAATTACCCCAGTAGCTCCTATAAATTACCCCCAGTAGCTCCTATAAATTACCCCCAGTAGCTCCTATAAATTACCCCCAGTAGCTCCTAGAAATTACCCCAGTAGCTCCTATAAATTACCCAAGTAACTCCTTTAAATTACCCCCAGTGACTCCTATAAATTACCCCCAGTAACTCCTATAAATTACCCCCAGTGACTCCTATAAATTACCCCAGTAACTCCTATAAATTACCCCAGTAACTCCTATAAATTACCCCCAGTAACTCCCATAAATTACCCCCAGTAACTCCTATAAATTACCCCCAGTAACTCCTATAAATTACCCCCAGTAACTCCCATAAATTACCCCCAGTAGCTCCTATAAATTACCCCAGTAACTCCTAAAAAATACCCCCAGTGACTCCTATAAATTACCCCCAGTAACTCCTATAAATTACCCAGTAACTCCTATAAATTACCCCAGTAGCTCCTATAAATTACCCCCAGTAACTCCTATAAATTACCCCCAGTAACTCCTATAAATTACCCCCAGTAGCTCCTATAAATTACCCCAGTAACTCCTATAAATTACCCCCAGTAACTCCTATAAATTACCCCCAGTAACTCCTATAAATTACCCCAGTAACTCCTATAAATTACCCCCAGTAACTCCTATAAATTACCCCAGTAACTCCTATAAATTACCCCCAGTAACTCCTATAAATTACCCCCAGTAGCTCCTATAAATTACCCCAGTAAATCCTATAAATTACCCCCAGTAACTCCTATAAATTACCCCCAGTAACTCCTATAAATTACCCCAGTAACTCCTATAAATTACCCCCAGTAACTCCTATAAATTACCCCAGTAACTCCTATAAATTACCCCCAGTAACTCCTATAAATTACCCCCAGTAACTCCTATAAATTACCCCCAGTAACCCCTATAAATTACCCCCAGTAACTCCTATAAATTACCCCCAGTAACTCCTGTAAATTACCCCCAGTAGCTCCTATAAATTACCCCAGTAACTCCTATAAATTACCTCAGTAACTCCTATAAATTACCCCCAGTAAATCCTATAAATTACCCCCAGTAACTCCTATAAATTACCCCCAGTAGCTCCTATAAATTACCCCAGTAAATCCTATAAATTACCCCCAGTAACTCCTATAAATTACCCCCAGTAACTCCTATAAATTACCCCAGTAACTCCTATAAATTACCCCCAGTAACTCCTATAAATTACCCCAGTAACTCCTATAAATTACCCCCAGTAACTCCTATAAATTACCCCCAGTAACTCCTATAAATTACCCCCAGTAACCCCTATAAATTACCCCCAGTAACTCCTATAAATTACCCCCAGTAACTCCTGTAAATTACCCCCAGTAGCTCCTATAAATTACCCCAGTAACTCCTATAAATTACCTCAGTAACTCCTATAAATTACCCCCAGTAAATCCTATAAATTACCCCCAGTAACTCCTATAAATTACCCCCAGTAACTCCTATAAATTACCCCAGTAACTCCTATAAATTACCCCCAGTAACTCCTATAAATTACCCCCAGTAACTCCTATAAATTACCCCCAGTAACCCCTATAAATTACCCCCAGTAACTCCTATAAATTACCCCCAGTAACTCCTGTAAATTACCCCCAGTAGCTCCTATAAATTACCCCCAGTAACTCCTATAAATTACCCCAGTAACTCCTATAAATTACCCCCAGTGACTCCTATAAATTACCCCAGTAACTCCTATAAATTACCCCAGTAACTCCTTGAAATTACCCCCAGTGACTCCTATAAATTACCCCAGTAACTCCTTTAAATTACCCCCAGTGACTCCTATAAATTACCCCAGTAACTCCTATAAATTACCCCAGTAACTCCTTGAAATCACCCCCAGTAACTCCTATAAATTACCCCAGTAACTCCTTTAAATTACCCTCAGTGACTCCTATAAATTACCCCAGTAACTCCTATAAATTACCCCAGTAACTCCTTGAAATTACCCCCAGTGACTCCTATAAATTACCCCCAGTAACTCCTATAAATTACCCCAAGTAACTCCTATAAATTACCCCCAGTGACTCCTAACTCCTATAAATTACCCCCAGTGACTCCTATAAATTACCCCCATTAGCTCCTATAAATTACCCCAGTAACTCCTTGAAATTACCCCCAGTGACTCCTATAAATTACCCCCAGTAACTCCTATAAATTACCCCAGTAACTCCTTGAAATTACCCCTAGTAACTCCTATAAATTACCCCAGTAACTCCTTTACATTCCTCCAGTAACTCCTTTAAATTACCCCCAGTAACTCCTATAAATTACCCCAGTAACTCCTTTAAATTACCCCCAGTAGCTCCTATAAATTACCCCAGTAACTCCTATAAATTACCCCCAGTGACTCCTAACTCCTATAAATTACCCCCAGTGACTCCTATATATTACCCCCAGTAGCTCCTATAAATTACCCCAGTAACTCCTTTAAATTACCCCCAGTAACTCCTATAAATTACCCCAGTAACTCCTATAAATTACCCCCAGTGACTCCTAACTCCTATAAATTACCCCCAGTAGCTCCTATAAATTACCCCAGTAACTCCTATAAATTACCCCCAGTAACTCCTATAAATTACCCCCCGTAACTCCTATAAATTACCCCCAGTAGCTCCTATAAATTACCCCAGTAACTCCTATAAATTACCCCCAGTGACTCCTAACTCCTATAAATTACCCCCAGTAGCTCCTATAAATTACCCCAGTAACTCCTATAAATTACCCCCAGTAGCTCCTATAAATTACCCCCAGTAACTCCTTTAAATTACCCCCAGTAACTCCTATAAATTACCCCAGTAACTCCTATAAATTACCCCCAGTGACTCCTAACCCCTATAAATTACCCCCAGTAGCTCCTATAAATTACCCCAGTAACTCCTATAAATTACCCCCAGTAGCTCCTATAAATTACCCCCAGTAACTCCTATAAATTACCCCCAGTAACTCCTTTAAATTACCCCCAGTAGCTCCTATAAATTACCCCCAGTAACACCTATAAATTATCCCCAGTAACTCCTATAAATTACCCCCAGTAACTCCTCTAGATTACCCCCAGTAACTCCTATAAATTACCCCCAGTAACTCCTATAAATTCCCCCAGTAGCTCCTATAAAATACCCCCAGTAACTCCTATAAATTACCCCCAGTAACTCCTATAAATTACCCCCAGTAACTCCTTTAAATTACCCCCAGTAGCTCCTATAAATTACCCCCAGTAACTCCTATAAATTACCCCCAGTAACTCCTATAAATTACCCCCCAGTAACTCCTTTAAATTACCCCCAGTAGCTCCTATAAATTACCCCCAGTAACACCTATAAATTACCCCCAGTAACACCTATAAATTACTCCCAGTAACTCCTATAAATTACCCCCAGTAACACCTATAAATTACCCCCAGTAACTCCTGTGAATTACCCCAAGTAACTCCTATAAATTACCCCCAGTAACTCCTATAAATTACCCCAGTAACTCCTATAAATTACCCCAGTAGCTCCTATAAATTACCCCTGTAACTCCTGTAAATTACACCCAGTAACTCCTATAAATTACCTCAGTAGCTCCTATCAATTACCCCCAGTAACTCCTATAAATTACCCCAGTAACTCCTATAAATTACCCCCAGTATCTCCTATAAATTACCCCAGTAACTCCTATAAATTACCCCCAGTGACTCCTATAAATTACCCCCAGTAACTCCTATAAATTACCCCCAGTAACTCCTATAAATTACCCCCAGTAACTCCTATAAATTACCTCAGTAGCTCCTATCAATTACCCCCAGTAACTCCTATAAATTACCCCAGTAACTCCTATAAATTACCCCCAGTATCTCCTATAAATTACCCCAGTAACTCCTATAAATTACCCCCAGTTACTCCTATAAATTACCCCCAGTAACTCCTATAAATTACCCCCAATGACTCCTATAAATTACCCCCAGTAACTCCTATAAATTACCCCCAGTAGCTCCTATAAATTACCCCCAGTAACACCTATAAATTACCCCCAGTAACACCTATAAATTACTCCCAGTAACTCCTATAAATTACCCCCAGTAACACCTATAAATTACACCCAGTAACTCCTGTGAATTACCCCAAGTAACTCCTATAAATTACCCCCAGTAACTCCTATAAATTACCCCAGTAGCTCCTATAAATTACCCCCAGTAGCTCCTATAAATTACCCCCATTAACTCCTATAAATTACCCCCAGTAACTCCTATAAATTACCCTCAGTAACTCCTGTAAATTACACCCAGTAACTCCTATAAATTACCTCAGTAGCTCCTATCAATTACCCCCAGTAACTCCTATAAATTACCCCCAGTAACTCCTATAAATTACCCCAGTAACTCCGATAAATTACCCCAGTAACTCCTATAAATTACCCCCAGTATCTCCTATAAATTACCCCCAGTAACTCCTATAAATTACCTCAGTAGCTCCTATAAATTACCCCAGTAACTCCTATAAATTACCCCCAGTATCTCCTATAAATTACCCCAGTAACTCCTATAAATTACCCCCAGTAACTCCTATAAATTACCCCCAGTAACTCCTATAAATTACCCCCAGTGACTCCTATAAATTACCCCCAGTAACTCCTATAAATTACCCCCAGTAACTCCTATAAATTACCCCAGTAACTCCGATAAATTACCCCAGTAACTCCTATAAATTACCCCCAGTAACTCCTATAAATTACCCCCAGTAACTCCTATAAATTACCCCAGTAACTCCTATAAATTACCCCAGTAACTCCTATAAATTACCCCCAGTAACTCCTATAAATTACCCCAGTAACTCCTATAAATTACCCCCAGTATCTCCTATAAATTACCCCAGTAACTCCTATAAATTACCCCAGTAACTCCTATAAATTACCCCCAGTAACTCCTATAAATTACCCCAGTAACTCCTATAAATTACCCCAGTAACTCCTATAAATTACCCCAGTAACTCCTATAAATTACCCCCAGTAACTCCTATAAATTACCCCCAGTAACTCCTATAAATTACCCCCAGTGACTCCTATAAATTACCCCCAGTAACTCCTATAAATTACCCCCAGTAACTCCTATAAATTACCCCAGTAACTCCTATAAATTACCCCCAGTAACTCCTATAAATTACCCCCAGTGACTCTATAAATTACCCCCAGTAACTCCTATAAATTACCCCCAGTAACTCCTATAAATTACCCCAGTAACTCCGATAAATTACCCCAGTAACTCCTATAAATTACCCCAGTAACTCCTATAAATTACCTCAGTAGCTCCTATAAATTACCCCAGTAACACCTATAAATTACCCCAGTAACTCCTATAAATTACCCCCAGTAACTCCTATAAATTACCCCCAGTGACTCCTATAAATTACCCCCAGTAACTCCTATAAATTACCCCCAGTGACTCCTATAAATTACCCCCAGTAACTCCTATAAATTACCCCAGTAACTCCGATAAATTACCCCAGTAACTCCTATAAATTACCCCAGTAACTCCTATAAATTACCTCAGTAGCTCCTATAAATTACCCCAGTAACACCTATAAATTACCCCAGTAACTCCTATAAATTACCCCCAGTAACTCCTATAAATTACCCCCAGTGACTCCTATAAATTACCCCAGTAACTCCTATAAATTACCCCCAGTAACTCCTATAAATTACCCCCAGTGACTCCTATAAATTACCCCCAGTAACTCCTTGAAATTACCCCTAGTAACTCCTATAAATTACCCCAGTAACTCCTTTACATTACCCCCAGTAACTCCTTTAAATTTCCCCAGTAACTCCTATAAATTACCCCCAGTAGCTCCTATAAATTACCCCAGTAACTCCTATAAATTACCCCCAGTGACTCCTAACTCCGATAAATTACCCCCAGTGACTCCTATAAATTACCCCCAGTAGCTCCTATAAATTACCCCCAGTAGCTCCTAGAAATTACCCCAGTAGCTCCTATAAATTACCCAAGTAACTCCTTTAAATTACCCCCAGTGACTCCTATAAATTACCCCCAGTAACTCCTATAAATTACCCCAGTAACTCCTATAAATTACCCCCAGTAACTCCCATAAATTACCCCCAGTAACTCCTATAAATTACCCCCAGTAACTCCTATAAATTACCCCCAGTAACTCCTATAAATTACCCCAGTAACTCCTTTAAATTACCCCAGTGACTCCTATAAATTACCCCCAGTAACTCCTATAAATTACCCCAGTAACTCCTTTAAATTACCCCAGTAACTCCTATAAATTACCCCAGTAACTCCTATAAATTACCCCCAGTAACTCCTATAAATTACCCCCAGTAACTCCTATAAATTACCCCAGTAACTCCTGTAAATTACCCCCAGTAACTCCTATAAATTACCCCAGTAACTCCTATAAATTACCCCAGTAACTCCTATAAATTACCCCCAGTAACTCCTATAAATTACCCCCAGTAACTCCTATAAATTACCCCCAGTAACTCCTGTAAATTACCCCCAGTAGCTCCTATAAATTACCCCAGTAACTCCTATAAATTACCTCAGTAACTCCTATAAATTACCCCCAGTAAATCCTATAAATTACCCCCAGTAACTCCTATAAATTACCCCAGTAACTCCTGTAAATTACCCCCAGTAACTCCTATAAATTACCCCAGTAACTCCTATAAATTACCCCCAGTAACTCCTATAAATTACCCCCAGTAACTCCTATAAATTACCCCAGTAGCTCCTGTAAATTACCCCCAGTAACTCCTATAAATTACCCCAGTAACTCCTATAAATTACCCCCAGTAACTCCTATAAATTAACCCCTAGTAACCCCTATAAATTACCCCCAGTAACTCCTATAAATTACCCCAGTAACTCCTGTAAATTACCCCCAGTAACTCCTATAAATTACCCCAGTAACTCCTATAAATTACCCCCAGTAACTCCTGTAAATTACCCCCAGTAGCTCCTATAAATTACCCCAGTAACTCCTATAAATTACCTCAGTAACTCCTATAAATTACCCCCAGTAAATCCTATAAATTACCCCCAGTAACTCCTATAAATTACCCCAGTAACTCCTTTAAATTACCCCAGTGACTCCTATAAATTACCCCAGTAACTCCTATAAATTACCCCCAGTGACTCCTAACTCCTATAAATTACCCCCAGTAACTCCTATAAATTACCCCCAGTGACTCCTAACTCCTATAAATTACCCCCAGTGGCTCCTATAAATTACCCCAGTAACTCCTGTAAATTACCCCCAGTCACTCCTATAAATTACCCCCAGTAACTCCTATAAATTACCCCAGTGACTCCTATAAATTACTCCCAGTAACTCCTATAAATTACCCCCAGTGACTCCTATAAATTACCCCCAGTAGCACCTATAAATTACCCCCAGTAACTCCTATAAATTACCCCCAATAACTCCTATAAATTACCCCCAGTAACTCCTATAAATTACCCCCAGTATCTCCTATAAATTACCCCAGTAACTCCTATAAATTACCCCCAGTCACTCCTATAAATTACCCCCAGTAACTCCTATAAATTACCCCAGTGACTCCTATAAATTACTCCCAGTAACTCCTATAAATTACCCCCAGTAACTCCTATAAATTACCCCCAGTAGCACCTATAAATTACCCCCAGTAACTCCTATAAATTACCCCCAGTAACTCCTATAAATTACCCCCAGTCACTCCTATAAATTACCCCCAGTAACTCCTATAAATTACCCCCAGTGACTCCTATAAATTACCCCCAGTAACTCCTATAAATTACCCCCAGTAACTCCTATAAATTACCCCCAGTGACTCCTATAAATTACCCCCAGTAGCTCCTATAAATTACCCCAGTAACTCCTTGAAATTACCCCTAGTAACTCCTATAAATTACCCCAGTAACTCCTTTACATTACCCCCAGTAACTCCTTTAAATTACCCCAGTAACTCCTATAAATTACCCCCAGTAGCTCCTATAAATTACCCCCAGTGACTCCTAACTCCTATAAATTACCCCCAGTGACTCCTATAAATTACCCCCAGTAGCTCCTATAAATTACCCCAGTAACTCCTTTAAATTACCCCCAGTAGCTCCTATAAATTACCCCAGTAACTCCTATAAATTACCCCCAGTGACTCCTAACTCCTATAAATTACCCCCAGTGACTCCTATAAATTACCCCCAGTAACTCCTATAAATTACCCCAGTAACTCCTATAAATTACCCCCAGTGACTCCTAACTCCTATAAATTACCCCCAGTAACTCCTATAAATTACCCCCAGTGACTCCTAACTCCTATAAATTACCCCCAGTGACTCCTATAAATTTCCCCCAGTAGCTCCTATAAATTACCCCAGTAACTCCTTTAAATTACCCCCAGTGACTCCTATAAATTACCCCCAGTAGCTCCTATAAATTACCCCAGTAACTCCTTTAAATTACCCCCAGTGACTCCTATAAATTACCCCCAGTAACTCCTATAAATTACCCCCAGTGACTCCTATAAATTTCCCCCAGTAGCTCCTATAAATTACCCCAGTAACTCCTTTAAATTACCCCCAGTAACTCCTATAAATTACCCCAGTAACTCCTATAAATTACCCCCAGTGACTCCTAACTCCTATAAATTACCCCCAGTAACTCCTATAAATTACCCCCAGTGACTCCTAACTCCTATAAATTACCCCCAGTGACTCCTATAAATTTCCCCCAGTAGCTCCTATAAATTACCCCAGTAACTCCTTTAAATTACCCCCAGTGACTCCTATAAATTACCCCCAGTAGCTCCTATAAATTACCCCAGTAACTCCTTTAAATTACCCCCAGTGACTCCTATAAATTACCCCAGTAACTCCTATAAATTACCCCCAGTAACTCCTATAAAATACCCCCAGTAACTCCTATAAATTACCCCCAGTAACTCCTATAAATTTCCCCCAGTAACTCCTTTAAATTACCCCCAGTAGCTCCTATAAATTACCCCCAGTAACACCTATAAATTATCCCCAGTAACTCCTATAAATTACCCCCAGTAACTCCTCTAGATTACCCCCAGTAACTCCTATAAATTACCCCCAGTAACTCCTATAAATTACCCCAGTAGCTCCTATAAATTACCCCCAGTAACTCCTATAAATTACCCCCAGTAACTCCTTTAAATTACCCCCAGTAGCTCCTCTAAATTACCCCCAGTAACTCCTATAAATTACCCCCAGTAACTCCTTTAAATTACCCCCAGTAGCTCCTATAAATTACCCCCAGTAACTCCTATAAATTACCCCCAGTAACTCCTATAAATTACCCCCCAGTAACTCCTTTAAATTACCCCCAGTAGCTCCTATAAATTACCCCCAGTAACACCTATAAATTACCCCCAGTAACACCTATAAATTACACCCAGTAACTCCTATAAATTACCCCCAGTAACACCTATAAATTACCCCCAGTAACCCCTGTAAATTACCCCAAATAACTCCTATAAATTACCCCCAGTAACTCCTATAAATTACCCCAGTAACTCCTATAAATTACCCCAGTAGCTCCTATAAATTACCCCTGTAACTCCTGTAAATTACCCCCAGTAACTCCTATAAATTACCCCAGTAACTCCTATAAATTACCCCCAGTAACTCCTATAAATTACCCCAGTAACTCCTATAAATTACCCCAGTAGCTCCTATAAATTACCTCAGTAGCTCCTATCAATTACCCCCAGTAACTCCTATAAATTACCCCCAGTAACTCCTATAAATTACCCCAAGTAACTCCTATACATTACCCCAGTAACTCCTATAAATTACCCCAGTAACTCCTATAAATTACCCCCAGTAACTCCTATAAATTACCCCCAGTAACTCCTATAAATTACCCCCAGTCACTCCTATAATTTACCCCCAGTAACTCCTATAAATTACCCCCAGTGACTCCTATAAATTACCCCCAGTAACTCCTATAAATTACCCCCAGTAACTCCTATAAATTACCCCCAGTGACTCCTATAAATTACCCCCAGTAACTCCTATAAATTACCCCCAGTAACTCCTATAAATTACCCCCAGTCACTCCTATAATTTACCTCCAGTAACTCCTATAAATTATCCCCAGTAACTCCTATAAATTACCCCCAGTATCTCCTATAAATTACCCCAGTAACTCCTATAAATTACCCCAGTAACTCCTATAAATCACCCCCAGTAACTCCTATAAATTACCCCAGTAACTCCTATAAATTACCCCAGTAACTCCTATAAATCACCCCCAGTAACTCCTATAAATTACCCCCAGTAGCTCCAATAAATTACCCCCAGTAACTCCTATAAATTACCCCCAGTTGCTCCTACAAATACCCCAGTAACTTCTATAAATTACCCCCAGTAGCTCCTATAAATTACACCCAGTAACTCCTATAAATTACCCCAGAAACTCCTATAGATTACACCCAGTAACTCCTGTAAATTGCCACCAGTAACTCCTAGAAACTACCTCCAGCAACCTGTATAAATTACGCAAAGTAACTCCTGAAAGTTAACTGCAGTTACTCCAATGAGTTACTGAATAAATGACTCTCCATTTATCGGAACATGAGGTCAACCTGGTCATTATATCTTAGCGATTGTGGGATCTTGCTGTGTACAAATTGCGTTCTACCTGGAGGCAGTGATAAGGACGATAGAGAAACAAGCTCTGTCTCTCTGAGGAATGTCTGCTCTCTGCTTTGTACCAGAGTAAAATCTTGCTGATTCTCAGCCAGCGCAAACACCCACATCTTCACAGAGAGAGTTTTTACACAAGTATCGTCTCATTTTACCTGTCGAGGTCATCCAATGGCTGGTTTCCATTTCCTCCATACCCACAGAAACAGCCATAGTCCATGTAGCGCTGGTTCGGGACATTTGGACTGGCACACACAACAACATTTTTGAAGTTAACCACGCTTCTTCCCTGAACTGCGAATCCCTGAGCAGGGATGCAAATTGCTACAAGAGGAAAACAAAATGAATCATTGTGTCAGGAAAGCCCTGGTACAGAGTGAGCAGGGAGACAATTTAACAACACGCCGATTTAGAAAGCAGAAGAACGGCAAAAGAATATTCCTGAATTCAGCGGAAATTGAGTCTGGGAAACAGGCCATTCGGCCCAACAATCCCATGGGCTGGATTCTCCGTCAGTAGCGGGGTTCCCGACCCAGCGGAGAATCGAGCACTGGTCTAAAAGCGAGATCAGTGCCGATGTTGCAGTCCCCCGCCCGCAGCGGCAGTGAGCTACACGCCCCTCGCCGGCAGGAGGATGCAAATGGGCATTGAGCATCCAGTAAACTCTGATTAACGGGCTGGAAACCCGCTTTTCCAGACCCACGGGATGCTCCAGGCCTCGCAGCCGGGATTCAGGCGGCTGTGGATTGGCGAGGGTATTTTCAGGGGTTGCCCTGAAGCTGTGCACCCCGCGGTGGGTCGAGGCGGTAAGTATGTAACGTACGTGCCCCCCAAAGTCCATGGATGGCCCCCAGCCCCTCACAACACAAACCCTCTTGGTCTGACTGACAGCCCCTCACCACATCAAAGGCAGATAAGTGCTTCATGCGTAAAACAGAGCAAGTCAAAGCAATTGGCGGCCCTTTAGCGGGTCCGACGGCCTCCCACAAGCTCCATGCCCTGCATACATTTGTGTAGCGAGGGAGAGCAATTTGCTCCTCGGACCCACTCCTAGTGCCAGCGCAGACCCGGAGCGATTCCACTCCAGCGGGAGAACATGGACTCCTGAATGGACAATCCAGACGGATGGTTATTGATCTGTTCCACACCAGGTTCCTCCCACCCTCTTCCTCTAACAGTAGCAGTGTAACTTTCCATTCCTTTCTCCCTCATTTACTTACCGAGCTTACCCTCAAAGCCATCAATAATATTCACATCAAATATTCCCTGTGGCAGTGAGTTTCACAATCTGCCCATCAAACACTCCCAGGACAGGTACAGCAGGAGGTCAGATACAGAGTAAAGCTCCCTCTACACTGTCCCCATCAAACACTCCCAGGACAGCTACAGCACGGGGTTAGATACAGAGTAAAGCTCCCTCTACACTGTCCCCATCAAACACTCCCAGGACAGGTACAGCACGGGGCTAGATACAGAGTAAAGCTCCCTCTACACTGTCCCCATCAAACACTCCCAGGACAGGGACAGCACGGGGTTAGATACAGAGTAAAGCTCCCTCTACACTGTCCCCATCAAACACTCCCAGGACAGGTACAGCACGGGATTAGATACAGAGTAAAGCTCCCTCTACACTGTCCCATCAAACACTCCCAGGACAGGTATTCACATTTATTTTAGCTTCTTTCTCATTGACAATTCCCTGTTCTGAATTACCCCAGTTTTGGGTGCTGCCTCACTTGCTGTTCCCCCCACTCCTACAGCACATCCCTGAGGTCTCCAGTTCATCACTTACCTCCGAGCACGATGAGGATGGCAGTGAGTTTCGGGGACTCCATGATTTCTCGTTTCCTCCGAGTGATCGATGTTTGTCTCTCCGTGGCTCTGCCTCTTTTATTCGGCTCTCGGGGAGGTTACAACCCAGATTAGCTCAGCAAATGCAAATAGGGTGAAGAATCCTTGGCTGCTGATTCAGATATTTTGCTGTTGTCCAACGTGTGAGAGGTTGCAAGCACCTGTGGTTCTGGTGTGGGGCTTGTAGGCTTGGATTCTCTGAGCAAAATACTGAGAAGTGAGGACATTTGTAAGTGTCACTTTATAGGTTGTGATGCACCACATGAATATATATGCCCAATCTTGTAGCTCAGGGCCTAATCAAGAGTCAGCACTTTCAGGAACTGTACCCCAGTGAGAGTCAGCACCATCAGGAACTGTGCCCCAGTGAGAGTCAGCACCTTCAGGAACTGTACCCCAGTGAGAGTCACCACCTTCAGGAACTGTACCCCAGTGGGAGTCAGCACCTTCAGGAACTGTACCCGAGTGAGAGTCAGCAACTTCAGGAACTGTACCCCAGTGAGAGTCAGCAGCTTCAGGAACTGTACCCCAGTGAGAGTCAGAACCTTCAAGAACTGTACCCCAGTGAGAGTCAGCACCTTCAGGAACTGTCTCCCAGTGAGAGTCAGCACCTTCAGGAACGGTACTCCAGTGAGAGTCACCACCTTCGGGAACTGTACTCCAGTGAGAGTCAGCACCTTCAGGAACTGTACCCCAGTGAGAGTCATCACCTTCAGGAACTGTACCCCAGTGGGAGTCAGCACCTTCAGGAACTGTACCCCAGTGAGAGTCAGCAACTTCAGGAACTGTACCCCAGTGGGAGTCAGCACCTTCAGGAACTGTACCCCAGTGAGAGTCAGCAACTTCAGGAACTGTACCCCAGTGAGATTCAGCACCTTCAGGAACCGTACCACAGTGAGAGTCAGCACCTTCAGGAACTGTACCCCAGTGAGAGTCAGCACCTTCAGGAACTGTACCCCAGTGAGAGTCAGCACCTTCAGGAACTGTGCCCCAGTGAGAGTCAGCAACTTCAGGAACTGTACCCCAGTGAGAGTCAGCACCTTCAGGAACTGTACCCCAGTGAGAGTCAGCACCTTCAGGAATTGTGCCCCAGTGAGAGTCAGCACCTTCAGGAACTGTACCCCAGTGAGAGTCAGCACCTTCAGGAACTGTACCCCAGTGAGAGCCAGCACCTTCAGGAACTGTACCCCAGTGAGAGTCAGCACCTTCAGGAACTGTACCCCAGTGAGAGTCAGCACCTTCAGGAACTGTACCCCAGTGAGAGTCAGCACCTTCAGGAACTGTACCCCAGTGAGAGTCAGCAACTTCAGGAACTGTCTCCCAGTGAGAGTCAGCACCTTCAGGAACTGTGCCCCAGTGAGAGTCAGCACCCTCAGGAACTGTACCCCAGTGAAAGTCAGCACCTTCAGGAACTGTCTCCCTGTGAGAGTCAGCACCTTCAGGAACTGTCTCCCAGTGAGAGTCAGCACCTTCAGGAACTGTGCCCCAGTGAGAGTCAGCACCTTCAGGAACTGTACCCCAGTGAGAGTCAGTATGCTCAGGAACTGTACTCCAGTGAGAGTCAGTATGCTCAGGAACTGTACCCCAGTGAGAGTCAGCACCTTCGGGAACTGTACCCCAGTGAGTGTCAGCACCTTCAGGAACTTTAAGAGCAGCACGGTAGCATTGTGTATAGCACAATTGCTTCACAGCTCCAGGGTCCCAGATTCGATTCCAGCTTGGGTCACTGTTTGTGGGGAGTCTGCACATCCTTCCCGTTTGTGCGTGGGTTTCCTCCGGGTGCTCCGGTTTCCTCCCACAGTCCAAAGATGTGCAGGTTTGGTGGATTGGCCATGATAAATTGCCCTTAGTGTCCAAAATTGCCTTTAGTGTTGGATGGGGTTACTGGGTTATGGGGATAGGGTGGAGGTATGGACCTTGGGTAGGGTGCTCTTTCCAAGAGCCGGTGGAGACTCGATGGGTCGAATGGTCTCCTTCTGCACTGTAAATTCTAAGATAATCTATGAACTTTACCCCAGTGAGAGTCAGCACCTTCGGGAACTGTACTCCAGTGAGAGTCAGTATGCTCAGGAACTGTACCCCAGTGAGAGTCAGCAAGTTCAGGAACTGCACCCCAGTGAGAGTCAGCACCTTCAGGAACTGTACTCCAGTGAGAGTCAGCACCTTCAGGAACAGTACCCCAGTGAGAGTCAGCACCTTCAGGAACTGTACCCCAGTGAGAGTCAGCACCTTCAGGAACTGTACTCCAGTGAGAGTCAGCACATTCAGGAACTGTCTCCCAGTGAGAGTCAGCACCTTCAGAAACTGTGCCCCAGTGAGAGTCAGCACCTTCAGGAACTGTACCCCAGTGAGACTCAGCACCTTCTGGTACTGTACCCCAGTGAGAGTCAGCACCTTCAGGAACTGTACCCCAGTGAGAGTCAGCACCTTCAGGAATTGTGCCCCAGTGAGAGTCAGCACCTTCAGGAACTGTACCCCAGTGAGAGTCAGCACCTTCAGGAACTGTACCCCAGTGAGAGCCAGCACCTTCAGGAACTGTACCCCAGTGAGAGTCAGCACCTTCAGGAACTGTACCCCAGTGAGAGTCAGCACCTTCAGGAACTGTACCCCAGTGAGAGTCAGCACCTTCAGGAACTGTACCCAAGTGAGAGTCAGCAACTTCAGGAACTGTCTCCCAGTGAGAGTCAGCACCTTCAGGAACTGTGCCCCAGTGAGAGTCAGCACCCTCAGGAACTGTACCCCAGTGAAAGTCAGCACCTTCAGGAACTGTCTCCCTGTGAGAGTCAGCACCTTCTGGAACTGTCTCCCAGTGAGAGTCAGCACCTTCAGGAACTGTGCCCCAGTGAGAGTCAGCACCTTCAGGAACTGTACCCCAGTGAGAGTCAGTATGCTCAGGAACTGTACTCCAGTGAGAGTCAGTATGCTCAGGAACTGTACCCCAGTGAGAGTCAGCACCTTCGGGAACTGTACCCCAGTGAGTGTCAGCACCTTCAGGAACTTTAAGAGCAGCACGGTAGCATTGTGTATAGCACAATTGCTTCACAGCTCCAGGGTCCCAGATTCGATTCCAGCTTGGGTCACTGTTTGTGGGGAGTCTGCACATCCTTCCCGTTTGTGCGTGGGTTTCCTCCGGGTGCTCCGGTTTCCTCCCACAGTCCAAAGATGTGCAGGTTTGGTGGATTGGCCATGATAAATTGCCCTTAGTGTCCAAAATTGCCTTTAGTGTTGGATGGGGTTACTGGGTTATGGGGATAGGGTGGAGGTATGGACCTTGGGTAGGGTGCTCTTTCCAAGAGCCGGTGGAGACTCGATGGGTCGAATGGTCTCCTTCTGCACTGTAAATTCTAAGATAATCTATGAACTTTACCCCAGTGAGAGTCAGCACCTTCGGGAACTGTACTCCAGTGAGAGTCAGTATGCTCAGGAACTGTACCCCAGTGAGAGTCAGCAAGTTCAGGAACTGCACCCCAGTGAGAGTCAGCACCTTCAGGAACTGTACTCCAGTGAGAGTCAGCACCTTCAGGAACAGTACCCCAGTGAGAGTCAGCACCTTCAGGAACTGTACCCCAGTGAGAGTCAGCACCTTCAGGAACTGTACTCCAGTGAGAGTCAGCACATTCAGGAACTGTCTCCCAGTGAGAGTCAGCACCTTCAGAAACTGTGCCCCAGTGAGAGTCAGCACCTTCAGGAACTGTACCCCAGTGAGACTCAGCACCTTCTGGTACTGTACCCCAGTGAGAGTCAGCACCTTCAGGAACTGTACCCCAGTGAGAGTCAGCACCTTCAGGAATTGTGCCCCAGTGAGAGTCAGCACCTTCAGGAACTGTACCCCAGTGAGAGTCAGCACCTTCAGGAACTGTACCCCAGTGAGAGCCAGCACCTTCAGGAACTGTACCCCAGTGAGAGTCAGCACCTTCAGGAACTGTACCCCAGTGAGAGTCAGCACCTTCAGGAACTGTACCCCAGTGAGAGTCAGCACCTTCAGGAACTGTACCCCAGTGAGAGTCAGCAACTTCAGGAACTGTCTCCCAGTGAGAGTCAGCACCTTCAGGAACTGTGCCCCAGTGAGAGTCAGCACCCTCAGGAATTGTACCCCAGTGAAAGTCAGCACCTTCAGGAACTGTCTCCCTGTGAGAGTCAGCACCTTCAGGAACTGTCTCCCAGTGAGAGTCAGCACCTTCAGGAACTGTGCCCCAGTGAGAGTCAGCACCTTCAGGAACTGTACCCCAGTGAGAGTCAGTATGCTCAGGAACTGTACTCCAGTGAGAGTCAGTATGCTCAGGAACTGTACCCCAGTGAGAGTCAGCACCTTCGGGAACTGTACCCCAGTGAGTGTCAGCACCTTCAGGAACTTTAAGAGCAGCACGGTAGCATTGTGTATAGCACAATTGCTTCACAGCTCCAGGGTCCCAGATTCGATTCCAGCTTGGGTCACTGTTTGTGGGGAGTCTGCACATCCTTCCCGTTTGTGCGTGGGTTTCCTCCGGGTGCTCCGGTTTCCTCCCACAGTCCAAAGATGTGCAGGTTTGGTGGATTGGCCATGATAAATTGCCCTTAGTGTCCAAAATTGCCTTTAGTGTTGGATGGGGTTACTGGGTTATGGGGATAGGGTGGAGGTATGGACCTTGGGTAGGGTGCTCTTTCCAAGAGCCGGTGGAGACTCGATGGGTCGAATGGTCTCCTTCTGCACTGTAAATTCTAAGATAATCTATGAACTTTACCCCAGTGAGAGTCAGCACCTTCGGGAACTGTACTCCAGTGAGAGTCAGTATGCTCAGGAACTGTACCCCAGTGAGAGTCAGCAAGTTCAGGAACTGCACCCCAGTGAGAGTCAGCACCTTCAGGAACTTTACTCCAGTGAGAGTCAGCACCTTCAGGAACAGTACCCCAGTGAGAGTCAGCACCTTCAGGAACTGTACCCCAGTGAGAGTCAGCACCTTCAGGAACTGTACTCCAGTGAGAGTCAGCACATTCAGGAACTGTCTCCCAGTGAGAGTCAGCACCTTCAGAAACTGTGCCCCAGTGAGAGTCAGCACCTTCAGGAACTGTACCCCAGTGAGACTCAGCACCTTCTGGTACTGTACCCCAGTGAGAGTCAGCACCTTCAGGAACTGTACCCCAGTGAGAGTCAGCACCTTCAGGAATTGTGCCCCAGTGAGAGTCAGCACCTTCAGGAACTGTACCCCAGTGAGAGTCAGCACCTTCAGGAACTGTACCCCAGTGAGAGCCAGCACCTTCAGGAACTGTACCCCAGTGAGAGTCAGCACCTTCAGGAACTGTACCCCAGTGAGAGTCAGCACCTTCAGGAACTGTACCCCAGTGAGAGTCAGCACCTTCAGGAACTGTACCCCAGTGAGAGTCAGCAACTTCAGGAACTGTCTCCCAGTGAGAGTCAGCACCTTCAGGAACTGTGCCCCAGTGAGAGTCAGCACCCTCAGGAACTGTACCCCAGTGAAAGTCAGCACCTTCAGGAACTGTCTCCCTGTGAGAGTCAGCACCTTCAGGAACTGTCTCCCAGTGAGAGTCAGCACCTTCAGGAACTGTGCCCCAGTGAGAGTCAGCACCTTCAGGAACTGTACCCCAGTGAGAGTCAGTATGCTCAGGAACTGTACTCCAGTGAGAGTCAGTATGCTCAGGAACTGTACCCCAGTGAGAGTCAGCACCTTCGGGAACTGTACCCCAGTGAGTGTCTGCACCTTCAGGAACTGTACCCCAGTGAGAGTCAGCACCTTCCGGAACTGTACCCCAGTGAGAGTCAGCACCTTCAGGAACTGTACCCCAGTGAGAGTCAGCACCTTCAGGAACTTTAAGGGCAGCACGGTAGCATTGTGTACAGCACAATTGCTTCACAGCTCCAGGGTCCCAGATTCGATTCCAGCTTGGGTCACTGTCTGTGCGGAATGTGCACACTCTCCCCGTGTGTGCGTGGGTTTCCACCGGGTGCTCCGGTTTCCTCCCACAGTCCAAAGATGTGCAGGTTAGGTGGATTGGCCATGATAAATTGCCCTTGGTGTCCAAAATTGCCCTTAGTGTTGGATGGGGTTACTGGGTTATGGGGATAGGGTGGAGGTATGGACCTTGGGTAGGGTGCTCTTTCCAAGAGCCAGTGCAGACTCGATGGGTCGAATGGCCTCCTTCTGCACTGTAAATTTTATGATAATCTATGAACTTTACCCCAGTGAGAGTCAGCACCTTCGGGAACTGTACTCCAGTGAGAGTCAGTATGCTCAGGAACTGTACCCCAGTGAGAGTCAGCACCTGCAGGAACTGTACCCCAGTGAGAGTCAGCACCTTCAGGAACTTTACCCCAGTGAGAGTCAGCACCCTCAGGAACTGTACCCCAGTGAGAGTCAGCACCTTCGGGAACCGTACCCCAGTGAGAGTCAGCATATTCTGGAACTGTACCCCAGTGAGAGTCAGCACCTTCGGGAACTGTACCCGAGTGAGAGTCAGCACCTTTAGGAACTGCACCCCAGTGAGAGTCAGCACCTTCGGGAACTGTCCCTCAGTGAGAGTCAGCACATTCTGGAACTGTACCCCAGTGAGAGTCTGCACCTTCGGGAACTGTACCCGAGTGAGAGCCAGCACCTTTAGGAACTGTACCCCAGTGAGAGTCAGCACCTTCAGGAATTGTGCCCCAGTCAGAGTCAGCACCTTCAGGAACTGTACCCCAGTGAGAGTCAGCACCTTCAGGAACTGTGCCCCAGTGAGAGCCAGCACCTTCAGGAACTGTGCCCCAGTGAGAGTAAGCACCTTCAGGAACTGTACCCCAATGAGAGTCAGCACATTCAGGAACTGTACCCCAGTGAGAGCCAGCACCTTCAGGAACTGTACCCCAGTGAGGGTCAGCACCTTCAGGAACTGTACCCCAGTGAGAGTCAGCACCTTCAGGAACTGTACCCCAGTGAGAGTCAGCACCTTCAGGAACTGTCTCCCAGTGAGAGTCAGCACCTTCAGGAATTGTGCCCCAGTGAGAGTCAGCACCCTCAGGAACTGTACCCCAGTGAGAGTCAGCACCTTCAGGAACTTTAAGGGCAGCACGGTCGCATTGTGTATAGCACAATTGCTTCACAGCTCCAGGGTCCCAGATTCGATTCCAACTTGGGTCACTGTCTTTGCGGAATTTGCACACTCTCCCCGTGTGTGCGTGGGTTTCGTTTGGGTGCTCCGGTTTCCTCCCACAGTCCAAAGATGTGCAGGTTAGGTGGATTGGCCATGATAAATTGCCCTTAGTGTCCTAAATTGCGCTTAGTGTTGGATGGGGTTACTGGATTATGGGGATAGGGTGGAGGTATGGACCTTGGGTAGGGTGCTCTTTCCAAGAGCCTGTGCAGACTCGATGGGTCGAATGGCCTCCTTCTGCACTGTAAATTCTATGATAATCTATGAACTTTACCCCAGTGAGAGTCAGCACCTTCGGGAACTGTACTCCAGTGAGAGTCAGTATGCTCAGGAACTGTACCCCAGTGAGAGTCAGCACCTTCAGGAACTGTACCCCAGTGAGTGTCAGCACCTTCAGGAACTTTACCCCAGTGAGAGTCAGCACCCTCAGGAACTGTACCCCAGTGAGAGTCAGCACCTTCGGGAACTGTACCCCAGTGAGAGTCAGCACCTTCGGGAACTGTACTCCAGTGAGAGTCAGTATGCTCAGGAACTGTACCCCAGTGAGAGTCAGCACCTTCAGGAACTGTAGCCCAGTGAGAGTCAGCACCTTCAGGAACTGAGCCCCAGTGAGAGTCAGCACCTTCAGGAACTGTCTCCCAGTGAGACTCAGCACCTTCAAGAACTGTGCCCCAGTGAGAGTCAGCACCCTCAGGAACTGTACCCCAGTGAGAGTCAGCAGCTTCAGGAAATATACCCCAGTGAGAGTCAGCACCTTCAGGAACTGTATCCCAGTGCGAGTCAGCACCTTCAGGAAGTGTAGCCCAGTGAGAGTCAGCACCTTCAGGAACTGTACCCCAGTGAGAGTCAGCACCTTCTGGAACTGTACCCCAGTGAGAGTCAGCACCTTCCGGAACTGTCTCCCAGTGAGAGTCAGCACCTTCAGGAACTGTACCCCAGTGAGAGTCAGCACCTTCAGGAACTGTACCCCAGTGAGAGTCAGCACCTTCAGGAACTGTGGCCCAGTGAGAGTCAGCACCTTCAGGAACTGTACCCCAGTGAGAGTCAGCACCTTCAGGAACTGTCTCCCTGTGAGAGTCAGCACCTTCAGGAACTGTCTCCCAGTGAGAGTCAGCACCTTCAGGAACTGTGACCCAGTGAGAATCAGCACCTTCAGGAACTGTACCCCAGTGAGAGTCAGTATGCTCAGGAACTGTACTCCAGTGAGAGTCAGTATGCTCAGGAACTGTACCCCAGTGAGAGTCAGCACCTTCGGGAACTGTACCCCAGTGAGAGTCAGCACCTTCAGGAACTGTATCCCAGTGAGAGTCAGCACCTTCAGGAACTGTACCCCAGTGAGAGTCAGCACCTTCAGGAACTGTACTCCAGTGAGAGTCAAAACCTTCAGGAACTTTAAGGGCAGCACGGTAGCATTGTGTGTAGCACAATTGCTTCACAGCTCCAGGGTCCCAGATTCGTTTCCAGCTTGGGTCACTGTCTGTGCGGAGTCTGCACATCCTCCCCGTGTGTGCGTGGGTTTCCTCCGGTTGCTCCGGTTTCCTCCCACAGTCCAAAGATGTGCAGGTTAGGTGGATTGGCCATGATAAATTGCCCTTAGTGTCCAAAATTGCCCTTAGTGTTGGATGGGGTTCCTGGGTTATGGGGATAGGGTGGAGGTATGGACCTTGGGTAGGGTGCTCTTTCTAAGAGCCGGTGCAGACTCGATGGGTCGAATGGCCTCCTTTTGCACTGTTAATTTTATGATAATCTATGAACTTTACCCCAGTGAGAATCAGCACCTTCAGGAACTGTACCCCAGTGAGAGTCAGCACCTTCAGGAACTGTGCCCCAGTGAGAGTCAGCACCTTCAGGAACTGTACCCCAGTGAGAGTCTGCACCTTCAGGAACTGTAGCCCAGTGAGAGTCAGCACCTTCAGGAACTGTATCCCAGTGAGAGTCAGCACCTTCTGGAACTGTACCCCAGTGAGAGTCAGCACCTTCAGGAACTGTACCCCAGTGAGAGTCAGCACCTTCAGGAACTGTACCCCAGTGAGAGTCAGCACCTTCCAGAACTGTACCCCAGTGAGAGGCAGCACCTTCAGGAACTGTACCCCAGTGAAAGTCAGCACCTTCAGGAACTGTACCCCAGTGGGAGTCAGCACCTTCAGGAACTGTACCCCAGTGAGAGTCAGCACCTTCAGGAACTGTACCCCAGTGAGAGTCAGCACCTTCCGGAACTGTACCCCAGTGAGAGTCAGCACCTTCAGGAACTGTACCCCAGTGAAAGTCAGCACCTTCAGGAACTGTACCCCAGTGAGAGTCAGCACCTTCAAGAACTGTGCCCCAGTGAAAGTCAGCACCTTCAGGAACTGTACCCCAGTGAGAGTCAGTATGTTCAGGAACTCCACTCCAGTAAAACATAACAC
The DNA here is from genome assembly GCF_047496885.1 of Scyliorhinus torazame. Taxonomy (NCBI): domain Eukaryota; kingdom Metazoa; phylum Chordata; class Chondrichthyes; order Carcharhiniformes; family Scyliorhinidae; genus Scyliorhinus; species Scyliorhinus torazame. Next base: position 41,197,268 of record NC_092731.1, read on the forward strand.
AGAAACATCGAAGATAGGAGGAGGAGGAGGCCATTCGGCCCATCGAGCCTACTCCGTCATTCATCACGGTCATTGCTGATCGTCGAACCCAATAGCCTAATCCTGCTTTCTCCCCATAACCCTTGATCTCATTCGCCTCAAATGCCATATTTATATATTGTGAATAGCTGGGGTCCCAGCACCGATACCTGTAGCCCTTCGTTAGTTACTGCCTGCCAATTTGAAAAGGACCTGTTAATTCCTACTCTTTCTTTCCTTTCTGCCGTCCAGTTTTGTATCCATCTCAATACACTTCCCCCAATCCCACGCGCTTGGAACTTGCACGATAATCTCTTCTGTGGGACTTTGTCAAACGCTTTCTGAAAGTCCAAGTATACCACATCGACTGGCTCCCCCGTGTCAACTCTACTAGTTACATCTATTCATCGAATTCCAATAGATTTGTCAAGCATGATTTTCCCTTCATAAATCCATGCTGACTCTGTCTGATTCTGCCACTGTTTTCTAAATGCTCCAGTATAACGTCCTTGATAATGGATTCGAGAATTATCCCACTACCCACATTAAGCTTACTGGTCTATAATTGCCTGTTTTCTCTCTACCTCCCTTTTTGAATATTGGAGTGACTTTCGCAACTCTCCAAACTGCAGGGACTGCTCCAGGGTCTATAGAATCCTGTAAGATGACCACCAATGCAGCCACTATTTCTAGAGCCACTTCCTTTAGTGCTCTGGGATATAGATTATCAGGCCCTGGGGATTGATCAGCCTTCAATCCCACCTGGGGTTCAGATGGATGAGGGGGGATCTCACAGAGACGTATACAATTCTATCAGGACTAGGCAGGGTGGATGCAGGGAGGATGTTCCTGATGGTGGGTGTGTCCATATCAGAGCTAACAGTCTGAGGATTCGGGACCATTTCGGACAGAGATGAGGAGACATTTCTTCAGCCAAAGAGTGGTGAGCCTGTGGAATTCATTCCCACAGGAAGAAGTTGAGGCTGAGACATTGAATATATTCCAGGCGCGGCTGGATAGGGCATTTGAGGTGAATGAGATCAAGGGCTTTGGGGAGAAAGCAGGATTAGGCTGTTAAGTTGGACGATCAGCCATGATCGTGATGAATGGCGGAGCAGGCTCGAAGGGCCGAATGGCCTCTTCCAGCTCCTATCTTCTATGTTTCTATTTACCCGGCCTTGATGTGCAATCCCTTTCTCGTCACAATCCTGACACTGCCAAATGGGAGCCAGAGGCAGCCACAAAAGGTCAGCGATGGGCTATGTGGTCCCTGTCCTGGGTATCCCAGGGGGTCTAATTGGGGTGTCCACATTGAGTGAGCCTTGTGCCTTGTTGTCAGAACAGTGGCAGCTGCTCTGTGTGGGGTAGATGCTCATTCTGTGCAGGCGAGCAGCTCTCTGTGAAGAGGCTGGAGTGCGGACACGGCCTCCAGGTGACAGCCACTGAGGGATGTGAGCCTGTGTTGGGAGCTTTGCAGCAATGTTATGTTGAGACAGGGTTTACACACAGGTTGTGTCAGGAAGCTGTCGGGGTCTCCTGGGCGAGTCCGGGATTCAGACACTCACACCGTCTGATCCCAATGGATCTCGGCTGTCCTGCGGAACGGGAGGAATCACGTGAGCTTTGGGAGTGGGTTAGCTGATAGTCTCACTGGTGAAGTTTTAACTCTGACAGGGGCTGCGTGCCAAAGATGATTTCATCTCCCACTGGTGTGTGTGTCCTTTGCCTGGAGTAATCTCTGCTAATCCCCCGCTCCAACTATTTTGACTAAACCAAATAAACTAAATTAAATAAACTGAGGGCCAAATTGAAAGGGCCTCTTTAAGGAACACTGCCTCAAACTAAAACCACGAGCAACTGATACCAAAACATCAAGCTGAAAAGTGATTAAAAGGGTGGATAAAGCTCCAGTCACTGCGGTGCCCACCGGGCACGGAAAGCCTCAATGATGCCCGTGGACACCACACACTCCGTCTCCAGGGACACCCGGTTGTAGAGGCAAATTGAAAGGGGCAGCCCCTTAAAGCAACACTGCCTCAAACAAAAACATGGAACTTAAAGGATCAAACTGAATTGTGATTCACAGGGTGGATGAAGCGCTCCAGTGCCAGTGGTGCTCAGCAGGCACAGCACGCCCCAATGGTGCCCGTGGACACCACATGCCCCCCCGCCAGGGACGTCCGGCCAGATTCACAATTTTCACACAGCGAGGGTGGAGATTCACTGTTTAAAACAGTGAGGAGGGGAATTCACTGTTCAAAAACAGTGAGGAGGGAATTCACTGTTTAAAATCCGTGAGGTGGGAGCTTCACTGTTTAAAATTAGTGAGGAGGGAATTCTCTGTTTAAAATCAGTGAGGAGGGGAATTCACAGCTTAAAATCAGTGAGGATGGAGCTTCACTCGCCAACATTGAGGGCATTTAAAAGTTTATTGGATAAACATATGGATGATAATGGCATAGTGTAGGTTAGATGGCTTTTGTTTCGGTGCAACATCGTGGGCCGAAGGGCCTGTCCTGCGCTGTATTGTTCTATGTTCTATGTTCACTGTTTAAAATCAGTGAGGAGGGGAATTCACTGTTTAAAATCTGTGAGGAGGGAGATTCACAGTTCAAAATCAGAGAGGAGGGGAATTCACTGTTTAAAATCAGTGAGGAGGGAGATTCACTGTTTAAAATCAGTGAGGAGGGCAGAAACGGCCCGACTGGTAAAAGAGATTCTACAAGTCAACAGGAGATATGCCGAGACTCAGGAGATAGGGGGCGAAATTGTCCCGAAACGGCGCCGTGTCCGCCGACTGGCGCCCAAAACGGCGCCAATCAGGCAGGCATCGTGCCGCCCCAAAGGTGCAGAATGTTCTGCATCTTTGGGGTCCGAGCCCCAACATTGAGGGGCTAGGCCGACGCGGGAGGAATTTCCGCCCCGCCTGTTGGCGGAAACGGCCTTTGTTGCCCCGTCAGCTGGCATCTCGGGGCGGCGCATGCACGGGAGCGTCAGCGTCCGCTGACAGTTTCTCACGCATGCGCAGTGGAGGGAGTCTCTTCCGCCTCCGCCATGGTGGAGACCGTGGCGGAGGCGGAAGGGAAAGAGTGCCCCCACGGCACAGGCAGATCGGTGGGCCCCGATCGCGGGCCAGGCCACCGTGGGGGCACCCCCCGGGGCCAGATCGCCCCGCGCCCCCCCCAGGACCCCGGAGCCCGCCCACGCCGCCTGGTCCCGCCGTTCAAAGGTGGTTTAATCCACGCCGGCGGGACAGGCAATTTATCGGCGGAACTTCGGCCCATCCAGGCCGGAGAATCGAGCGATGGGGGCCCGCCAACTGGCGCGGCCCGATTCCCGTCCCGCCGAATATCCGGTACCGGAGACTTCAGCAACCGGCGGGGGCGGGATTCACGGCAGACCCTGGTGATTCTCCAACCTGGCGGGGGGTTGGACAATGACGCCCCTGGCTTTTAAGGGAACGGCGGAGGCTACAGGCGGAGCTCTGATTGTTAACCACAGGGAAGGCAGTGGAACAGCTCAGAGAGACGAGGGGGGGCGATTTACGAGCATGGTGAGAAGGCCGGCAGGATGCTTGAACAGCAGCTCAGAAAGAGGAGGCAGCTAGAGAAATAGGGAAAGTTCTTGACGGGGATGGGAACTTGGTTGGGGATTCGGCAGGGGTGAGTAAGGCGTTTAGGGATTTCTACAGCAGGCTTTACAGGTCTGAACCCCCTATGGGGCCGGAGAGGATGAGTCACTTCCTGGAGGGGCTGACTTTCCCGAAGGTGGACGGGGAGCTGGTAGAAGGACTGGGGGCGCCGATCGGGTTGGAAGAGATAGTGGAGGGCTTGAATGCCATGCAGTCAGGTAAGGCCCCGGGACCGGACGGGCACCCAGCGGAGTTCTATAAAAAGTTCTCCAGGATATTGGGGCCGGTGCTGTGAAGGTGTTTACTGAGGCAAGGGAAAGAGGGGTTCTGCCCCAGACAATGTCACAGGCCACGATTTTGCTTATCCTGAAACGGGACAAAAACCTGGAGCTATGTGGGTCCGACAGGCCGAGATCCCTGTTGAATGTAGATGGCAAACCGTTGGCCAAAATTTTGTCCTCCAGGATTGAGGGTTGAGTACCGAACGATATTGTAGTGGATCAGACCGTGTTCGTTAAGGGGAGGCAACTGGTGGCCAATGTAAGAAGGATGTTGAATGTGATCATGATGCCCCCGGAAAGTAGGGAGATGGTGGGAGTGGTTGAAGTGTTGGGTACTCTGCTACACAGGCGAACCAACACGGTTGCGAATGGTACAACGCAGTTTTATTTCAAACATCTATTTACACTGGTAAACTGTTTACTGAGGTTCGATCATGACCCTTTGATTCTGTGGACCTATTCCTAATGCTATTGTGTAGTGGCACTCAGCACATGGTGGATGTCTGAGTGGCTTGTAATGAGCTCTGTGCCCGGAGCCGCCTCCTGCTCGAGTGACCAGGAAGTGTCGAGTTCCCTGTTTTGTACTGTGTATGCTCTTGTCTGTGATTGGCTGTTGTGTTGTGTGTGTTGATTGGTCCGTTGATCTATCCATCAGTATGTATATATGTATGTGCTATGATGTTTAACTGAATATCATGACATCCCCCTTTTTTACAAGAACATGTGCCTACGTGGTCATAAATAGAGATGTGTACTGAGTGTACAAAGAACAAAGAACAAAGAAATGTACAGCACAGGAACGGGCCCTTCGGCCCGCCAAGCCCGTGCCGACCATGCTGCCCGACTAAACTACAATCGTCTACACTTCCTGGGTCTGTATCCCTCTATTCCCATCCTATTCATGCATTTGTCAAGATGCCCCTTAAACGTCACTATCGTCCCTGCTTCCACCACCTCCTCTACTCTAAACCTTGCCACTCTCACCTTAAACCTATGTCCCCTAGTAATTGACCCCTCTACCCTGGGGAAAAGCCTCTGACTATCCACTCTGTCTATGCCCCTCATAATTTTGTAGACCTCTATCAGGTCGCCCCTCAACCTCCGTCGTTCCAGTGAGAACAAACCGAGTTTATTCAACAGCTCCTCATAGCTAATGCCCTCCATACCAGGCAACATTCTGGTAAATCTCTTCTGCACCCTTTCTAAAGCCTCCACATCCTTCTGGTAGTGTGGCGACCAGAATTGAACACTATACTCCAAGTGTGGCCTAACTAAGGTTCTATACAGCTGCAACATGACTTGCCAATTCTTATGCTCAATGCCCCGGCCAATGAAGGCAAGCATGCCGTATACCTTCTTGACTACCTTCTCCACCTGTGTTGCCCCTTTCAGTGACCTGTGGACCTGTACACCTAGATCTCTCTCACACATTGTAGCTAAATGTGTGTGTGTGCAATATTTACAGCATGTACATGAGGCTAAACTATATTCAAGGGGCGATGTCGGGTGCGACATAACAACGAGGTTGTACCATAAACAAAGAACGGGGCAATGTGGAACGACAAAACAAATTCCTGTAACGATAAGAACAGAAACATATTAATACAGTGGGAGTATGAGTTCAATGTACAAGCAGTCTCATAAGTCCAGTCTAGTAGGTGGGCGATGAATTCGGGTTGACCGCCACAAGGGTAGGTCTGGAACCATCGGCTGAGGAATGGGCCTGGCCACTGGCGACGATGGAAGGGGCATGGTGGGAGGCAGCTCCACAAAGTCGATATCAGGAACATCAGGAGGGCGCGATGTCGGTGTCAGGTCCCGTAGTGAGCGTGGAAGTAGGGGAAGAGCCCGGCGATTGCGCCTACAAAATGAAATGAAATGAAAATGAAAATCACTTATTGTCACGGGTAGACTTCAATGAAGTTACTATGAAAAGCCCCTAGTCGCCACATTCCGGCGCCTGTTCGGGGAGGCTGGTACGGGAATTGAACCGTGCTGCTGGCCTGCCTTGGTCTGCTTAAAAGCCAGCGATTTAGCCCAGTGAGCTAAACCAGCCGAATGGATCCACCAGGCATGCAAACCAGGAACGAGCGGGGAGCCACGCGTCGGAGAACTTCGGCAGGTGCTGACCAGCCACCTTCTGGTAGGTGGATGTGGACTTCGTCTCCAGGGGCCAGGGCGGGAAGATCAGTTGCCTGTGTGTCATATGCCCTCTTCTGGCGACCGCGCTGCTGTTGCATTCTGTGTAGTACCGGAGCATGGTTGGTCGTGGGTGCCAGAATGGTAGGCACAGTGGTCCTGAGGGTGCGACCCATCAACAGCTGGGCTGGTGAGAGGCCAGTGGCTAGTGGGGCCGAGCGATAGGCCAGCAGGGCTAAGTAGAAACCCAATACGGCAGCAGCAGCCTTGCAGAGGAGCCACTTGACAATGTGAACGCCCTTCTCCGCCTTTCCATTGGACTGGGGATGCAGAGGGCTGGACGTCACGTGTGTGAAACCATACGAGGCGGCAAAAGATGACCATTCCTGGCTGGCGAAACAGGGCCCATTGTCCGACATGACAGTCATCGGAATGCCGTGGTGTGCGAAGGTGTCTTTGCAGGCCCTTATGACAGCGGACCATGTCAAATCGTGCAGGTGTCTGACCTCTGGATAGTTGGAAAAGTAGTCGATGATGACGACATAGTCCCTGCCGAGCGTGTGAAAGAGGTCCACACCCACCTTCGCCCAGGGGGCTGTCACCAGCTCATGGGGCAGAAGCGTCTCAGGAGGTTGCGCCGGTTGAAACCTTTGGCAGGTGGGGCAGTTGAGCACCATATTGCCAATGTCATCACTGATGCCCGGCCAGTATACCGCCTCTCAGGCCCTCCATCTGCACTTCTCGACCCCCAGGTGGCCTTCGTGTAGTTGGTCGAGGACCAGCTTGTGCATGCTGTGCGGAATCACAATCCGGTCCAGCTTCAGAAGGACACCATCAATGACGGTCAAGTTGTCTCGGACATTGTAGAACTGCGGGCACTGCCCTCTGAGCCACCCTCCCGTCATGTGGCGCATCACACGTTGTAGAAGGGGGTCAGCAGCAGTCTCTCGGTGAATACGGGCCACACTGGAGTCGTCAGCTGGCAGATTTGCCGATGTAAAAGCCACCTGCGCTTTGACCTGACAGACGAACCCCTCCGAATCTGGCGGTGTGCTCACTGCTCTAGACAGGGCATCCGCAATGATAAGGTCCTTACCCGGGGTGTAGACCAGTTGGAAGTCATACCTCCTAAGTTTAAGTAGGATGCGCTGGAGGCGAGGGGTCATCTCGTTCAGGTCCTTATTTATGATGCTGACCAGGGGGCGGTGGTCAGTTTCAATGGTAAGCCGGGGGAGACCATACACATAGTCATGGAACTTGTCCAACCCGGTTAGCAAGCCCAGGCACTCCTTTTCGATCTGCGCGTAGTGTTGTTCTGTGGGGGTCATGCCCGCGAGGCATAGGCGACCGGGGCCCATGACGCAGTGTCATCCCGCTGTAGGAGCACCGCCCCAATGCCGGACTGGCTGGCATCCGTCGAGATTTTAGTGGCACGAGATGTGTTGAAAAACGCCAATACCGGTGCTGTGGTGAGCTTGAGTTTGAGCTCCTCCCATTCCTGCTGGTGCGTGTGTAGCCACTGGAACTCCGTGGACTTCTTGACGAGGTGGCGCAGCGCTGTCGTGTGGGAGGCAAGGTTGGGAATGAACTTCCCCAGGAAGTTGACCATGCCTAGGAAGCGTAGCACTGCTTTCTTGTCTGCCGGCTGTGGCATGGCTGTAATGGCGCTCACCTTGTCTGCATCCGGACGGACCCCTGACCGGGAAATGTGGTCCCCCAGGAACCTCAGCTCGGTTTGGCCGAAAGAACACTTGGCTCGGTTGAGGCGCAGGCCGTTTTCGCGTATGCGCGCAAAGACGCGCTGGAGACGATGTATGTGCTCCTGTGGTGTGGTGGACCAGATGATGGCGTCGTCCACGTACACGCGCACCCCTTCGATGCCTTCCATCATCTGCTCCATGATCCTATGAAAGACATCGGATGCCGAGATGATGCCAAATGGCATCCGGTTGTCGCAGAACCTGCCGAAAGGGGTGTTGAAGGTGCACAGCTTTCGGCTGGACGGATCCAGTTGGATCTGCCAAAAACCCTTTGAGGCATCCAGTTTTGTGAAGATTTTAGCCCGGGCCATTTCGCTCGTGATCTCTTCCCGTTTGGGTATGGGGTAGTGTTCCCTCATAATGTTGTTGTTGAGGTCTTTTGGATCAATGCAGATCCGGAGCTCGACGGAGGGCTTCTTAACACACACCATGGAGCTGGCCCATGGCGTGGGCTCCGTGACCCGGGATAGGACCCCTTGGTCCTGGAGATCCTGCAGCTGCTGCTTGAGGCGGCGCTTTGAGTGGCGCTGGGACCCTGCGAGATGCGTGAATGACCGGGGTGGTGTCCAGTTTGAGCCGAATTCTGTAGGTGTAGGGCAGTGTTCCCATGCCCTCGAATGCCTCCTGGTTGTGGGCGAGGAGCGATTGGAGCTGTGCGCTGAACTCTGCATCCGGGAAGTCAGATGTGCGGTCTGGTGAGAGAGAGTGGACTCGTTGCATGAGGTGGAGAACCTTGCATGCCTGTGCGCCGAGCAGGGAGTCCTTCGATGATCCGACTATCTCGAATGAGAGTGTGGCCGTGTGTGGTTTTGTGTCACCTGGAGCTGGCAGGATCCCATAGACGGGATAACGTCCCCGTTGTAGTCGACCATCCTGCAACGGGACGGCCGAATTGGTGGTCTGATCTTCATGGCGTAGAAGGCTGACCATGCTATGAGGTTGGCGGAGGCGCCAGTGTCCAGGCGGAATGTTATCGGTGATCGGTTGACCATTAGCGTGGCACACCATTCATCACCCGGATTGATCGTGTTAACTGGCACCGGCTGGTGGGTCCTGGCTGGAGACATTCGGTTCCCATCAATGACCGCAACACGGAAGGCATCCCAGTCGTCTGTGTCACTGGTCTGGATATTGTCTGGGCACGGCTCGTAACAAGGAGGCTGAATGGTCCGCACGTCGCTGCGAGGTTGTCGGAGTTGGGGAAGATTGACAGGTTGAGCTGCTCGACAGCAGGCAGCGCAGTGGCCCACCTTGCCACAGCGGAGGCATTGTCGGGTCCTTGCGCGACATTGCCGCTTTAAATGTGCGGCTCCACAGTTGCCGCACGTCGTGACGTCATGGCGTTTGCTGTGCCACTGCGCATGCGCAGTTTGGTCTTGCGTCGAGCGCGCCTGCGCATCACGTCCCTCAGTGTTGCCGTAGTTTTTGGCGCGCACGAGCACGGGAGTCCTCGAAAAGCGCACGAAATGGCCGCCCTCATCCGGGCCGCAGGCCGGGAGGAACTCGATCGCCTGGACCCGATCGGCCTCGTAGGGCGCCTGCCTCGCCGATCCGGCCTCATAGGACCCCTGCCGCGCCGATTCGGCCGCCTGAAATTGGGTATAGCGGCTAGTCGCGTTTTCCTGCAGGACACAGGCTTCGATTGCGGAGGCTAAGGTGAGGCCGTTTATTTTTAAGAGCTGCTGGTGTAGGGTGCCCGAGGTGACCCCAAAAACGACCTGGTCCCGAATCATGGAATCGAAGGTGGTGTCGTAACCGCAGGACTGCGCGAGGATGCGGAGGTGGGTCAGGAATGACTGAAAGGGCTCATCCTTACCTTGCAGGCGCTGCTGGAAGAGATACCTCTCAAAGCTCTCGTTGACCTCAACGTTGAAGTGTTGGTCGAGTTTGAGAAGGACCGTCTTGTACTTGGTCTTGTCCTCGCCTTCCGCGAACACCAGGGAATTGTAGACATGGATGGCGTGTTGACCTGCGGTGGTGAGGAGGATGGCGATCTTTCTGGTGTCCGAGGCACTTTCCTTTTCACTGGCTTCCAGAAAGAGCTGGAAGCGCTGTTTGAACAGCTTCCAATTAACGCCGAGGTTTCCAGCGACTTGCAGCGGCTGGGGTGTGTTGACGGTGTCCGTGGCGCAGGATGGCAGATTCCGGAGGATTTGTAGGTAGGTACCAAAGTCACTCCTGGTACTATGAAGTGTTGGGTACTCTGCTACACAGACAAACCAACACGGTTGCGAATGGTACAACGCAGTTTTATTTCAAACATCTATTTACACTGGTAAACTGTTTACTGAGGTTCGATCATGACCCTTGATTCTGTGGACCTATTCCTAATGCTATTGTGTCGTGGCACTCAGCACATGGTGGATGTCTGAGTGGCTGCAATGAGCTCTGTGCCCTGAGCCGCCTCCTGCTCGAGTGCCCAGGAAGTGTCGAGTTCCCTGTTTTGTACTGTGTATGCTCTTGTCTGTGATTGGCTGTCGTGTTGTGTGTGTTGATTGGTCCGTTGATCTGTCCATCAGTATGTATGTATGTATGTGCTATGATGTTTACCTGAATATCAGACAGTGGTCGCAATGGATGCGGAGAAAGCTTTTGACGGAGTTGAATGGGATTATTTATGGGAGGTTCGGATTTGGGAGGGGCATTGTTGACTGGGTCAGGTTCCTGTGGTGAGTGTGCGGGTGAACAGGTTGACTTTGAACAATTTTAGGCTGCACCGGGGGACGAGACAGGGATGACCCTCTCCCCACTGCTGTTTGCGCTGGCTATGGGGCCACTGGCAATTGCTCTGAGAGCCTCAAGGGGCTGGAAGGGGCTGGTTCAGTGGGGGGGGGGAGGGGGGGGAGGGGCTGGATCAGCGGGGGGAGGGGGGAGGGGCTGGTTCAGCGGGGGGAGGGGGGGAGCACAGACTCTCGTTTTATTCGGATGACTCGCTCCTGTATGTTTCAGATCCAATTGAGGGGATGGAAGAAATCATGGGAATTTTAGGAGAATTTGGCCGGTTCTCGGGGTATAAGCTTAATACCAGCCTCCCCGAACAGGCGCCGGAATGTGGCGACTAGGGGCTTTTCACAGTAACTTCATTGAAGCCTACTTGTGACAATAAGCGATTTTCATTTTCATTGTGATATGGGGAATAGCGCGATGTTTGCGGTCCAGGCGAGGGGTCAGGAGAGGCGACTGGGGAGCTGCCGTTTAGATTGCTCGGGGACAGTTTCAGGTACCTAGGTATTCAAGTAGCGCGGGATTGGGACCGGCTACAGAAATCCAACTTGGCCCGGTTGGTAGATCAGATGAAAGATGATTTCCGGAGACGGGATGCGCTCCCGTTGTTTCTCGCTGGGAGAGTCCAAACGGTGAAAGTGACGGTCCTCCCGAGATTCCTGATTGTATTTCAATGTCTCCCCATCTTTATTCCGCGGTCCTTTTTTAAGCGGGTGAATGAAGTTATTGCGGGCTTTGTGTGTGGGGGCAAGTCCCCGCGAGTGAGCAGGGTACTGCTTGAGCGGAGTCACGAGAGGGCGGGCTGGCGCTGTCCAACTTTAGCAATTATTACTGGGCGGCTAACATAGCCATGATTAGGAAGTGGCTGGTGTGAGGGGGGTTGGCATGGGTGCGTATGGCGGCAGCTTCATGCAAGGGCACAAGTTTGGGGGCATTGGTAACTGCGCCTCTGCCGTTTCCGCCGGCGCGGCACTCCACCAGACCCGGGGTGGTGGCAGACCTGAGAGTCTGGGGGCAATGGTGGAGATATGTGGGAGCAGTCCCCAATCGGTATGGTCCCCAATCTGCGATAATCACCGGTTTGCCCTGGGGAGTATGGATGGGGGGTTCCGAATATGGCAGAGAGCGGGGATTGAGAGGATCGGGGACTTGTTTGTAGAGGGGAGTATGAGGGCGCTGGAGGAGAAGTTTGCATTGGTGGTGGGAAACAAATTTAGATACTTGTAGGTTTGAGACTTTCTGCGTAGACAGGTATCAACCTTCCCACTCCTGCTGCTCAGGGGATTCAGGACAGGGTAGTTTCCAGAGGGTGGGTAGGAGAAGGGAGCGTCTCGGACATTTACAAGGAACGTCTGGGATCAGAGGAGAAGCAGACCGAGGAGCTGAAGCGCAAGTGGGAGGAGGAGCTGGGGGGGAGAGATAGAGGAGGGCCTTTGGGCAGACCGCAACTTGTGCCAGGCTCAGCCTGATTCAATTCAAGGTCATTCACCGGGCCCACATGACAGCGGCCCGGATGAGCTGATTCTTTGGGTTGGAAGGTGTGCAAAATGTGCGGGAGGACCAGCGAACCATGTCCTGGGCATGTACAAAGCTTAGGGGATTTTGGCAGGGGTTTGCTGATGTCATGTCCAAGGTATTAAAGCAAGGGTGGCATTGAGTCCAGAGGTGGCGATTTTCGGGGTGTCGCAGGATCCGGGAATCCAGGAGGAGAAAGAGGCCGACGTTCTGGCCTTTGCTTCCCTGGTAGCCCGGAGACGGATACTATTAGCTTGGAGGGACTCAAGGCCCCCGAAGTCGGAGACCTGGCTAACGGACATGGCTAGCTTTCTCTGTTTGGAGAAAATCAAGTTCGCCTTGAGAGGGTCACTGTTAGGGTTCGCCCGGAGGTGGCAACCGTTCATCAACTTCTTCGCGAAAAATTAATCCTCAGCAGACGGGGGGAGGGGGGGGGGGCGTCGAGGTTAGTGTAGATTATGGGGTTAATTAATGGTGAGACCTGTTGGGGAGGGAGGTGGTATTTGCACTATGTATGTATTCTCATGTACATTGTTTATATTGCTGCTGTTAAATGCCCAACTAATTTAAAAGAAAATCTGTGAGGAGGGGAATTCACTGTTTAAAATCAGGAAGGGGGGAGATTCAATGTTTGAAATCAGTGAGGAGGGAGCTTCACTGATTAAAATCAGTGAGGAGGGAGCTTCACTGATTAAAATCAGTGAGGAGGGAGCTTCACTGTCTAAAATCAGCGAGGATGGAGATTCACGGTTGAAAATCAGTGAGGAGGGAGCTTCACTGTTTAAAATCAGTGAGGAGGGAGCTTTACTGGTTAAAAACAGTGAGGAGGGAGATTCACAGTTTAAAATCAGTGAGGTGGGAGGGTCACTGTTTAAAATCAGTGAGGAGGGAGATTCACTGTTTAAAATGAGTGAGGAGGGGAATTCACTGTTTAAAATCAATGAGGAGGGAGATTCACAGTTTAAAATCAGTGAGGTGGGAGGGTCACTGTTTAAAATCAGTGAGGAGGGAGGGTCACTGATTAAAATAAGTGAGGAGGGAGATTCACTGTTTAAAATCAGTGAGGAGGGAGCTTCACTGTTTAAAATCAGTGCAGAGAGAGCTTCACTGTCGAAAATCAGCGAGGAGAGAGCATCACTGTTTCAAATTAGCGAGGAGGGAGATTCACTGTTTAAAATCAGTGACGAGGGAGATTCACTGTTTAAAATCAGTGAGGAGGGCGAATCACCATTTTAAATCAGTGAGGTGGGTGATTCACTGTTTAAAATCAGTGAGGAGGAAGGGTCGCTGATTAAAATCAGTGAGGAGGGAGATTCACTGTTTAAAATCAGCGATGATGGAGATTCACTGTTGAAAATCAGTGAGGAGGGAGCTTCACTGTTTAAAATCAGTGAGGAGGGAGCTTCACTGGTTAAAAACAGTGAGGAGGGAGATTCACAGTTTAAAATCAGTGAGGTGGGAGGGTCACTGTTTAAAATCAGTGAGGAGGGAGATTCACTGTATAAAATCAGTGAGGAGGGAGCTTCACTGTTTAGAATTAGTGAGGAGGGAGATTCACTGTTTAAAATCAGTGAGGAGGGAGATTCACTGTTTAAAATCAGTGAGGAGGGAGAATCACCGTTTTAAATCAGTGAGGAGGGAGATTCACTGTTTAAAATCAGTGAGGAGGAAGGGTCGCTGATTAAAATCAGTGAGGAGGGAGATTCACTGTTTAAAATCAGTGAGGAGGGAGCTTCACTGTTTAAAATCAGTGCAGAGAGAGCTTCACTGTCGAAATTCAGCGAGGAGGGAGCGTCACTGTTTAAAATCAGTACAGAGAGAGCTTCACTGTCGAAAATCAGCGAGGAGGGAAATTCACTGTTTAAAATCAGTGAGGAGGGAGATTCAATGTTTAAAATCAGTGAGGCGGGAGCTTCACTGATTAAAATCAGTGCAGAGAGAGCTTCACTGTTGAAAATCAGCGAGGAGGGAAATTCACTGTTTAAAATCAGTGAGGAGGGAGCTTCACTGTTTAAAATCATTGCAGAGAGAGCTTCACTGTCGAAAATCAGCGAGGAGGGAGATTCGCTGTTTAAAATCAGTGAGGAGGGAGCTTCACTGTTTAAAATCAGCGAGGAGGGAGATTCACTGTTTAAAATCAATGAGGAGGGAGGGTCACTGATTAAAATCAGTGAGGAGGGAGATTCACTGTGTAGAATCAGTGAGGAGGGAGCTTCACTGTTTAAAATCAGCGCAGAGAGAGCTTCACTGTCGAAAATCAGCGAGGAGGGAGCATCACTGTTTCAAATTAGTGAGGAGGGAGATTCAGTGTTTAAAATCAGTGAGGAGGGAGATTCACTGTTTAAAATCAGTGAGGAGGGAGAATCACCGTTTAAAATCAGTGAGGAGGGAGGGTCACTGTTTAAAATCAGTGAGGAGTGAGATTCACTGTTTAAAATCAGTGAGGAGGGGAATTCACTGTATAAAATCAGTGAGGGTGGAGGGTCACTGATTAAAATCAATGAGGAGGGAAATTCATTGTTTAAAATTCGTGAGGAGGGAGATTCACTGTTGAAAATCAATGAGGAGGGAGAATCACTGTTGAAAATCAGCGAGGAGGGAGATTCACTGTTTAAAATCAGTGAGGAGGAAGTGTCACTGATTAAAATCAGTGAGGAGGGAGATTCACTGTTTAAAATCAGTGAGGAGGCAGCTTCACTGTTTAAAATCAGTGCAGAGAGAACTTCACTGTCGAAATTCAGCGAGGAGGGAGCGTCACTGTTTAAAATCAGTGCAGAGAGAGCTTCACTGTCTCAAATTCGTGAGGAGGGAGATTCACTGTTTAAAATCAGTGAGGAGGGAGATTCAATGTTTAAAATCAGTGAGGCCCGGGCTTCACTGATTAAAATCAGTGCAGAGGGAGCTTCACTGTTGAAAATCAACGAGGAGGGAAATTCACTTTTTAAAATCAGTGCAGAGAGAGCTTCACTGTCGGAAATCAGCGAGAAGGGAGATTCACTGTTTAAAATCAGTGAGGAGAGAGCTTCACTGATTAAAATCAGTGAGGAGGGAGGGTCACTGTTTAAAATCAGTGAGGAATGAGATTCACTGTTTAAAATCAGTGAGGAGGGGAATTCACTGTTTAAAATCAGTGAGGAGGGAGGGTCACTGATTAAAATCAATGAGGAGGGCGATTCACTGTTTAAAATTAGTGCAGAGAGAGCTTCACTGTCGAAAATTAGCGAAGAGGGAGCATCACTGTTTCAAATTAGTGAGGAGGGAGATTCACTGTTGAAAATCAGTGAGGAGGGAAATTCACAGTTTTAAATCAGTGAGGAGGGATAATCACTGTTTAAAATCAGTGAGGAGGGATAATCACTGTTTAAAATCAGTGAGGAGGGAAATTCACTGTTTAAAATTAGTGAGGAGGGAGGGTCTTAAATTCAAATCAGTGAGGAGGGAGATTCACTGTTTAAAATCAGTGAGGAGGGAGCTTCACTGTTTAAAATCAGTGAGGAAGGGAATTGACTGTTTAAAATCAGTGAGGAGGGAGCTTCACTGTTTAAAATCAGTGCAGAGAGAGCTTCACTGTCGAAAATCAGCAAGGAGGGAGATTCACTGTTTAAAATCAGTGAGGAGGGAGCTTCACTGATTAAAGTCAGTGAGGAGGGAGATTCACTGTTTAAAATCAGTGAGGAGGGAGGGTCACTGTTTAAAATCAGTGAGGAGTGAAATTCACTGTATAAAATCAGTGAGGAGGGGAATTCACTGTTTAAAATCAGTGAGGAGGGAGGGTCACTGATTAAAATCAATGAGGAGGGAGAATCACTGTTTAAAATCAGTGCAGAGAGAGCTTCACTGTCGAAAATCAGCGAGGAGGGAGCATCACTGTTTCAAATTAGTGAGGAGGGAGATTCACTGTTGAAAATCAGTGAGGAGGGAGATTCACTGTTTTAAATCAGTGAGGAGTGAGAATCACTGTTTAAAATCAGTGAGGAGGGAAATTCACTGTTTAAAATCAGTGAGGAGGGAGGGTCTTAAATTCAAATCAGTGAGGAGGGAGATTCACTGTTTAAAATCAGTGAGGATGGAGATTCACTGTTGAAAATCAGTGAGGAGGGAGATTCACCGTTTTAAATCAGTGAGAAGGGAGAATCACTGTTTAAAATCATTGAGGAGGGAAATTCACTGCTTAAAATCAGTGAGGAGGGAGGGTCTCAAATTCAAATCAGTGAAGAGGGAGATTCACTGTTTAAAATCAGTGAGGAGGGAGCTTCACTGTTTAAAATCCATGCAGAGAGAGCTTCACTGTCGAAAATCAGCGAGGAGGGAAATTCACTGTTTAAAATCAGTGAGGAGGGAGATTCACTGTTTAAAGTCAGTGAGGAGGGAGATTCACTGTTTAAAATCAGTGAGGAGGGGAATTCACTGTTTAAAATCAGTGAGGAGGGAGGGTCACTGATTAAAATCAATGAGGAGGGAGATTTACTGTACAAAATCAGTGCAGAGAGAGCTTCTCTGTCGAAAATCAGCGAGGAGGGAGTGTCACTGTTTCAAATTAGTGAGGAGGGAGATTCACTGTTGAAAATCAGTGAGGAGGGAGATTCACTGTTTTAATTCAGTGAGGAGGGTGAATCACTGTTTAAAATCAGTGAGGAGGGAAATTCACTGTTTAAAATCAGTGAGGAGGGAGGGTCACTGATTAAAATCAGTGAGGAGGGAGATTCACTGTTTAAAATCAGTGAGGAGGGAGCTTCACTGTTTAAAATCAGTGCAGAGAGAGCTTCACTGTCGAAAATCAGTGAGGAGGGAGCGTCACTGTTTAAAATCAGTGCAGAGAGAGCTTCACTGTCGAAAATCAGCGAGGAGGGAAATTCACTGTTTAAAATCGGTGAGGAGGGAGAATCACTGTTTAAAGTCAGTGAGGAGGGAGATTCAGTGTTTAAAATCAGTGAGGAGGGAGGGTCACTGATTAAAATCAGTGAGGAGGGAGATTCACTGTTTAAAATCAGTGAGGAGGGAGCTTCACTGTTTAAAATCAGTGCAGCAGAGCTTCACGGTCGAAAATCAGTGAGGAGGGAAATTCACTGTTTAAAATCAGTGAGGAGTAAGATTCACTGTTTAAAATCAGTGAGGAGGGGAATTCACTGTTTAAAATCAGTGAGGAGGGAAGGTCACTGATTAAAATCAATGACGAGGGAGATTCACTGTTTAAAATCAGTGCAGAGAGAGCTTCACTGTCGAAAATCAATGAGGAGGGTGCATCACTGTTTCAAATTAGTGAGGAGGGAGATTCACTGTTGAAAATCAGTGAGGAGGGAGATTCACTGTTTTAATTCAGTGAGGAGGGTGAATCACTGTTTAACATCAGTGAGGAGGTAGATTCAATGTTTAAAATCAGTGAGGCGGGAGCTTCACTGTTTAAAATCAGTGCAGAGAGAGCTTCACTGTCGAAAATCAGCGAGGAGGGAGATTCACTGTTTAAAATCAGTGAGGAGGAATCTTCACTGTTTAAAATCAGCGAGGAGGGAGATTCACTGTTTAAAATCAATGAGGAGGGAGGGTCTCTGATTAAAATCAGTGAGGAGGGAGATTCACTGTGTAGAATCAGTGAGGAGGGAGCTTCACTGTTTAAAATCAGCGCAGAGAGAGCTTCACTGTCGAAAATCAGCGAGGAGGGAGCATCACTGTTTCAAATTAGTGAGGAGGGAGATTCACTGTTTAAAATCAGTGAGGAGGGAGATTCACTGTTTAAAATCAGTGAGGAGGGAGAATCACCGTTTAAAATCAGTGAGGAGGGAGGGTCACTGTTTAAAATCAGTGAGGAGTGAGATTCACTGTTTAAAATCAGTGAGGAGGGGAATTTACTGTATAAAATCAGCGAGGGTGGAGGGTCACTGATTAAAATCAATGAGGAGGGAGATTCATTGTTTCAAATTCGTGAGGAGGGAGATTCACTGTTGAAAATCAGTGAGGAGGGAGAATTACTGTTGAAAATCAACGAGGAGGGAGATTCACTGTTTAAAATCAGTGAGGAGTGAGATTCACTGTTTAAAATCAGTGAGGAGGGGAATTCACTGTTTAAATCAGTGAGGAGGGAGGTTCACTGATTAAAATCAATGAGGAGGATGATTCACTTTTTAAAATCAGTGCAGAGAGAGCTTCACTGTCGAAACTCTACGAGGAGGGAGCATCACTGTTTCAAATTAGTGAGGAGGGAGATTCACTGTTGAAAATCAGTGAGGAGGGAGATTCATTGTTTTAAATCAGCGAGGAGGGAGATTCACTGTTTAAAATCAGTGAGGAGGGAGAGTCACTGATTAAAATCAGTGAGGAGGGAGATTCACTGTTTAAAATCAGTGAGGAGGGAGCTTCACTGTTTAAAATCTGTGCGGAGAGTGCTTCACTGTCGAAAATCAGCGAGGAAGGAGCGTCACTGTTTAAAATCAGTGCAGCAGAGCTTCACTGCCGAAAATCAGCGAGGAGGGAAATTCACTGTTTAAATCAGTGAGGCGGGAGCTTCACTGATTAAAATCAGTGCAGAGAGAGCTTCACTGTTGAAAATCAGCGAGGCGGGAAATTCACTGTTTAAAATCAGTGAGGAGGGAGCTTCACTGTTTAAAATCAGTGCAGAGAGAGCTTCACTGTTGAAAATCAGCGAGAAGGGAGATTCACTGTTTAAAATCAGTTAGGAGGGAAATTCACTGTTTAAAATCAGTGAGGTGGGAGATTTAATGTTTAAAATCAGTGAGAATGGAGCTGGGAAATTGAAGTTTTTAAATCAGTTGTGACATCAGAATGTTGGCCGTGCCCATCCAGGAGGCCCAGAGCCTCCAGAGGACGTTCGCCAAGGGGATCACAGGCCAGAGGACTGAGAAAAATCAGGATCCGCCTCCATTTTTGATGTGCAATCTGGGGAACACCACGATGGAGTGAGAGGCCACGGAAGTGCAGGAAGATACACGACACATCAGCTGACACGCGTGTCGCTGCACATATTTAGTCCGGGGGAAACACATTTCCACCACCAGTCCGAGCTGCCTCTCACTGTTTGCCCTCAGGTGGGGTGGTTGGGCTGGGGCTGGATCAGTGACGGTGGCTGGAGGGGGGGTCAGTGCATATCGGACCTATGGATGTCCCACAGGCCCTCCACCCTGACCCAGAGGTGACAGGCTGTGGGAGCCACAGTGTGAGACACTCTGGTGAGACAGCATCACCAGTCTCTGAGCCCAAACCTTTCTCCATCTCCCACCGCCTCACCCTAAATACTGTGGTCCATGAGGAGGAGTCCCCATCACACAACCAGGGATCACTCGGACGGACAATGGTCCGTCCCCCAAAATACAGGAGTCAGGATTTCTCAGGCAATGAGGAGCATCCGGAGCTCATCCCACAGCGAGTCGTCACCATTCTCCATCCCACAGACTAGACCTGCTGACACTGCCAACCCAGGCCCATCACCCTCATGTGATTCTATGGTGAACTAGGAGGGGGGAGGGGGCCCTCTGGTCCTGGGAAGAGGGGAGAGGGTGTAAGGTGCAGAGGGAGAGAAAAGGTTAGATGTAATGGAGGGGTTGCATGGTGACGGGGTGGTGAGGTGAAAGGGTGACGGGAAGGTGGGATGGGCGGGGGTAGGGTATGGAGCGAATGGACTTGAGACCAGGAGGGGTGATGGCGATGGAGATGCTGGACTATTGGTCTCCTTGTTGGGGCAGCGAGGGTTGATGAAGTTATCCCTGTTTTGATGGTCCTGTATAACCCTATCCACAGCCTGGCGAACCATCTCCGGGTCCTCCACAGGCTCCTCCTGGATGCCCACATTGACGTCCTAATCCAATAAAGCCTCATGTCCTTCCTGTCCTCCTCCAGCACGTCATCCCGCTGCTCCGCCAGGTTGTGCAGCACGCGGTGGTCCTCCACGATGCGCGAGACCCTCTGGGGGCGGTACAGGAGATCCCTGCTGGAACGGTCCGGACAGTGAAAACACATCTTCAGCAGCCGATGCCCCACTCGACGATGCTCCTGGTTGCTGAGTGGGCTTCATTGTATCTGGTCTTACCCTCAGTCTGGGGCCTCCGCACTGGCGCAACCAGCCAGAACCTCAGCAGGTTGGCCTTGCATCCACTCGCCAACCCCTCACCGAGGAAGTGCCTCGAAGGCGCCAGGAACGTCAGCGTGCGCGAGCATGTCTGCATTGTGCACGCTGCCCGGGTAGTGGGCATGGTGTACAGCTGGTGATCACACACCAACTGCATGCTCAGGGAGTGGAACCACTTCCGATTGGTGCACGGCACGCCCTGTCGAGTCGGTGCTCAGAAGGTGACACGAGCGCCATTGATTTCCCCCAAGGTCTGGGGCATGCTAACGATGGCAGCGAATCCTGCAGCTCAGACATCGTGGTGGGCCTGGTCCAGGTTAAAGGTGATGTAGTCCGATGCCCGGTTGAATCGGGCATCTGTGACATCCCGGATGCCGATCCGCGAGGATGTTTGTGATATGCACGGACCCTCGCTCGGGACCTGGACGGAGCCTCAGGAATAAAAGGCGATGCAGCCTTTAACGTGACAGCCACCAGGAGCGGGTGTCCCCCTCCTACCCCTCATGGTGCCAGATCCATCACCACCTGGCAACGGTGCTGCACGGTCTCCTTGGTCAGCTGGAGATGATGTTGGCACAAGGCATCCGGCAGCGCCTCGGAGGACCAGCACTGGCGATAGACACGGGGCCTGATGTGACGCCACATTCGTTCCCCCTCCTCGGCCAGGCGGGCGGCCGGTACCTGAGCCTCGCCGGCTGGGCCCTGCTGGTGTGGGGCAGAGTCCTGTCAGGAAGGGGTTTGCCTGAGCTGGCCCTGGCACTCTCGCCACCAAGCATCCGTGACGGCAGCAGCGGCCGGGTATACAGCAAGCATGGCTGGCTGCGTTCGGAATTCCATCGCTGTGGGGGGTGGTGAGAGAGACAGAGACACAGTCAGCAAGGTCATGTTTCCCTTCACCACCCAAACCCAGAGATTCCATGGCCATCCTGCGTATGACTCCTGAGCTGCTCTCAGCATTTCCCCGCACCCAGCGCAGCGTTAATGGGCTGTTGGCCACATCTGGAATCTTGATGATCACTTACACTGCCCCACGTCCCCTAACGTACATCAACGGCCTCCGGTCCATGTGACTCCTCCCTTCACTCTCTGAGTGATGGTGACCCTCATGGTCTGCTGACAGTGTTCTTTGCTCTTTGAGGAGGTAACAAGGAAGTTAGACAAAGGAGAACCAGTGGACGTGATTTATTTAGATTTCCAGAAGGCCTTTGACAAGGTGCCGCATTGGAGACTGTTAAATACGTTAAGAGCCCATGGTGTTAAGGATAGAGGATTGGCTGACTGGCAGAAGGCAGAGAATGGGGATAAAGGAGTATTTTTCAGGATGTCAGCCGGTGACTAGTGGTGTGCCTCAGGGGTCTGTGCTGGGACCACAACTTTTCACAATATACATCAATGATCTGGAAGAAGGAACTGAAGGCCCTGTTGCTATGTTTGCAGATGATACAAAGATCTGCAGAGGGACAGGTAGTATTGAGGAAGCAGGGGGGCTGCAGAAGGATTTGGACAAGCTAGGAGAGTGGGCAATGAAGTGGCAAATGAAATGCAATGTGGAAAAGTGTGAGGTTCTGAACTTTGGAAAGAAAAATTTAGGCAGAGGCTATTTTCTAAATGGGGAAATGCTTAGGACATCAGATGCACAAAGGGACTTGGGAGTCCTTGTTCACGATTCTCTTAAGGTTAACGTGCAGGTTCAGTCGGCAGTTGAGAAGGCAAATGCAATGTTAGCATTCATGTTAAGAGGGCTAGAATACAAGACCAGGGATGTACTTATGAGGCTGTATAATGCTCTGGTCAGACCCTATTTGGAGTACGGTGAGCAGTTTGGGCCCCATATCGAAGGAAGGATGTGCTGACCTTGGAAAGGGTCCAGAGGAGGTTCACAAGAATGATTCCTGGAATGAAGAGCTTGTCATATGAGAAACGGTTGAGGACTCTGGGTCTGTACTCATTGGAGTTTAGAAGGAACGTACAGGATACTGCAAAGCCTGGATAGAGTGGACGTGGAGAGGATGTTTCCACTGAAAGAAAAAAACTAGAACCAGAGGATATAATCTCAGACTAAAGGGCCGATCCTTTAAAACAGGGATGAGGAGGAATTTCTTCAGCCAGAGGGTGGTGAATCTGTAGAACTCTTTGCCGCAGAAGGCTGTGGAGTCCTGGGGCGAAATTCTCCTACCCGCTCCGCCACATTTCTGCGCTGACCGGCCGGCGGGAGTCTCCGTAACACCGGCCGGTCAATGGGGTTTCCCATTGTGGGGCAGCCCCACGCCGTCGGGAAAGCCCCCGGTGCCGGCAGAACGGAGACTCCCGCCGGCGGAGAATGACGGCCCACATCACTGAGTGTCTTTAAGACAGAGAGATACGTTCTTGATTAATAAGGGGATCAGGGGCTATGGGAGAAGGCAGGAGAATGGGGATGAGAAAATATCAGCCATGATTGAATGGTGGAGCAGACCCGATGGGCCGAGTGGCCTAATTCTGCTCCTATGTCTTATGGTCCCTGTGCAGCCCCATGTCCGTGAGGCTCAAGCCCTGCCTGTGACTGCCTCTTCCCCTGCACAATACTTGGGCAGCAGTGGCAGCTGCTCTGTGTGGGGTAGATGCTCATTCTGTGCAGGCGAGCAGCTCTCTGTGAAGAGGCTGGAGTGCGGACACGGCCTCCAGGTGACAGCCACTGAGGGATGGGAGCCTGTGTTGGGAGCTTTGCAGCAATGTTATGTTGAGACAGGGTTTACACACAGGTTGTGTCAGGAAGCTGTCGGGGTCTCCTGGGCGAGTCCGGGATTCAGACACTCACACTGTCTGATCCCAATGGATCTCGGCAGTCCTGCGGAACGGGAGGAATCACGTGAGCTTTGGGAGTGGGTTAGCTGATAGTCTCACTGGTGAAGTTTTCACTCTGACAGGGGCTGTGTGCCAAAGATGATTTCATCTCCCACTGGTGTGTGTGTCCTTTGCCTGGAGTAATCTCTGCTAATCCCCCGCTCCAACTATTTTGACTAAACCAAATAAACTAAATTAAATAAACTGAGGGCCAAATTGAAAGGGCCTCTTTAAGGAACACTGACTCAAACTAAAACCACGAGCAACTGATACTAAAACATCAAGCTGAAAAGTGATTAAAAGGGTGGATAAAGCTCCAGTCACTGCGGTGCCCACCGGGCACGGAAAGCCTCAATGATGCCCGTGGACACCACACACTCCGTCTCCAGGGACACCCGGCTGCCAATGTAGCCACGACAGAGGGGCAGAGTCGGATTGGATGAACCCCTCGCTTGCCCACAGCCTGGACCTGTTCATGGCAATTTTGCCCAGGCCCAGGAGCAGGTTCAGGAGGAGGACCTCCTCCCTCTCCACCCCTCTCTGCACCGGGTGTCCGCTGCTCCATCTGCTGTGGAACTGTGGACGAGGAGTGCCAACACCCGGTGGCCCTGTGGTCCAGCTTGGCCACGACCATCTTCTTGATGAGAGTGCTGAGACAGGAGGCTTTCCAGATGGGTGGGATGGATGGAAATCCACATGATCAGGAGACCTCAGAGCATTTCAAGGAAACTGACAGCATTCAACAATTTAGACCATTAGGAGCCGGAAAGTCACATCTAAGGAGTGAGTCACTCGTCTTTCGCTGCAGCGTGAGGAGGTTCAGCCACAGCACCCCGATCCCGAGGGGGACCCCTCCCCACAAACCCACACCCTCAGCGCCAAATTGGTCCCTGCTGGTCCCAGGTCACCAGACATACACCCCTGAGCAATCCCAGAAACATCAGGAAGGCACTCACCCCCTTCATCCTCCTCAAAGGCCATGGCGCCAGGAACGGGTTTGAAAATACTTGCCCCAAATCACAGCAGCGTGTCTCCCAGCGCGGTGCGGTGGGGCACAGAGCAACTGGCTGGTTGCCATTTCCTCCAATCCCACAAAAGCAGCCATAGTTGCAGTAACATAGTGGGCAGCACGGTAGCACAAATGATTCGCACTGTCGCTTCACAGCGCCAGGGTCCCAGGTTCGATTCCCGGCTTGGGTCACTGTCTGTGCGGAGTCTGCACATCCTCCCCGTGTCTGCCTGGGTTTCCTCCGGGTGCTCCGGTTTCCTCCCACAGTCCAAAGACGTGCAGGTTAGGTGGATTGGCCATGATAAATTGCCCTTAGTGACCAAAAAGGTTAGGAGAGGATATTGGGTTATGGGGATAGGGTGGAAGTGAGGACGTAAATGGTTCGGTGCAGTCTCGATGGGCCGAATGGCCTCCTTCTGCACTGTATGTTCTATGTTCTAACTCAAACTATTCGCACCTGGGTTGGCACAGTTGATGACGGGTGGAAAGTCGATCATCTTTCAGCCCCGAATCTCAAAGCCCTGAACAGGGATCCACATTGCTGTGAAACAACAAGAAAGGTGTCAGTGTCTGATCAAACTCGGCACTTTCTCCCTGTGTCTGTGTGGCTTTCCTCCGGGTGCTGGATTGGCCTTGCTGAATTGCCCCTTAGTGTCCAAAGAGGTGGGGTTGTGTGGATAGGGGGGGGAGTGGGCCTCGATAGAGTGCTCTTTCCGAGGGTCGGTGCAGAGCCGATGAGCTGAATAACCTCCTTCTCCTGCACGGTAGGAAGTCTGTGATTCTACAAATTCAATGAACTCAATTAAACCGGAACTCTAGTCTGGTGTCATTAATAAAGATCCGGAAACTACAAAATTGTTATAAAAATCCCACCTGGTTTAAAAGCAAGTAACTCACCTCCAGAATCCCCAAAGCCTGTCATCCACCAACAAGGCACAAGTCAGGAGTGTGATGGAATACTGCCCACATTCCTGGATGAGTGCATCCAGCAACACACAAGAAGCTCGACACCAGTGTCCAGCAATGACCATTCCCAATAAACAAAATTCAAACCATCGTCCCTTGATATTCAATGGCATTGTCATCACTGAATCCCCCAGCATCAACATTCTGTGGGTGGCCATTGGCCAGAAACTGAACTGGCCATCGAAATACTGCGTCTGCAAGAGGAGGTCAGAGGTTAGGAATCCTGCAGTGAGTAACTCACCTCCTGAATCCCCAAAGCCTCTCCCCCATCTACAAGGCACAAGTCAGGAGTGTGATGGAATCCTGCCCACTGTCCTGGATGAGTTCAGCTCCAATAACCCTCAAGAAGCTCGACACCATCCAGGACAAAACAGCCCCGCTTGATTGGCTACAAACATTCACTCCCTCCTCCACCGACGCTCAGTGGCAGCCGTGTGTACCATCTACAAGATGCACTGCAGGAACTCGCCGAGACTCCCTAGGCATCACCTTCCAATCCCATCATCACTGCCATCCAGACGGACAACGGCAGCAGATCCATGGGGACACCATCACCTGGAGGTTCCCCTCCAAGTCACTCACCATCCTGACTTGGAAATATATCGGCCGTGTGTTCATTGTTGCTGGGGCAAAATCCTGGAACTCCCTCCCTAACAGCACGGTGGGTGTACCTACAACACATGGACAGCAGCAGAT
The DNA here is from genome assembly GCF_047496885.1 of Scyliorhinus torazame. NCBI lineage: Eukaryota > Metazoa > Chordata > Chondrichthyes > Carcharhiniformes > Scyliorhinidae > Scyliorhinus > Scyliorhinus torazame. The sequence goes on from NC_092731.1 coordinate 41,222,907, forward strand.
CAAGACGGCAGCTCACCCCCACCTTCTGAAGGGCAATTAGGGATGGGCAACAAATGCTGGCCGAGCCGGCGAAGCCCACGTCCCGTAAACATGAATTCTTAAAAACGTAATCACGTATCGTGTGTTTGCTTTGTTTGGCCCCTTGTTCCGCACTGTAACCAATCACTGTTTTGTCGATTTACATTTGTCAATGTTCCCTGTTGATTATTCTTGTGTCTACTGTGTCCGTCCTGTGTACGTTCCTCGGCCGCAGAAAAACACTTTTCACTGGACTTCGGGACAAGCGACAATAAATCAAATCAAATAAACCCATGAGGGAGAGAGAAGCTGAAGGTGAGGCTGATAGTGGGATCAGGAAGGGGAGGGGGGGAGGCTTGTGTGGAACATAAAGCCCAGCAGAGATGAGATGGGCCAAATGGCCTGTTTCTGTGCAACAGATTCCATGTGAAGCTGCTGGCAGGGAATACAAACACCACACAGTGGCGGCAACTTTGACCCCGCTCCAGCCGTGAGCGACACCGGCGGCAAGGGGGAGAATCCCGCGAGAATCAGGGAACGCGGTTCTTGCCGGAGAGATCGGGATTCCCGATTTTCCCCGTCCCTCGCCGGCGACGTCATGAGGTTCACGCCCACAAAGCGGGTGAACCTCGTTTTCATAGATTTGAGTCAATTTAAATCTTATTAGTGACCCCCTCCACGCCTCCCCACCCGCCACATGATCCCCCCCCCCCACTAAGTATTCAGACCCAGCCGACATTTAGGTGGATTGGCCATGATAAATTGCCCTTAGTGTCCAAAATTGCCCTGAGTGTTGGGTGGGGTTACTGGGTTATGGGGATAGGGTGGCGGTGTTGACCTTGGGTAGGGTGCTCTTTCCAAGAGCCGGTGCAGACTCGATGGGCTGAATGGCCTCCTTCTGCTCTGTAAATTCTATGATAATCTATGATTTACAGCAGGTTAGGCCAAACGAAGGCAGTGACAGGGTCCCCCCGGGGGCACCGAGGGAAGCAGAGCCCCCCTTGGGGGGGGGGGGGGGGGGATGCCCAAACAGTGCCCTGGCTCTGCCCCCTGTCACACTACCAACCTGTGCCGGGGACAGTGCCAGGGGTGGGTCCTAGAGGGAGCCCGATTGGGGGGATGGGGGGGGAGAAAACCCTGAGGGTGGGGGGGGGGGGGAAAGTGCCGACTATAATTCCGCAGTGTTGGTGGGGGGACGGGGAGGGGGATGGAATGCCGGTGAGGATTGTCGGGATGGGGGGGGGAAAGCCCCCAGTGCCCCTGTGATGGGGACCATTAGGCCGCAGCTCTGATTGGGGCAACATGGAAAGATGGCCCCTGGTCTCTGGGGAGCCGGTTGCCGGCTCTATCGGGCCCCGGCCTGCCAGGGTGACCGTGTAAACCAGGTCCCCTCATTTTCTTCTCAAAGAGCCTCAATATTTGGGGAGAAAACTGGTCCGTGCAGCTGGAGAGTTCCACACAGTTTCCAGCCTGAGCCGGACACTTTGCCAAATTGTGGAAGGTTCCGCCCTGTGTTCCACGTCCTGAGGCCGTCCCAGCCAAGGAATTGATGCTCAGTAGGCAAATGCAGCAAGGTGTTTGGGCAGATTGATGCTGCTTTACATCCCGTCAAGGACACGGACATAAGTGATTATGAGAAAGCTGTGTTCAGGGAGCTGTGAGGTCTGAATGTTTTTTAAAGACAGGGAGCTGGAGAAGAGGATATACTGTCCCCATCAAACACTCCCAGGACAGGTACAGCACGGGGTTAGATACAGAGTAAAGCTCCCTCTACACTGTCCCCATCAAACACTCCCAGGACAGGTACAGCACGGGGTTAGATACAGAGTAAAGCTCCCTCTACACTGTCCCCATCAAACACTCCCAGCACAGGTACAGCACGGGGTTAGATACAGAGTAAAGCTCCCTCTACACTGTCCCCATCAAACACTCCCAGGACAGGTACAGCACGGGGTTAGATACAGAGTAAAGCTCCCTCTACACTGTCCCCATCAAACACTCCCAGGACAGGTACAGCACGGGGTTAGATACAGAGTAAAGCTCCCTCTACACTGTCCCCGTCAAACACTCCCAGGACAGGTACAGCACGGGGTTAGATACAGAGTAAAGCTCCCTCTACACTGTCCCCATCAAACACTCCCAGGACAGGTACGGCACGGGGTTAGATACAGAGTAAAGCTCCCTCTACACTGTCCCCATCAAACACTCCCAGGACAGGTACAGCACGGGGTTAGATACAGAGTAAAGCTCCCTCTACACTGTCCCCATCAATCACTCCCAGGACAGGTACAACACGGGGTTAGATACAAAGTAAAGCTCCCTCTACACTGTCCCCATCAAACACTCCCAAGACAGGTACGGCACGTTGTTAGATACAGAGTAAAGCTCCCTCTACACTGTCCCCATCAAACACTCCCAGGACAGGTACAGCACGGGGTTAGATACAGAGTAAAGCTCCCTCTACATTGTCCCCATCAATCACTCCCAGGACAGGTACAGCACGGGGTTAGATACAGAGTAAAGCTCCCTCTACACTGTCCCCATCAATCACTCCCAGGACAGGTACGGCACATGGTTAGATACAGACTAAAGCTCCCTCAACCCTGTCCTCATCAAACACTCCCAGGACAGGAACAGCATGGGGTTAGATACAGAGTAAAGCTCCATCTACACTGTCCCCATCAAACACTCCCAGGACCGGTACAACACGGGGTTAGATACAGAGTAAAGCTCTCGCTACACTGTCCACATCAAACACTCCCAGGAAAAGGTACAGCACGTGGTTAGATACAGACTAAAGCTCTCACTACACTGTCCCCATCAACCACTCCCAGGACAGGTACAGCATGCGGTTAGATACTAAGTAAAGCTCCCTCTACACTGTCCCCATCAAACACTCCCAGGATAGGTACAGCACGGGGTTAAATACAGAGTAAAGCACTCACTACACTGTCTGCATCAAACACTCCCAGGACAGGTACAGCATGGGGTTAGATACAGAGTAAAGCTCCCACTCCACTGTCCCCATCAAACACTCCCAGGACAGGTACAGCACGGGGTTAGATACAGAGTAAAGCTCCCTCTACACAGTCCCCATCAAACACTCCCAGGATAGGTACAGCACGGGGTTAAATACAGAGGAAAGCACTCACTACACTGTCTGCATCAAACACTCCCAGGACAGGTACAGCATGGGGTTAGATACAGAGTAAAGCTCCCTCGACACTGTCCCCATCAAACACTCCCAGGACAGGTACAGCACGGGGTTAGATACAGAGTAAAGCTCCGTCTACACTGTCCCCATCAAACACTCCCAGGACAAGTACAGCACGGGGTTAGATACAGAGTAAAGATCCCTCTACACTGTCCCCATCAAACACCCCCAGGACAGGAACAGCATGGGGTTAGATACAGAGTAAAGCTCCATCTACACTGTCCCCATAAAATACTCCCAGGACCGGTACAACACGGGCTTAGATACTGAGTAAAGCTCCCTCTACACTGTCCCCATCAAACACTCCCAGGATAGGTACAGCACGGGGTTAAATACAGAGTAAAGCACTCACTACACTGTCTGCATCAAACACTCCCAGGACAGGTACAGCATGGGGTTAGATACAGAGTAAAACTCCCTCGACACTGTCCCCATCAAACACTCCCAGGACTGGAACAACACGGGGTTAGATACAGAGTAAAGCTCCCTCTACACTGTCCCCATCAAACACTCCCAGGACAGGTTCAACATGGGGTTAGATACAGAGAAATGTTCCCTCTACAGTGTCCCCACCAAACACTCCTAGGACAGGTACAACACGGGGTTAGATACAGAGTTAAGCTCTCGCTACACTGTCCCCATCAAACACTCCCAGGACAGGTACAGCACGTGGTTAGATACAGACTAAAGCTCTCGCTACTCTGTCCCCATCAAACACTCCCAGGACAGGTACAGCACGTGGTTAGATACAGACTAAAGCTCCCTCTACACTGTCCCCATCAAACACTCCCAGTGCAGGTACAGCACGGTGTTAGATACAGAGTAAAGCTCCCTCTACACTGTCCCCATCAAACACTCCCAGGACAGGTACAGCACGGGGTTAGATACAGAGTAAAGCTCCCTCTACACTGTCCCCATCAAATACTCCCAGGACAAGTACAGCACGGGGTTAGATACAGAGTAAAGATCCCTCTACACTGTCCCCATCAAACACTCCCAGGACAGGAACAGCATGGCGTTAGATACAGAGTAAAGCTCCATCTACACTGTCCCCATCAAACACTCCCAGGACCGGTACAACACGGGGTTAGATACAGAGTAAAGCTCTCGCTACACTGTCCACATCAACCACTCCCAGGACAGGTACGGCACGGGGTTAGATACAGAGTAAAGCTCCCTCTACACTGTCCCCATCAAACACTCCCAGGACAGGTACAGCACGGGGTTAGATACAGACTAAAGCTCCCTCTACACTGTCCCCATCAATCACTCCCAGGACAGGTACAACACGGGGTTAGATACAAAGTAAAGCTCCCTCTACACTGTCCCCATCAAACACTCCCAAGACAGGTACGGCACGTGGTTAGATACAGAGTAAAGCTCCCTCTACACTGTCCCCATCAAACACTCCCAGGACAGGTACAGCACGGGGTTAGATACAGAGTAAAGCTCCCTCTACATTGTCCCCATCAATCACTCCCAGGACAGGTACAGCACGGGGTTAGATACAGAGTAAAGCTCCCTCTACACTGTCCCCATCAATCACTCCCAGGACAGGTACGGCACATGGTTAGATACAGACTAAAGCTCCCTCAACCCTGTCCTCATCAAACACTCCCAGGACAGGAACAGCATGGGGTTAGATACAGAGTAAAGCTCCATCTACACTGTCCCCATCAAACACTCCCAGGACCGGTACAACACGGGGTTAGATACAGAGTAAAGCTCTCGCTACACTGTCCCCATCAAACACTCCCAGGACAAGGTACAGCACGTGGTTAGATACAGACTAAAGCTCTCACTACACTGTCCCCATCAACCACTCCCAGGACAGGTACAGCATGCGGTTAGATACTAAGTAAAGCTCCCTCTACACTGTCCCCATCAAACACTCCCAGGATAGGTACAGCACGGGGTTAAATACAGAGTAAAGCACTCACTACACTGTCTGCATCAAACACTCCCAGGACAGGTACAGCATGGGGTTAGATACAGAGTAAAGCTCCCACTCCACTGTCCACATCAAACACTCCCAGGACAGGTACAGCATGGGGTTAGATACAGAGTAAAGCTCCCTCGACACTGTCCCCATCAAACACTCCCAGGACAGGTACAGCACGGGGTTAGATACAGAGTAAAGCTCCGTCTACACTGTCCCCATCAAACACTCCCAGGATAGGTACAGCACGGGGTTAAATACAGAGTAAAGCACTCACTACAGTGTCTGCATCAAACACTCCCAGGACAGGTACAGCATGGGGTTAGATACAGAGTAAAACTCCCTCGACACTGTCCCCATCAAACACTCCCAGGACTGGAACAACACGGGGTTAGATACAGAGTAAAGCTCCCTCTACACTGTCCCCATCAAACACTCCCAGGACAGGTTCAACATGGGGTTAGATACAGAGAAATGTTCCCTCTACAGTGTCCCCACCAAACACTCCTAGGACAGGTACAACACGGGGTTAGATACAGAGTTAAGCTCTCGCTACACTGTCCCCATCAAACACTCCCAGGACAGGTACAGCACGTGGTTAGATACAGACTAAAGCTCTCGCTACTCTGTCCCCATCAAACACTCCCAGGACAGGTACAGCACGTGGTTAGATACAGACTAAAGCTCCCTCTACACTGTCCCCATCAAACACTCCCAGTGCAGGTACAGCACGGTGTTAGATACAGAGTAAAGCTCCCTCTACACTGTCCCCATCAAACACTCCCAGGACAGGTACAGCACGGGGTTAGATACAGAGTAAAGCTCCCTCTACACTGTCCCCATCAAATACTCCCAGGACAAGTACAGCACGGGGTTAGATACAGAGTAAAGATCCCTCTACACTGTCCCCATCAAACACTCCCAGGACAGGAACAGCATGGCGTTAGATACAGAGTAAAGCTCCATCTACACTGTCCCCATCAAACACTCCCAGGACCGGTACAACACGGGGTTAGATACAGAGTAAAGCTCTCGCTACACTGTCCACATCAACCACTCCCAGGACAGGTACAGCATGGGGTTAGATACTGAGTGAAGCTCCCTCTGCACTGTCCCCATCAAACACTCCCAGGAGAGGTACAGCACGGGTTTAAATACAGAGTAAAGCACTCACTACACTGTCTGCATCACCACTCCCAGCACAGGTACAGCATGGGGGTAGATACAGAGTAAAGCTCCCTCAACACTGTCCCCATCAAACACTCCCAGGACAGGTACAACACGGGGTTCGATACAGAGTAAAGCTCCCTCTACACTGTCCCCATCAAACACTCCCAGGACAGGTTCAACACGGCGTTAGATACAGAGTAAAGCTCCCTCTACACTGTCCCCATCAAACACTCCCAGGACAGGTACAGCACATGGTTAGATACAGAGTAAAGCTCCCTCAACCCTGTCCTCATCAAACACTCCCAGGACAGGAACAGCATGGGGTTAGATACAGAGTAAAGCTCCATCTACACTGTCCCCATCAAACACTCCCAGGACCGGTACAACACGGGGTTAGATACAGAGTAAAGCTCTCGCTACACTGTCCCCATCAAACACTCCCAGGACAGGTACAGCACGTGGTTAGATACAGACTAAAGCTCTCGCTACACTGTCCCCATCAACCACTCCCAGGACAGGTACAGCATGCGGTTAGATACTGAGTAAAGCTCCCACTACACTGTCCCCATCAAACACTCCCAGGATAGGTACAGCACGGGGTTAAATACAGAGTAAAGCACTCACTACACTGTCTGCATCAAACACTCCCAGGACAGGTACAGCATGGGGTTAGATACAGAGTAAAGCTCCCACTCCACTGTCCCCATCAAACACTCCCAGGACAGGTACAGCACGGGGTTAGATACAGAGTAAAGCTCCCTCTACACAGTCCCCATCAAACACTCCCAGGATAGGTACAGCACGGGGTTAAATACAGAGGAAAGCACTCACTACACTGTCTGCATCAAACACTCCCAGGACAGGTACAGCATGGGGTTAGATACAGAGTAAAGCTCCCTCGACACTGTCCCCATCAAACACTCCCAGGACAGGTACAGCTAGGGGTTAGATACAGAGTAAAGCTCCGTCTACACTGTCCCCATCAAACACTCCCAGGGCAAGTACAGCACGGGGTTTGATACAGAGTAAAGATCCCTCTACACTGTCCCCATCAAACACCCCCAGGACAGGAACAGCATGGGGTTAGATACAGAGTAAAGCTCCATCCATACTGTCCCCATCAAATACTCCCAGGACCGGTACAACACGGGGTTAGATACTGAGTAAAGCTCCCTCTACACTGTCCCCATCAAACACTCCCAGGATAGGTACAGCACGGGGTTAAATACAGAGTAAAGCACTCACTACACTGTCTGCATCAAACACTCCCAGGACAGGTACAGCATGGGGTTAGATACAGAGTAAAACTCCCTCGACACTGTCCCCATCAAACACTCCCAGGACTGGAACAACACGGGGTTAGATACAGAGTAAAGCTCCCTCTACACTGTCCCCATCAAACACTCCCAGGACAGGTTCAACACGGGGTTAGATACAGAGAAATGTTCCCTCTACAGTGTCCCCACCAAACACTCCTAGGACAGGTACAACACGGGGTTAGATACAGAGTAAAGCTCTCGCTACACTGTCCCCATCAAACACTTCCAGGACAGGTACAGCACGTGGTTAGATACAGACTAAAGCTCTCGCTACTCTGTCCCCATCAAACACTCCCAGGACAGGTACAGCACGTGGTTAGATACAGACTAAAGCTCCCTCTACACTGTCCCCATCAAACACTCCCAGTACAGGTACAGCACGGTGTTAGATACAGAGTAAAGCTCCCTCTACACTGTCCCCATCAAACACTCCCAGGACAGGTACAGCACGGGGTTAGATACAGAGTAAAGCTCCATCTACACTGTCCCCATCAAACACTCCCAGGACCGGTACAACACGGGGTTAGATACAGAGTAAAGCTCTCGCTACACTGTCCACATCAACCACTCCCAGGACAGGTACAGCATGGGGTTAGATACTGAGTAAAGCTCCCTCTGCACTGTCCCCATCAAACACTCCCAGGAGAGGTACAGCACGGGTTTAAATACAGAGTAAAGCACTCACTACACTGTCTGCATCAAACACTCCCAGCACAGGTACAGCATGGGGGTAGATACAGAGTAAAGCTCCCTCAACACTGTCCCCATCAAACACTCCCAGGACAGGTACAACACGGGGTTCGATACAGAGTAAAGCTCCCTCTACACTGTCCCCATCAAACACTCCCAGGACAGGTTCAACACGGCGTTAGATACAGAGTAAAGCTCCCTCTACACTGTCCCCATCAAACACTCCCAGGACAGGTACAGCACGTGGTTAGATACAGACTAAAGCTCTCGCTACACTGTCCCCATCAACCACTCCCAGGACAGGTACAGCATGGGCTGAGATACAGAGTAAAGCTCCCTCCACACTGTCCCCATCAAACACTCCCAGGACAGGTACAGCACGGGGTTAGATACAGAGTAAAGCTCCCTCTACACTGTCCCCATCAAACACTCCCAGGGCAGATACAGCACGGGGTTAGATACAGAGTAAAGCTCCCTCTACACTGTCCCCATCAAATACACCCAGGACAGGTACAGCACGGGGTTAGATACAGAGTAAAGCTCCCTCTACACTGTCCCCATCAAACACTCCCAGGACAGGTACAGCACTGTGTTAGATACAGAGTAAAGCTTCCTCTACACTGTCCCCATCAAACACTCCCAGGACAGGAACAGCACGGGGTTAGATACAGAGTAAAGATCCCTCTACACTGTCCCCATCAATCACTCACAGGACAGGTACAGCACGGGGTTAGATACAGAGTAAAGCTTCCTCTACACTGTCCCCATCAAACACTCCCAGGACAGCAACAGCACGGGGTTAGATACAGAGTAAAGATCCCTCTCCACTGTCCCCATCAATCACTCACAGGACAGGTACAGCACGGGGTTAGATACAGAGTAAAGCTCCCTATACACTGTCCCCATCAATCACTCACAGGACAGGTACAGCACGGGGTTAGATACAGAGTAAAGCTACCTCTTCACTGTCCCCATCAAACACTCCCAGGACAGGTACAGCACGGGTTTAGATACAGAGTAAAGCTCCCTCAACACTGTCCCCATCAAACACTCCCAGGACAGGTACAGCACAGGGTTCGATACAGAGTAAAGCTCCCTCTACACTGTCCCCATCAAACACTCCCAGGACAGGTACAGCACGGTGTTAGATACAGAGTAAAGCTCCCTCTACACTGTCCCCATCACACACTCCCAGAACAGGTACAGCACGGTGTTAGATACAGAGTAAAGCTCCCTCTGCACTGTCCCCATCAAACACTCCTGGGACAAGTACAGCACGGGGTTAGATACAGAGTAAAGATCCCTCGACACTGTCCCCATCAAACACTCCCAGGACCGGTACAACACGGGGTTAGATACAGAGTAAAGCTCTCGCTACACTGTCCCCATCAAACACTCCCAGGACAGGTACAGCATGCGGTTAGATACTGAGTAAAGCTCCCTCTACACTGTCCCCATCAAACACTCCCAGGATAGGTACAGCAGGGGGTTACATACAGAGTAAAGCACTCACTACACTGTCTGCATCAAACACTCCCAGGACAGGTACAGCATGGGGTTAGATACAGAGTTAGGCTCCCTCGACACTGTCCCCATCAAACACTCCCAGGACAGGTACAACACGGGGTTAGATACAGAGTAAAGCTCCCTCTACACTGCCCCCATCAAACACTCCCAGGACAGGTTCAACACGGGGTTAGATACAGAGTAAAGCTCCCTCTACACTGTCCCCATCAAACACTCCCAGAACAGGTACAGCACTGTGTTAGATACAGAGTAAAGCTCCCGCTCCACTGTCCCCATCAAACACCCCCAGGACAGGTACAGCACAGGATTAGATACAGAGTAAAGCTCCCTCTACACTGTCCCCATCAAACACTCCCAGAACAGGTACAGCACTGTGTTAGATACAGAGTAAAGCTCCCGCTCCACTGTCCCCATCAAACACCCCCAGGACAGGTACAGCACGGGGTTAGATACAGAGTAAAGCTCCCTCTACACTGTCCCCATCAAACACTCCCAGGACAGGTACAGCACGGTGTTAGATACAGAGTAAAGCTCCCTCTACACTGTCCCCATCACACACTCCCAGGTCAGGTACAGCACGGTGTTAGATACAGAGTAAAGCTCCCTCTACACTGTCTCCATCAAACACTCCCGGGACAAGTACAGCACGGGGTTAGATACGGAGTAAAGATCCCTCTACACTGTCCCCATCAAACACTCCCAGGACAGGTACAGCACGGGGTTAGATACAGAGTAAAGCTCCCTCTACACTGTCTCCATCAAACACTCCCGGCACAAGTACAGCACGGGGTTAGATACAGAGTAAAGCTCCCTCTACACTGTCCCCATCAAATACTCCCAGGACAGGTAGAACACGGGGTTATATACAGAGTAAAGCTCCCTCTACACTGTCCCCATCAAACACTCCCAGGATAGGAACAGCACGGGGTTATATACAGAGTAAAGCTCCCTCTACACTGTCCCCATCAAACACTCCCAGGACAGGCATTCCCATTAGTTGTTGCCTTCTCTATTACTGGAAATTCATCAGCATTTCAAGTGATGCACAGCTTTGGGTGTGAGCTCTCTCATTGTTATTGCCACTGCCCCTCCCCCTCTCCTGGTCTCCAGGTGATCACTTACCTGTGAACAGAATGAGGAGAGCAGTGAGGTTCGGGGGCTCCATGGATTCCTGTTTCCTTTGCGAGCTCGATGTTTGCAGAATCCGTGTCTCTCCCTCTCTTATCACGTCCTCAGGGACGCTCCATCCCAGGTTAGCTCTGCAAAGCAATCTAGGGTAAAGGTCACCTTGGGGCGCTCAGTCTAACATCCTGACATTCTCCAGAGTGGCAGAGGTTTGAAAAGACTGATGCTGTGGGTGGGGCAGGTGTGCCCAGCCTTTCTTACTGAGCTAATTATCAGAGGCATCAACTGGTACGTGGCACGAAGCAGTGGTGTTGTGGTATTGTCACTGGGCTAGTAATCCAGAGAGCCAGGGAACGGTCTGGGGACCCGGCTTTCAATCTGACCACGGCAGCTGGGAAACTGGAATTTGATAGAAAAAGTCTGGAATTAAAAGTCTAATGATGTCCGTGCACCAAAACTGTTGTTGATTGTTGTAAAAACCCATCTGGTTCAGTCATGTCCCTTCAGGGAAGGAAATCTGCCGTCCTTACCCGGTCTGGCCGACATGTGACTCCAGACCCACAGCAATGTGGTTGACATTTAACTGCCCTGTGAAATCGCCGAGCGAGACGCTCCGTTCTCGGGTAATTAGGGCCGGGCAACCAATGCTGGGTCAGCTCAGCGAAGCCCACATCCCATCAATGAATTTTACTGAAACTATTGTTGCGAAGCCTGCGGGAAATCGAAAATGGTTTTCTGTATTTATCGGCTGGAAGCCGCTGATTGAAATTTAAAGCGACGGAGGCAACCTTCCAATGACCTGGAACCACAGCCGCTAAGATGTCTCCCGCCCCCCATCAATGTGATTGGCTCCTAACTGTCCTCTGAAATGGCCCAGCAAGCCACTCGATTGTATCCAACTGCTACAGACACAATGTAAACCGGACTGACCACACGGCGTCAGCCTTCGACTCGGAAACGACAACGGCAAACCCAGCCCTCTCGCCCCTGCAAAGTCCTCCTTACTAACACCTGGGGGCTTGTGCCAAATTGGGAGAGCTGCCTCACAGACTAGTCAAGCAACAGCCTGACAGAGCCAGACTCATGGAATCATACCACACAGACAATGTCCCAGACACCACTGTCACCATCCCTGGGTGTGTCCTGTCCCAGTGGCAGGACAGATCCAGCAGAGACGGCGGCGACACAGAGGAATACAGTCGGGAGGGAGTTGCCCTGGGAGACCCCAACATCAACTCCGGACCCCATGAAGTCTCCTGGCACCATTTGAAACACGGGTAAGGAAACCTCCTGCTGATTACCACGTACCGTCCCCGTCAGCTGGTGAATCAATGCCCCTGGATGTTGAACACACTTGGAGGAAGCACTGAGGGTGGGATGGGTACAGAATGTACTCTGGGTGGGGGATTTTACTCTCCGTTACCAAGAGTGGCTCGGTTGCTCCACCACAGGCCGAGCTGGCCGGGTCCTAAAGGACAGAGCTGCTCGGCTGGGTCTGCGACAGGTGGCGAGGGAACCAACAAGAGGGAAAAACACCTCCAAACCTCTCACCATGTTTGAAACAATCCAGAGTGTGGGCTCCTCCAGACACTTTGTCATTGCAGCGAACAAAGAAATCTAACCCTCGCCAATCTGCCTGCCGCAGATACATCTGTCCAGGATACTATCGGTAGGTGTGACCACCACAGTCCCAGTGGAGGTGAAGCCCCGTCTCCATATTGGGAACACTCTCCATCCTGTTGTGGGGCACCACCACCGTGCTAAATAGGACAGACTTTGAACAGATCGAGCAACTCAAGACTGGGCATCCAGGAGGTGCTGTGTGCCGTCAGCAGCAGCATCATTGTACTCAGTCCCAACCTGTAACCTCATGGCCCAGCATATCACCCACTCTAACATTACTACCGAGCCAGGGGGGCAATCCTGGTTCAATGAAGACTGCAGGATGGCAGGAGCAACACCAGGCCCACCTAATAATGAGGTGTCAACCTGGTGAAGCCACAACACAGGACTACTTGTGTGACAAACAGACTGAGCAGCACGTGAGAGACAGAGCGAAGCAATTCCACATCCAACTGATCAGATCTAAGCTCTGCAGTCCTGACACATCCAGTCAGGAATGGTGGTGGACAATTAAACAACTCTGGAGGAGGAATCTCCATAAATATCAACATCCTCAGTGATGGAGGAGCCCAGCACATCAGTGCAAAAGATAAGGTTGAAGCAGTCGCAATAATCTTCAACCAGAAGTGCCAAGTGGATGATCCATCGCGGCCTCCTCTGGAGGTCCCCAGCATCACAGATGTCAGTCATCAGCCAATTCGATTCGATCCACTTGATATCAAGAAACGCTGAAGGTCCTGGATCCTGCTTGGGCCTTGACTTGTGCTCCAGAACTTGCTGTGCTCCGAGCCAAGCTATTACAGTCCAGCTACAATACTGGTATCTAGCCGGCAATGTGGAGAATTGCCCAGGTATGTCCTGCACACAAGAAACAGAACAAATCCAACCCAGCCAATTACCGTCCTATCAGTCTGCTCGATCATCAGTAACGTGACGGAAGTGGTCACCAACTCCGCTATCAAGCGGCACTTGTTTAGCAGTAAGCTGCTCACGGGTGCTCAGATTGGGTTCTGCCAGGGTCACTCAGCTCCTGACCTCATTCCAGCCTTGGCTCAAACATGGACAAAAGAGCTGAATGCCAGAGGTGAGGGGAGGGTGACTGCACTCAGCGTCAAGGCAGCATTTGATTGAGTCGGGCATCAAGGAGCCCGAGCAAAGCTGGAAACAATGTGAATTGGGGGAAACCCTCCTCTGGTTGGACCCATGCCTGGCACAAAGGAAGATGATTGTGGTGTTTGAGGTCAATTACCTCAGCCCCAGGATATCACTGCAAGTGTTCCTCAGAGTAGTGTCCTCGGCCCAACCATCTTCAGTTGCTTCATCAATGACCTTCCTTCCACCATAAGGCCAGAAGTTCACTGATGATTGCACAATGTTCAGCACAATTCACAACTCCTCAGATACTGAAGCAGTTCAAACGCAGCAAGATGTGGACAATATCCAGACTTAGGCAGACAGGTGGCAGTAACATTCCTGCCTCACAAGTGTCCAGCAATGACCATTCCCAATAAACAAAATTCAAACCATCGTCCCTTGATATTCAATGGCATTTTCATCACTGAATCCCCCAGCATCAACATTCTGTGGGTGGCCATTGGCCAGAAACTGAACTGGCCATCGAAATACTGCGTCTGCAAGAGGAGGTCAGAGGTTAGGAATCCTTCAGTGAGTAACTCACCTCCTGAACCCCCAAAGCCTCTCCCCCATCTACAAGGCACAAGTCAGGAGTGTGATGGAATCCTGCCCACTGTCCTGGATGAGTTCAGCTCCAATAACCCTCAAGAAGCTCGACACCATCCAGGACAAAACAGCCCCGCTTGATTGGCACCCCTTCCACAAACATTCACTCCCTCCTCCACCGACGCTCAGTGGCAGCCGTGTGTACCATCTACAAGATGCACTGCAGGAACTCGCCGAGACTCCCTAGGCATCACCTTCCAATCCCATCATCACTGCCATCCAGACGGACAACGGCAGCAGATCCATGGGGAACACCATCACCTGGAGGTTCCCCTCCAAGTCACTCACCATCCTGACTTGGAAATATATCGGCCGTGTGTTCATTGTCGCTGGGTCAAAATCCTGGAACTCCCTCCCTAACAGCACGGTGGGTGTACCTACAACACATGGACAGCAGCAGATCAAGACGGCAGCTCACCCCCACCTTCTAAAGGGCAATTAGGGATGGGCAACAAATGCTGGCCGAGCCGGCGAAGCCCACGTCCCGTAAACATGAATTCTTAAAAACGTAATCACGTATCGTGTGTTTGCTTTGTTTGGCCCCTTGTTCCGCACTGTAACCAATCACTGTTTTGTCGATTTACATTTGTCAATGTTCCCTGTTGATTATTCTTGTGTCTACTGTGTCCGTCCTGTGTACGTTCCTCGGCCGCAGAAAAACACTTTTCACTGGACTTCGGGACAAGCGACAATAAATCAAATCAAATCAAATAAACCCATGAGGGAGAGAGAAGCTGAAGGTGAGGCTGATAGTGGGATCAGGAATGGGGGGGGGGAGGCTTGTGTGGAACATAAAGCCCAGCAGAGATGAGATGGGCCAAATGGCCTGTTTCTGTGCAATAGATTCCATGTGAAGCTGCTGGCAGGGAATACAAACACCACACAGTGGCGGCAACTTTGACCCCGCTCCAGCCGTGAGCGACACCGGCGGCAAGGGGGAGAATCCCGCGAGAATCAGGGAACGCGGTTCTTGCCGGAGAGATCGGGATTCCCGATTTTCCCCGTCCCTCGCCGGCGACGTCATGAGGTTCACGCCCACAAAGTGGGTGAAGCTCGTTTTCATAGATTTGAGTCAATTTAAATCTTATTAGTGACCCCCCCACCCCTCCCCATCTGCCACATGATCCCCCCCCCACTAAATATTTAGACCCAGCCACCATTTAGGTGGATTGACCATGATAAATTGCCCTTAGTGTCCAAAATTGCCCTGAGTGTTGGGTGGGGTTACTGGGTTATGGGGATAGGCTGGAGGTGTTGACCTTGGGTAGGGTGCTCTTTCCAAGAGCCGGTGCAGACTCGATGGGCTGAATGGCCTCCTTCTGCTCTGTAAATTCTATGATAATCTATGATTTACAGCAGGTTAGGCCAAACGAAGGCAGTGACAGGGTCCCCCCGGGGGCACCGAGGGAAGCAGAGCCCCCCTTGGGGGGGGGGGGGGGGGGGAATGCCCAAACAGTGCCCTGGCTCTGCCCCCTGTCACACTACCAACCTGTGCCGGGGACAGTGCCAGGGGTGGGCCCTAGAGGGAGCCCAATTGGGGGGAGGGGTGAGGAGTGAACACTGAGGGTGGGGGGAGTGCCGGCTATAATTCCGCAGTGTTGGCGGGGGGACGGGGAGGGGGATGGAATGCCGGTGAGGATTGTCGGGATGGGGGGGGAGAGCCCCCAGTGCCTCTGTGATGGGGACCATTAGGCCGCAGCTCTGATTGGGGCACCCTGGAAAGATGGCCCCCTGGTCTCTGGGGAGCCGGTTGCCGGCTCTATCGGGCCCCACCTGCCAGGGTGACCGTGTAAACCAGGTCCCCTCATTTTCTTCTCAAAGAGCCTCAATATTTGGGGAGAAAACTGGTCCGTGCAGCTGGAGAGTTCCACACAGTTTCCAGCCTGAGCCGGACACTTTGCCAAATTGTGGAAGGTTCCGCCCTGTGTTCCACGTCCTGAGGCCGTCCCAGCCAAGGAATTGATGCTCAGTAGGCAAATGCAGCAAGGTGTTTGGGCAGATTGATGCTGCTTTACATCCCGTCAAGGACACGGACATAAGTGATTATGAGAAAGCTGTGTTCAGGGAGCTGTGAGGTCTGAATGTTTTTTAAAGTCAGGGAGCTGGAGAAGAGGATATACTGTCCCCATCAAACACTCCCAGGACAGGTACAGCACGGGGTTAGGTACAGAGTAAAGCTCCCTCTACACTGTCCCCATCAAACACTCCCAGGACAGGTACAACACGGGGTTAGATACAGAGTAAAGCTCCTTCTACACTGTCCCCATCAAACACTCCCAGGACAGGCACAGCACGGGGTTAGATACAGAGTAAAGGTCCCTCTACACTGTCCCCATCAAACACTCCCAGGACAGGTACAGCACGGGGTTAGACACAGAGTAAAGCTCCCTCTACACTGTCCCCATCAAACACTCCCAGGACAGTTACAGCACGGTGTTAGATACAGAGTAAAGCTCCCTCTACACTGTCCCCATCAAACACTCCCAGGACAGGTACAGCACGGGGTTAGATACAGAGTAAAGCTCCCTCTACACTGTCCCCATCAAACACTCCCAGGACAGTTACAGCACGGGGTTAGATACAGAGTAAAGCTCCCTCTACACTGTCCCCATCAATCTCTCCCAGGACAGGTACAACACGGGGTTAGATACAAAGTAAAGCTCCCTCTACACTGTCCCCATCAAACACTCCCAGGACAGTTACAGCACGGTGTTAGATGCAGAGTAAAGCTCCCTCTACACTGTCCCCATCAAACACTCCCAGGACAGGTACAGCACGGGGTTAGATACAGAGTAAAGCTCCCTCTACATTGTCCCCATCAATCACTCCCAGGACAGGTACAGCACGGGGTTAGATACAGAGTAAAGCTCCCTCTACACTGTCCCCATCAATCACTCCCAGGACAGGTACGGCACATGGTTAGATACAGAGTAAAGCTCCCTCAACCCTGTCCCCATCAAACACTCCCAGGACAGGAACAGCATGGGGTTAGATACAGAGTAAAGCTCCATCTACACTGTCCCCATCAAACACTCCCAGGACCGGTACAACACGGGGTTAGATACAGAGTAAAGCTCTCGCTACACTGTCCCCATCAAACACTCCCAGGACAGGTACAGCATGGGTTTAGATACAGAGTAAAGCTCCCTCTACACTGTCCCCATCAAACACTCCCAGGACAGGTACAGCACGGGGTTAGATACAGAGTAAAGGTCCCTCTACACTATCCCCATCAATCACTCCCAGGACAGGTACAGCACGGGGTTAGATACAGAGTAAAGCTCCCTCTACACTCTCGCCATTGTCATGATATTCAGAAAAACATCATGGTGCAAACACACATACACACTGATGGACAGATCAACAGACCAATCAATACACACACAACATCACAGCCAATCACAAGCAAGAGCACACGCGCGATAAAACGGGGAACACCACAGTTCCCGCTCATTCCAGCAGGAGATAGCTCAGGGCACAAAGCTCACAGTACGCCACTCAGACATTCACCATGTGCTGAGTGCCTCTCCAAGATAGTGTTAGGGCTGGGTCCACAGGTTAAAGGGTAATAAACGAACCACAGTAACCAGTTTACATATGTTGTTATTGATAGTAATAAAACAGAGTTGTACCATCTGCAACTGTGTTCGTTCGTCTGTGTAGCAGAGCACGGAACACGACACCCATCAAACACTCCCAGGACAGGAACAGCACGGGCTTAGATACAGAGTAAAGCTCCCTCTACACTGTCCCCATCAAACACTCCCAGGACAGGTACAGCACGGGCTTAGATACAGAGTAAAGCTCCCTCTACACTGTCCCCATCAAACACTCCCAGGACAGGTACAGCACGGGGTTAGATACAGAGTAAAGCTCCCTCTACACTGTCCCCATCAAACACTCCCAGGACAGGTACAGCACGGGTTTAGATACAGAGTAAAGCTCCCTCAACACTGTCCCCATCAAACACTCCCAGGACAGGTACAGCATGGGCTTAGATACAGAGTAAAGCTCCCTCTACGCTGTCCCCATCAAACACTCCCAGGACAGGTACAGCATGGGCTTAGATACAGATTAAAGCTCCCTCTACACTGTCCCCATCAATCACTCCCAGGACAGGTACAGCACGGGGTTAGATACAGAGTAAAGCTCCCTCTACACTGTCCCCATCAAACACTCCCAGGACAGGTACAGCACGGGGTTAGATACAGAGTAAAGCTCCCTCTACACTGTCCCCATCAAACACTCCCAGGACAGGAACAGCACGGGGTTAGATACAGAGTAAAGCTCCCTCTACACTGTCCCCATCAATCACTCCCAGGACAGGTACAGCACGGGTTTAGATACAGAGTAAAGCTCCCTCAACACTGTCACCATCAAACACTCCCAGGACAGGTACAGCATGGGCTTAGATACAGAGTAAAGCTCCCTCTACGCTGTCCCCATCAAACACTCCCAGGACAGGTACAGCATGGGCTTAGATACAGAGTAAAGCTCCCTCTACACTGTCCCCATCAATCACTCCCAGGACAGGTACAGCACGGGGTTAGATACAGAGTAAAGCTCCCTCTACACTGTCCCCATCAAACACTCCCAGGACAGGTACAGCACGGGTTTGGATACAGAGTAAAGCTCCCTCAACACTGTCCCCATCAAACACTCCCAGGACAGGTACAGCACGGGGTTAGATACAGAGTAAAGCTCCCTCTACACTGTCCCCATCAAACACTCCCAGGACAGGTACAGCACGTGGTTAGATACAGACTAAAGCTCCCTCTACACTGTCCCCATCAAACACTCCCAGGACAGGTACAACACGGTGTTAGATACAGAGTAAAGCACCCTCTACACTGTCCCCATCAAACACTCCCAGGACAGGTACAGCACGGGGTTAGATACAGAGTAAAGCTCCCTCTACACTGTCCCCATCAAACACTCCCAGGACAAGTACAGCACGGGCTTAGATACAGAGTAAAGCTCTCGCTACACTGTCCCCATCAAACACTCCCAGGACAGGTACAGCACGTGGTTAGATACAGACTAAAGCTCTCGCTACACTGTCCCCATCAAACACTCCCAGGACAGGTACAGCACGTGGTTAGATACAGACTAAAGCTCCCTCTACACTGTCCCCATCAAACACTCCCAGGACAGGTACAGCACGGTGTTAGATACAGAGTAAAGCACCCTCTACACTGTCCCCATCAAACACTCCCAGGACAGGTACAGCACGGGGTTAGATACAGAGTAAAGCTCCCTCTACACTGTCCCCATCAAACACTCCCAGGACAAGTACAGCACGGGCTTAGATACAGAGTAAAGATCCCTCTACACTGTCCCCATCAAACACTCCCAGGACAGGAACAGCATGGGGTTAGATACAGAGTAAAGCTCCATCTACACTGTCCCCATCAAACACTCCCAGGACCGGTACAACACGGGGTTAGATACAGAGTAAAGCTCTCGATACACTGTCCCCATCAACCACTCCCAGGACAGGTACAACATGGGGTTAGATACTGAGTAAAGCTCCCTCTACACTGTCCCCATCAAACACTCCCAGGATAGGTACAGCACGGGGTTAAATACAGAGTAAAGCACTCACTACACTGTCTGCATCAAACAATCCCAGCACAGGTACAGCATGGGGGTAGATACAGAGTAAAGCTCCCTCAACACTGTCCCCATCAAACACTCCCAGGACAGGTACAACACGGGGTTAGATACAGAGTAAAGCTCCCTCTACACTGTCCCCATCAAACACTCCCAGGACAGGTTCAACACGGGGTTAAATACAGAGTAAAGCTCCCTCAACACTGTCCCCATCAAACACTCCTAGGACAGGTACAACACGGGGTTAGATACAGAGTAAAGCTCTCGCTACACTGTCCCCATCAAACACTCCCAGGACAGGTACAGCACGTGGTTAGATACAGACTAAAGCTCTCGCTACACTGTCCCCATCAACCACACCCAGGACAGGTACAGCATGAGGTTAGAAACGGCTGTATCAACACGGGGTTAGATACAGAGTACAGCTCCCTCTACACAGTCCCCATCAAACACTCCCAGGACAGGTACAGCACGGGGTTAGGTACAGAGTAAAGCTCCCTCTACACTGTCCCCATCAAACACTCCCAGGACAGGTACAGCACGGGTTTAGATACAGAGTAAAGCTCCCTCTACACTGTCCCCATCAAACACTCCCAGGACAGGTACAGCACGGGGTTAGGTACAGAGTAAAGCTCCCTCTACACTCTCGCCATGGTCATGATATTCAGATAAACATTATGGTGCAAACACACATACACACTGATGGACAGATCAACAGACCAATCAATACACACACAACATCACAGCCAATCACAAGCAAGAGCACACGCGCGATAAAACGGGGAACACCACAGTTCCCGCTCATTCCAGCAGGAGATAGCTCAGGGCACAAAGCTCACAGTACGCCACTCAGACATTCACCATGTGCTGAGTGCCTCTCCAAGATAGTGTTAGGGCTGGGTCCACAGGTTAAAGGGTAATAAACGAACCACAGTAACCAGTTTACACATGTTGTTATTGATAGTAATAAAACAGAGTTGTACCATCTGCAACCGTGTTCGTTCATCTGTGTAGCAGAGCACGGAACACGACACCCATCAAACACTCCCAGGACAGGAACAGCACGGGCTTAGATACAGAGTAAAGCTCCCTCTACACTGTCCCCATCAAACACTCCCAGGACAGGTACAGCACGGGCTTAGATACAGAGTAAAGCTCCCTCTACACTGTCCCCATCAAACACTCCCAGGACAGGTACAGCACGGGGTTAGATACAGAGTAAAGCTCCCTCTACACTGTCCCCATCAAACACTCCCAGGACAGGTACAGCACGGGGTTAGATACAGAGTAAAGCTCCCTCTACACTGTCCCCATCAATCACTCCTAGGACAGGTACGGCACGGGTTTAGGTACAGAGTAAAGCTCCCTATACACTGTCCCCATCAAACACTCCCAGGACAGGTACAGCACGGGGTTAGATACAGAGTAAAGCTCCCTCTACACTGTCCCCATCAAACACTCCCAGGACAGGTACAGCACGGGGTTAGATACAGAGTAAAGCTCCCTCTACACTGTCCCCATCAATCACTCCTAGGACAGGTACGGCACGGGTTTAGGCACAGAGTAAAGCTCCCTATACACTGTCCCCATCAAACACTCCCAGGACAGGTACAGCACGGGTTTAGATACAGAGTAAAGCTCCCTCAACACTGTCCCCATCAAACACTCCCAGGACAGGTACAGCACAGGGTTCTATACAGAGTAAAGCTCCCTCTACACTGTCCCCATCAAACACTCCCAGGACAGGTACAGCACGGTGTTAGATACAGAGTAAAGCTCCCTCTACACTGTCCCCATCACACACTCCCAGGACAGGTACAGCACGGTGTTAGATACAGAGTAAAGCTCCCTCTACACTGTCCCCATCAAACACTCCCAGGACAAGTACAGCACGGGGTTAGATACAGAGTAAAGATCCCTCGACATTGTCCCCATCAAACACTCCCAGGACAGGTACAGCACAGGGTTCGATACAGAGTAAAGCTCCCTCTACACTGTCCCCATCAAACACTCCCAGGACAGGTACAGCACGGTGTTAGATACAGAGTAAAGCTCCCTCTACACTGTCCCCATCAAACACTCCCAGGACAAGTACAGCACGGGGTTAGATACAGAGTAAAGCTCCCTCGACATTGTCCCCATCAAACACTCCCAGGACAGGTACAGCACAGGGTTCGATACAGAGTAAAGCTCCCTCTACACTGTCCCCATCAAACACTCCCAGGACAGGTACAGCACGGTGTTAGATACAGAGTAAAGCTCCCTCTACACTGTCCCCATCAAACACTCCCAGGACAAGTACAGCACGGTGTTAGATACAGAGTAAAGCTCCCTCTACACTGTCCCCATCAAACACTCCCAGGACAGGTACAGCACAGGGTTCGATACAGAGTAAAGCTCCCTCTACACTGTCCCCATCAAACACTCCCAGGACAGGCATTCCCATTCGTTGTTGCCTTCTCTATAACTGGAAATTCATCAGCATTTCAAGTGATGCACAGCTTTGGGTGTGAGCTCCCTCATTGTTATTGCCACTGCCCCTCCCCCTCTCCTGGTCTCCAGGTGATCACTTACCTGTGAACAGAATGAGGAGAGCAGTGAGGTTCGGGAGCTCCATGGGTTCCTGTTTCCTTTGCGAGCTCGATGTTTGCAGAATCCGTGTCTCTCCCTCTCTTATCACGTCCTCAGGGACGCTCCATCCCAGGTTAGCTCTGCAAAGCAATCTAGGGTAAAGGTCACCTTGGGGCGCTCAGTCTAACATCCTGACATTCTCCAGAGTGGCAGAGGTTTGAAAAGACTGATGCTGTGGGTGGGGCAGGTGTGCCCAGCCTTTCTTACTGAGCTAATTATCAGAGGCATCAACTGGTACGTGGCACGAAGCAGTGGTGTTGTGGTATTGTCACTGGGCTAGTAATCCAGAGAGCCAGGGAACGGTCTAGGGACCCGGCTTTCAATCTGACCACGGCAGCTGGGAAACTGGAATTTGATAGAAAAAGTCTGGAATTAAAAGTCTAATGATGTCCGTGCACCAAAACTGTTGTTGATTGTTGTAAAAACCCATCTGGTTCAGTCATGTCCCTTCAGGGAAGGAAATCTGCCGTCCTTACCCGGTCTGGCCGACATGTGACTCCAGACCCACAGCAATGTGGTTGACATTTAACTGCCCTGTGAAATCGCCGAGCGAGACGCTCCGTTCTCGGGTAATTAGGGCCGGGCAACCAATGCTGGGTCAGCTCAGCGAAGCCCACATCCCATCAATGAATTTTACTGAAACTATTGTTGCGAAGCCTGCGGGAAATCGAAAATGGTTTTCTGTATTTATCGGCTGGAAGCCGCTGATTGAAATTTAAAGTGACGGAGGCAACCTTCCAATGACCTGGAACCACAGCCGCTAAGATGTCTCCCGCCCCCCATCAATGTGATTGGCTCCTAACTGCCCTCTGAAATGGCCCAGCAAGCCACTCGATTGTATCCAACTGCTACAGACACAATGTAAACCGGACTGACCACACGGCGTCGGCCTTCGACCCGGAAACGACAACGGCAAACCCAGCCCTCTCGCCCCTGCAAAGTCCTCCTTACTAACACCTGGGGGCTTGTGCCAAATTGGGAGAGCTGCCTCACAGACTAGTCAAGCAACAGCCTGACAGAGCCAGACTCATGGAATCATACCACACAGACAATGTCCCAGACACCACTGTCACCATCCCTGGGTGTGTCCTGTCCCAGTGGCAGGACAGATCCAGCAGAGACGGCGGCGACACAGAGGAATACAGTCGGGAGGGAGTTGCCCTGGGAGACCCCAACATCAACTCCGGACCCCATGAAGTCTCCTGGCACCATTTGAAACACGGGTAAGGAAACCTCCTGCTGATCACCACGTACCGTCCCCGTCAGCTGGTGAATCAATGCCCCTGGATGTTGAACACACTCGGAGGAAGCACTGAGGGTGGGATGGGTACAGAATGTACTCTGGGTGGGGGATTTTACTCTCCGTTACCAAGAGTGGCTCGGTTGCTCCACCACAGGCCGAGCTGGCCGGGTCCGAAAGGACAGAGCTGCTCGGCTGGGTCTGCGACGGGTGGCGAGGGAACCAACAAGAGGGAAAAACACCTCCAAACCTCTCACCATGTTTGAAACAATCCAGAGTGTGGGCTCCTCCAGACATTTTATCATTGCAGCGAACAAAGAAATCTAACCCTCGCCAATCTGCCTGCCGCAGATACATCTGTCCAGGATACTATCGGTAGGTGTGACCACCACAGTCCCAGTGGAGGTGAAGCCCCGTCTCCATATTGGGAACACTCTCCATCCTGTTGTGGGGCACCACCACCGTGCTAAATAGGACAGACTTTGAACAGATCGAGCAACTCAAGACTGGGCATCCAGGAGGTGCTGTGTGCCGTCAGCAGCAGCATCATTGTACTCAGTCCCAACCTGTAACCTCATGGCCCAGCATATCACCCACTCTAACATTACTACCGAGCCAGGGGGGCAATCCTGGTTCAATGAAGACTGCAGGATGGCAGGAGCAACACCAGGCCCACCTAATAATGAGGTGTCAACCTGGTGAAGCCACAACACAGGACTACTTGTGTGACAAACAGACTGAGCAGCACGTGAGAGACAGAGCGAAGCAATTCCACATCCAACTGATCAGATCTAAGCTCTGCAGTCCTGACACATCCAGTCAGGAATGGTGGTGGACAATTAAACAACTCTGGAGGAGGAATCTCCATAAATATCAACATCCTCAATGATGGAGGAGCCCAGCACATCAGTGCAAAAGATAAGGTTGAAGCAGTCGCAATAATCTTCAACCAGAAGTGCCAAGTGGATGATCCATCGCGGCCTCCTCTGGAGGTCCCCAGCATCACAGATGTCAGTCATCAGCCAATTCGATTCGATCCACTTGATATCAAGAAACGCTGAAGGTCCTGGATCCTGCTTGGGCCTTGACTTGTGCTCCAGAACTTGCTGTGCCCCGAGCCAAGCTATTACAGTACAGCTACAATACTGGTATCTAGCCGGCAATGTGGAGAATTGCCCAGGTATGTCCTGTACACAAGAAACAGAACAAATCCAACCCAGCCAATTACCGTCCTATCAGTCTGCTCGATCATCAGTAACGTGACGGAAGTGGTCACCAACTCCGCTATCAAGCGGCACTTTTTTAGCAGTAAGCTGCTCACGGATGCTCAGATTGGGTTCTGCCAGGGTCACTCAGCTCCTGACCTCATTCCAGCCTTGGCTCAAACATGGACAAAAGAGCTGAATGCCAGAGGTGAGGGGAGGGTGACTGCACTCAACGTCAAGGCAGCATTTGATTGAGTCGGGCATCAAGGAGCCCGAGCAAAGCTGGAAACAATGTGAATTGGGGGAAACCCTCCTCTGGTTGGACCCATGCCTGGCACAAAGGAAGATGGTTGTGGTGGTTGAGGCCAATTACCTCAGCCCCAGGACATCACTGCAAGTGTTCCTCAGAGTAGTGTCCTCGGCCCAACCATCTTCAGTTGCTTCATCAATGACCTTCCTTCCACCATAAGGCCAGAAGTTCACTGATGATTGCACAATGTTCAGCACAATTCACAACTCCTCAGATACTGAAGCAGTTCAAACGCAGCAAGATGTGGACAATATCCAGACTTAGGCAGACAGGTGGCAGTAACATTCCTGCCTCACAAGTGTCCAGCAATGACCATTCCCAATCAACAAAATTCAAACCATCGTCCCTTGATATTCAATGGCATTGTCATCACTGAATCCCCCAGCATCAACATTCTGTGGGTGGCCATTGGCCAGAAACTGAACTGGCCATCGAAATACTGCGTCTGCAAGAGGAGGTCAGAGGTTAAGAATCCTGCAGTGAGTAACCCACCTCCTGAACCCCCAAAGCCTCTCCCCATCTACAAGGCACAAGTCAGGAGTGTGATGGAATCCTGCCCACTGTCCTGGATGAGTTCAGCTCTAATAACTCTCAAGAAGCTCGACACCATCCAGGACAAAACAGCCCCGCTTGATTGGCACCCCTTCCACAAACATTCACTCCCTCCTCCACCGACGCTCAGTGGCAGCCGTGTGTACCATCTACAAGATGCACTGCAGGAACTTGCCGAGGCTCCATAGGCATCACCTTCCAATCCCATCATCACTGCCATCCAGACGGACAACGGCAGCAGATCCATGGGGAACACCATCACCTGGAGGTTCCCCTCCAAGTCACTCACCATCCTGACTTGGAAATATATCGGCCGTGTGTTCATTGTCGCTGGGTCAAAATCCTGGAACTCCCTCCCTAACAGCACGGTGGGTGTACCTACAACACATGGACAGCAGCAGATCAAGACGGCAGCTCACCCCCATCTTCTAAAGGGCAATTAGGGATGGGCAACAAATGCTGGCCGAGCCGGCGAAGCCCACGTCCCGTAAACATGAATTCTTAAAAACGTAATCACGTATCGTGTGTTTGCTTTGTTTGGCCCCTTGTTCCGCACTGTAACCAATCACTGTTTTGTCGATTTACATTTGTCAATGTTCCCTGTTGATTATTCTTGTGTCTACTGTGTCCGTCCTGTGTACGTTCCTCGGCCGCAGAAAAACACTTTTCACTGGACTTCGGGACAAGCGACAATAAATCAAATCAAATAAACCCATGAGGGAGAGAGAAGCTGAAGGTGAGGCTGATAGTGGGATCAGGAAGGGGAGGGGGGGAGGCTTGTGTGGAACATAAAGCCCAGCAGAGATGAGATGGGCCAAATGGCCTGTTTCTGTGCAATAGATTCCATGTGAAGCTGCTGGCAGGGAATACAAACACCACACAGTGGCGGCAACTTTGACCCCGCTCCAGCCGTGAGCGACACCGGCGGCAAGGGGGAGAATCCCGCGAGAATCGGTTCTTGCCGGAGAGATCGGGATTCCCGATTTTCCCCGTCCCTCGCCGGCGACGTCATGAGGTTCACGCCCACAAAGCGGGTGAACCTCGTTTTCATAGATTTGAGTCAATTTAAATCTTATTAGTGACCCCCCCACCCCTCCCCATCCGCCACATGATCCGCCCCACTAAATATTCAGACCCAGCCGACATTTACAGCAGGTTAGGCCAAACGAGAAGCCATTGACAGGGTCCCCCCGGGGGCACAGAGGGAAGCAGAGACCCCCTTGGGGGGGGGGGGGGATGCCCAAACAGTGCCCTGGCTCTGCCCCCTGTCACACTACCAACCTGTGCCGGGGACAGTGCCAGGGGTGGTCCCCAGAGGGAGCCCGATTGGGGGGAGGGGGGAGGAGTGAACCCTGAGGGTGGGGGGGGGAGGGGGGGAAGTGCCGGCTATAATTCCGCAGTGTTGGTGGGGGGACGGGGAGGGGGATGGAATGCCGGTGAGGATTGTCGGGATGGGGGGGGAGAGCGCCCAGTGCCTCTGTGATGGGGACCATTAGGCCGCAGCTCTGATTGGGGCACCCTGGAAAGATGGCCCCCTGGTCTCTGGGGAGCCGGTTGCCGGCTCTATCGGGCCCCGCCCTGCCAGGGTGACCGTGTAAACCAGGTCCCCTCATTTTCTTCTCAAAGAGACTCAATATTTGGGGAGAAAACTCGTCCGTGCAGCTGCAGAGTTCCACACAGTTTCCAGCCTGAGCCGGACACTTTGCCAAATTGTGGAAGGTTCCGCCCTGTGTTCCACGTCCTGAGGCCGTCCCAGCCAAGGAATTGATGCTCAGTAGGCAAATGCAGCAAGGTGTTTGGGCAGATTGATGCTGCTTTACATCCCGTCAAGGACACGGACAGAAGTGATTATGAGAAAGCTGTGTTCAGGGAGCTGTGAGCTCTGAATGATTTTTAAAGTCTGGGAGCTGGAGAAGAGGATATACTGTCCCCATCAAACACTCCCAGGACAGGTACAGCACGGGGTTAGATACAGAGTAAAGCTCCCTCTACAGTGTCCCCATCGAACACTCCCAGGACAGGTACAGCACGGGGTTAGATACAGAGTAAAGCTCCCTCTATACTGTCCCCATCAAACACTCCCAGGACAGGTACAGCACGGGGTTAGATACAGAGTAAAGCTCCCTCTACACTGTCCCCATCAAACACTCCCAGGACAGGTACAGCACGGGGTTAGATACAGAGTAAAGCTCCCTCTACACTGTCCCCATCAAACACTCCCAGGACAGGTACAGCACGGGGTTAGATACAGAGTAAAGCTCCCTCTACACTGTCCCCATCAAACACTCCCAGGACAGGTACAGCACGGGGTTAGATACAGAGTCAAGCTCCCTCTATACTGTCCCCATCAAACATTCCCAGGGCAGGTACAGCACGAAGTTAGATACAGAGTAAAGCTTCCTCTACACTGTCCCCATCAAACACTCCCAGGACAGATGCAACAAGGGATTAGATACAGAGTAAAGCTCCCGCTACACTGTCCCCAACAAACACTCCCAGGACAGGTACAGCACGGGGTTAGACACAGAGTAAAGCTCCCTCTACACTGTCCCCATCAAACACTCCCAGGACAGGTACAGCACGGGGTTAGATACAGAGTAAAGCTCCCTCTACACTGTCCCCATCAAACTCTCCCAGGACAGAGACAGCACGGGGTTAGATACAGAGTAAAGCTTCCTCTACACTGTCCACATCAAACACTCCCAGGACGGGCACAGCACGGGGTGAGATATAGAGTAAAGCTCCCTCTACACTGTCCCCATCAAACACTCCCAGGACAGGTACAAGATGGGGTTAGATACAGAGTAAAGCTCCCTCTACACTGTCCCCATCAAACACTCGCAGGACAGGTACAGCACGGTGTTAGATACAGAGTAAAGCTCTCTCTCCACTGTCCCCATCAAACACTCCCAGGACAGGTACAAAACGGGATTAGATACAGAGCAAATCTCCCTCTACACGGTCCTTTTCAAACACTCCCAGGACAGGTACAGCAGGCGGTTAGATACAGAGTAAAGCTCCCTCTACACGGTCCATATCAAACACTCCCAGGACAGGTGCAGCACGGGGTGAGATACAGAGTAAAGCTCCCTCTACACTGTCCCCATCAAACACTCCCAGGACAGGTACAGCAGGGGTTAGTTACAGAGAAAAGATCCCTCTACACTGTCCCCATCAAACACTCCCAGGACAGGTACAGCACAGGGTTAGATACAGAGTAAAGCTCACTCTACACTGTCCCCATCAAACACACCCAGGACAGGTACAGCACAGGGTTAGATACAGAGTAAAGCTCCCTCTACACTCTCCCCATCAAACACTCCCAGGACAGGTACAGCATGGGGTGAGATACAGAGTAAAGCTCTCTCTCCACTGTCCCCATCAAACACACCCAGGACAGGTACAGCACAGGGTTGGATACAGAGTAAAGCTCTCTCTCCACTGTCCCCATCAAACACTCCCAAGAAAGGTACAGCACAGGGTTAGATACAGAGTAAAGCTCCCTCTCCACTGTCCCCATCAAACACTCCCACGACAGGTACAACACGGGGTTAGATACAGAGGAAAGCTCTCTCTGCACTGTCCCCATCAAACACACCCAGGACAGGTACAGCACGGGATTAGATACAGAGGAAAGCTCCCTCTCCACTGTCCCCATCAAACACTACCAGGACTGATACAGCGCGGGGTTTAATACAGAGTAAAGCTCCCTCTCCACTGTCCCCATCAAACACATCCAGGACAGGTGCAGCACGGGGTTAGATACAAAGGAAAGCTCCCTCTACACTGTCCCCGTCAAACACTCCCAGGAAAGGTAGAACACGGGGTTAAATACAGAGTAAAGCTCCCTCTACACTGTCCCCATCAAACACTCCCAGGACAGGTACAGCACGGGGTTAGCTCAGAGTAAAGCTCCCTCTTCACTGTCCGCATCAAACACATTCAGGACAGGTACAGCACGTGATTAGATACAGAGTAAAGCTCCCTCTACACTGTCCCCATCAAACACTCCCAGGACAGGTACAGCACGGGGTTAGATACAGAGTAAAGCTCCCTCTACACTGCCCCCATCAAACACTCCCAGGAAAGGTACAGCACGGGGTTAGATACAGAGTAAAGCTCCCTCTACACTGTCTCCTACAAACACTCCCAGGACAGGTACAGCACGGGGTTAGATACAGAGTAAAGCTCCCTCTACACTGTTTCCATCAAACAATCCCAGGACAGGTACAGTACGGGGCTAGATACAGAGTAAAGCTCCCTCTCCACTGTCCCCATCAAACACATCCAGGACAGGTACAGCACGGGGTTAGATACAGAGTAAAGCTCCCTCTACACTGTCCCCATCAAACACTCCCAGGACAGATACAACAAGGGGTTAGATACAGAGTAAAGCTCCCTCTCCACTGTCCCCATCAAACACATCCAGGACAGGTACAGCACGGGGTTAGATACAGTGTAAAGCTCCCTCTACACTGTCCGCAACAAACACTCCCAGGACAGGTACAGCACGGGGTTAGACACAGAGCAAAGCTCCCTCTACACTGTCCCCATCAAACACTCCCAGGACAGGTGCAGCACGGGGTTAGATATAGATTAAATCTCGCTCTACACTGTCCCAATCAAACACTCCCAGGACAGGTACAAGACGGGGTTAGATACAGAGTAAAGCTCCCTCTACACTGTCCCCATCAAACACTCGCAGGACAGGTATAGCACGGTGTTAGATACAGAGTAAAGCTCTCTCTCCACTGTCCCCATCAAACACTCCCAGGACAGGTACAGCACGGGATTAGATACAGAGTAAATCTCCCTCTACACGGTCCACATCAAACACTCCCAGGACAGGTACAGCAGGCGGTTAGATACAGAGTAAAGCTCCCTCTACACGGTCCATATCAAACACTCCCAGGACAGGTACAGCACGGGGTGAGATACAGAGTAAAGCTCCCTCTACACTTTCCCCATCAAACACTCCCTGGACAGGTACAGCACGGGGTTAGTTACAGAGAAAAGCTCCATCTACACTGTCGCCATCAAACACTCCCAGGACAGGTACAGCACAGGGTTAGGTTCAGAGTAAAGCTCCCTCTCCACTGTCCCCATCAAACACTACCAGGACAGGTATAGCACGGGGTTGGATACAGAGTAAAGCTCCCTCGACACTGTCCCCTTCAAACTCTCCCAGGACAGGTACAGCACGTGGTTAGATACAGAGTAAATCTCCCTCTATACTGTCCCCATCAAACTCTCCCAGGACAGGTACAGCACGGGGTTAGATACAGAGTAAAGCTCCCTCTACACTGCCCCCATCAAACACTCCCAGGAAAGGTACAGCACGGGGTTAGATACAGAGTAAAGCTCCCTCTACACTGTCTCCTACAAACACTCCCAGGACAGGTACAGCACGGGGTTAGATACAGAGTAAAGCTCCCTCTACACTGTTTCCATCAAACAATCCCAGGACAGGTACAGTACGGGGTTAGATACAGAGTAAAGCTCCCTCTCCACTGTCCCCATCAAACACATCCAGGACAGGTACAGCACGGGGTTAGATACAGAGTAAAGTTCCCTCTACACTGTCCCCATCAAACACTCCCAGGACAGATACAACAAGGGGTTAGATACAGAGTAAAGCTCCCTCTCCACTGTCCCCATCAAACACATCCAGGACAGGTACAGCACGGGGTTAGATACAGAGTAAAGCTCCCTCTACACTGTCCCCAACAAACACTCCCAGGACAGGTACAGCACGGGGTTAGACACAGAGTAAAGCTCCCTCTACACTGTCCCCATCAAACACTCCCAGGACAGGTACAGCACGGGGTTAGATACAGATTAAATCTCGCTCTACACTGTCCCAATCAAACACTCCCAGGACAGGTACAAGACGGGGTTAGATACAGAGTAAAGCTCCCTCTACACTGTCCCCATCAAACACTCGCAGGACAGGTATAGCACGGCGTTAGATACAGAGTAAAGCTCTCTCTCCACTGTCCCCATCAAACACTCCCAGGACAGGTACAGCACGGGATTAGATACAGATTAAATCTCCCTCTACACGGTCCACATCAAACACTCCCAGGACAGGTACAGCAGGCGGTTAGATACAGAGTAAAGCTCCCTCTACACGGTCCATATCAAACACTCCCAGGACAGGTACAGCACGGGGTGAGATACAGAGTAAAGCTCCCTCTACACTTTCCCCATCAAACACTCCCAGGACAGGTACAGCACGGGGTTAGTTACAGAGAAAAGCTCCATCTACACTGTCGCCATCAAACACTCCCAGGACAGGTACAGCACAGGGTTAGGTTCAGAGTAAAGCTCACTCTACACTGTCCCCATAAAACACACCCAGGACAGGTACAGCACAGGGTTAGATACAGAGTAAAGCTCCCTCTACAACGTCCCCATCAAACACTCCCAGGACAGGTACAGCATGGGGTGAGATACAGAGTAAGGCTCTCTCTCCACTGACCCCATCAAACACACCCAGGACAGATACAGCACAGGGTTGGATACAGAGTAAAGCTCTCTCTCCGCTGTCCCCATCAAACACTCCCAGGAAAGGTACAGCACAGGGTTAGATACAGAGTAAAGCTCCCTCTCCACTGTCCCCATCAAACACTACCAGGACTGGTACAGCGCGGGGTTTAATACAGAGTAAAGCTCCCTCTTCACTGTCCCCATCAAACACATCCAGGACAGGTGCAGCACGGGGTTAGATACAAAGTAAAGCTCCCTCTACACTGTCCCCGTCAAACACTCCCAGGACAGGTTGAACACGGGGTTAGATACAGAGTAAAGCTCCCTCTACACTGTCCCCATCAAACACTCCCAGGACAGGGGCAGCACGGGGTTAGATACAAAGTGAAGCTCCCTCTACACTGTCCGCATCAAACGCTCCCAGGACAGGTACAGCATGGGGTTAGATACAGAGTAAAGCTCCCTCTACACTGTCCCCATCAAACACTCCCAGGACAGGTACAGCACGGGGTTAGATACAGAGTAAAGCTCCCTCTCCACTGTCCCCATCAAACACTCCCAGGACAGGTACAGCACGGGGTTAGATACAGAGTAATGCTCCCTCTACATTGTCCGCATCAAACACATTCAGGACAGGTACAGCACGTGATTAGATACAGAGTAAAGCTCCCTCTACATTTTCCCCATCAAACACTCCCAGGACAGGTACAGCACGGGGTTAGATACAGAGTAAAGCTCCCTCTACACTGTCCCCTTCAAACACTCCCAGGACAGGTACAGCACGTGGTTAGATACAGAGTAAAGCTCCCTCTACACTGTCCCCATCAAACTCTCCCAGGACAGGTACAGCACGGGGTTAGATACAGAGTAAAGCTCCCTCTCCACTGTCCCCATCAAACACTACCAGGACTGGTACAGCGCGGGGTTTGATCCAGAGTAAAGCTCCCTCTACACTGTCCCCATCAAACACTCCCAGGACAGGCATTCCCATTAGTTGTTCCCTTCTCTATAACTGGACATTCATCAGCATTTCAAGTGATGCACAGCTTTGGGTGTGAGCTCTCTCATTGTTATTGTCACTGCCCCTCCCCCTCCCCTGGTCTCCAGGTGATCACTTACCTGTGAACAGAATGAGGAGAGCAGTGAGGTTCGGGGGCTCCATGGGTTCCTGTTTCCTTTGCGAGCTCGATGTTTGCAGAATCCGTGTCTCTCCCTCTCTTATCACGTCCTCAGGACCGCTCCATCCCAGGTTAGCTCTGCAAAGCAATCTAGGGTAAAGGTCACCTTGGGGCGCTCAGTCTAACATCCTGACATTCTCCAGAGTGGCAGAGGTTTGAAAAGACTGATGCTGTGGGTGGGGCAGGTGTGCCCAGCCTTTCTTACTGAGCTAATTATCAGAGGCATCAACTGGTACGTGGCACGAAGCAGTGGTGTTGTGGTATTGTCACTGGGCTAGTAATCCAGAGAGCCAGGGAACGGTCTGGGGACCCGGCTTTCAATCTGACCACGGCAGCTGGGAAACTGGAATTTGATAGAAAAAGTCTGGAATTAAAAGTCTAATGATGTCCGTGCACCAAAACTGTTGTTGATTGTTGTAAAAACCCATCTGGTTCAGTCATGTCCCTTCAGGGAAGGAAATCTGCCGTCCTTACCCGGTCTGGCCGACATGTGACTCCAGACCCACAGCAATGTGGTCGACATTTAACTGCCCTGTGAAATCGCCGAGCGAGACGCTCCGTTCTCGGGTAATTAGGGCCGGGCAACCAATGCTGGGTCAGCTCAGCGAAGCCCACATCCCATCAATGAATTTTACTGAAACTATTGTTGCGAAGCCTGCGGGAAATCGAAAATGGTTTTCTGTATTTATCGGCTGGAAGCCGCTGATTGAAATTTAAAGCGACGGAGGCAACCTTCCAATGACCTGGAACCACAGCCGCTAAGATGTCTCCCGCCCCCCCATCAATGTGATTGGCTCCTAACTGCCCTCTGAAATGGCCCAGCAAGCCACTCGATTGTATCCAACTGCTACAGACACAATGTAAACCGGACTGACCACACGGCGTCGGCCTTCGACCCGGAAACGACAACGGCAAACCCAGCTCTCTCGCCCCTGCAAAGTCCCCCTTACTAACACCTGGGGGCTTGTGCCAAATTGGGAGAGCTGCCTCACAGACTAGTCAAGCAACAGCCTGACAGAGCCAGACTCATGGAATCATACCACACAGACAATGTCCCAGACACCACTGTCACCATCCCTGGGTGTGTCCTGTCCCAGCGGCAGGACAGATCCAGCAGAGACGGCAGCGACACAGAGGAATACAGTCAGGAGGGAGTTGCCCTGGGAGACCCCAACATCAACTCCGGACCCCATGAAGTCTCCTGGCACCATTTGTAGCGCACAAAGACTCCATGACAAAGACGAGTAGAGTGAAGTCGATGAGGCTTTATTAAGCGTGTCTGTTCCCCCGCAGCTCGATAGTAAACTGGCCTGCAGGGGAAGACTCCGGCTTCTTATACTCCGCCTTCAGGGCGGAGCTTGAGGTCAACGGCCAACCAGGACCCGGGATCTGTCAACCAATGACATTAGGGCTTCCAGTCCCACATGACCCCCAATACATACTACCACATTCACCCCTTGTCAAAAATGAACCCGGCGGGGTGATGCTTCGTATGGTGGTAAGGGTTTACAGGGCTGGTTCTGGGAGGATAAAACATTCACAAGGCAATACAGTATTGGACAATTTTGTCCTGTTGCAACTATTTACAGAGGGTATAGGAAGAAAAGCAAAATGTTCTTGTGAACAGTCCATATTTGTTTTACATCGACGCCACGAGCCGGACGGGCGGTCTGGTCGTCCGTGTCGATCGCCTCGGCCCCGGCGGTGGTGGTGGTGCTTGTACCAGTGTTGTCGCCTCCAGGAGCCGTACGGTTTCAGCTGTCGGTGCAAAGGGGAGGGGGACCGATCCTCCTGGGAAGGGGGCGGTTGCGGGGTGCGGCGGTGGCAGGAAGGGGGGGGTTGGGTTGCTGGTGTCGGGGGGGTGTGCGTGTTGCCGGCGGGCACCAGATCCCGCAGGGAGACCGTGTCCTGTCGGCCGTCGGGGTACTCCACGTAGGCGTACTGGGGGTTCGCATGGAGGAGGTGAACCCTTTCGACCAACGGGTCCGCCTTATGTGCCCGCACGTGCTTTCGGAGCAGGAGACCCGGGATCTGTCAGCCAATGACATTAGGGCTTCCAGTCCCACATGACCCCCAATACATACTACCACAACGGGTAAGGAAGCCTCCTGCTGATTACCACGTACCGTCCCCGTCAGCTGGTGAATCAATGCCCCTGGATGTTGAACACGCTCGGAGGAAGCACTGAGGGTGGGATGGGTACAGAGTGTACTCTGGGTGGGGGATTTTACTCTCCGTTACCAAGAGTGGCTCGGTTGCTCCACCACAGGCCGAGCTGGCCGGGTCCTAAAGGACAGAGCTGCTCGGCTGGGTCTGCGACAGGTGGCGAGGGAACCAACAAGAGGGAAAAACACCTCCAAACCTCTCACCATGTTTGAAACAATCCAGAGTGTGGGCTCCTCCAGACACTTTGTCATTGCAGCGAACAAAGAAATCTAACCCTCGCCAATCTGCCTGCCGCAGATACATCTGTCCAGGATACTATCGGTAGGTGTGACCACCACAGTCCCAGTGGAGGTGAAGCCCCGTCTCCATATTGGGAACACTCTCCATCCTGTTGTGGGGCACCACCACCGTGCTAAATAGGACAGACTTTGAACAGATCGAGCAACTCAAGACTGGGCATCCAGGAGGTGCTGTGTGCCGTCAGCAGCAGCATCATTGTACTCAGTCCCAATCTGTAACCTCATGGCCCAGCATATCACCCACTCTAACATTACTACCGAGCCAGGGGGGCAATCCTGGTTCAATGAAGACTGCAGGATGGCAGGAGCAACACCAGGCCCACCTAATAATGAGGTGTCAACCTGGTGAAGCCACAACACAGGACTACTTGTGTGACAAACAGACTGAGCAGCACGTGAGAGACAGAGCGAAGCAATTCCACATCCAACTGATCAGATCTAAGCTCTGCAGTCCTGACACATCCAGTCAGGAATGGTGGTGGACAATTAAACAACTCTGGAGGAGGAATCTCCATAAATATCAACATCCTCAATGATGGAGGAGCCCAGCACATCAGTGCAAAAGATAAGGTTGAAGCAGTCGCAATAATCTTCAACCAGAAGTGCCAAGTGGATGATCCATCGCGGCCTCCTCTGGAGGTCCCCAGCATCACAGATGTCAGTCATCAGCCAATTCGATTCGATCCACATGATATCAAGAAACGCTGAAGGTCCTGGATCCTGCTTGGGCCTTGACTTGTGCTCCAGAACTTGCTGTGCCCCGAGCCAAGCTATTACAGTACAGCTACAATACTGGTATCTAGCCGGCAATGTGGAGAATTGCCCAGGTATGTCCTGTACACAAGAAACAGAACAAATCCAACCCAGCCAATTACCGTCCTATCAGTCTGCTCGATCATCAGTAACGTGACGGAAGTGGTCACCAACTCCGCTATCAAGCGGCACTTGTTTAGCAGTAAGCTGCTCACGGATGCTCAGATTGGGTTCTGCCAGGGTCACTCAGCTCCTGACCTCATTCCAGCCTTGGCTCAAACATGGACAAAAGAGCTGAATGCCAGAGGTGAGGGGAGGGTGACTGCACTCAGCGTCAAGGCAGCATTTGATTGAGTTGGGCATCAAGGAGCCCGAGCAAAGCTGGAAACAATGTGAATTGGGGGAAACCCTCCTCTGGTTGGACCCATGCCTGGCACAAAAGAAGATGGTTGTGGTGGTTGAGGTCAATTACCTCAGCCCCAGGATATCACTGCAAGTGTTCCTCAGAGTAGTGTCCTCGGCCCAATCATCTTCAGTTGCTTCATCAATGACCTTCCTTCCACCATAAGGCCAGAAGTTCACTGATGATTGCACAATGTTCAGCACAATTCACAACTCCTCAGATACTGAAGCAGTTCAAACGCAGCAAGATGTGGACAATATCCAGACTTAGGTAAACAGGTGGCAGTAACATTCCTGCCTCACAAGTGTCCAGCAATGACCATTCCCAATAAACAAAATTCAAACCATCGTCCCTTGATATTCAATGGCATTGTCATCACTGAATCCCCCAGCATCAACATTCTGTGGGTGGCCATTGGCCAGAAACTGAACTGGCCATCGAAATACTGCGTCTGCAAGAGGAGGTCAGAGGTTAGGAATCCTGCAGTGAGTAACCCACCTCCTGAACCCCCAAAGCCTCTCCCCATCTACAAGGCACAAGTCAGGAGTGTGATGGAATCCTGCCCACTGTCCTGGATGAGTTCAGCTCTAATAACCCTCAAGAAGCTCGACACCATCCAGGACAAAACAGCCCCGCTTGATTGGCACCCCTTCCACAAACATTCACTCCCTCCTCCACCGACGCTCAGTGGCAGCCGTGTGTACCATCTACAAGATGCACTGCAGGAACTCGCCGAGACCCCATAGACATCACCTTCCAATCCCATCATCACTGCCATCCAGACGGACAATGGCAGCAGATCCATGGGGAACACCATCACCTGGAGGTTCCCCTCCAAGTCACTCACCATCCTGACTTGGAAATATATCGGCCGTGTGTTCATTGTCCCTGGGGCAAAATCCTGGAACTCCCTCCCTAACAGCACGGTGGGTGTACCTACAACACATGGACAGCAGCAGATCAAGACGGCAGCTCACCCCCACCTTCTAAAGGGCAATTAGGGATGGGTAACAAATGCTGGCCCAGCTGGCGAAGCCCACGTCCCGTAAACATGAATTCATAAAAACGTAATCACGTATCGTGTGTTTGCTTTGTTTGGCCCCTTGTTCCGCACTGTAACCAATCACTGTTTTGTCGATTTACATTTGTCAATGTTCCCTGTTGATTATTCTTGTGTCTACTGTGTCCGTCCTGTGTACGTTCCTCGGCCGCAGAAAAACACTTTTCACTGGACTTCGGGACAAGCGACAATAAATCAAATCAAATAAACCCATGAGGGAGAGAGAAGCTGAAGGTGAGGCTAATAGTGGGATCAGGAAGGGGGGGGGGGAGTCTTGTGTGGAACATAAAGCCCAGCAGAGATGAGATGGGCCAAATGGCCTGTTTCTGTGCAATAGATTCCATGTGAAGCTGCTGGCAGGGAATACAAACACC
The DNA here is from genome assembly GCF_047496885.1 of Scyliorhinus torazame. Classification (NCBI taxonomy): domain Eukaryota; kingdom Metazoa; phylum Chordata; class Chondrichthyes; order Carcharhiniformes; family Scyliorhinidae; genus Scyliorhinus; species Scyliorhinus torazame. Next base: position 41,261,545 of record NC_092731.1, read on the forward strand.
ACACAGTGGCGGCAACTTTGACCCCGCTCCAGCCGTGAGCGACACCGGCGGCAAGGGGGAGAATGCCGCGAGAATCAGGGAACGCGGTTCTTGCCGGAGAGATCGGGATTCCCGATTTTCCCCGTCCCTCGCCGGCGACGTCATGAGGTTCACGCCCACAAAGCGGGTGAACCTCGTTTTCATAGATTTGCGTCAATTTAAATCTTATTAGTGACCCCCCCACCCCTCCCCACCCGCCACATGATCCCCCCCACTAAATATTCAGACCCAGCCGACATTTACAGCAGGTTAGGCCAAACGAGAAGCCATTGACAGGGTCCCCCCGGGGGCACAGAGGGAAGCAGAGACCCCCTTGGGGGGGGGGGGGGATGCCCAAACAGTGCCCTGGCTCTGCCCCCTGTCACACTACCAACCTGTGCCGGGGACAGTGCCAGGGGTGGGCCCTAGAGGGAGCCCGATTGGGGGGAGGGGGGAGGAGTGAACACTGAGGGTGGGGGGGGGGGGGGGGGGGGGGGTAGTGCCGGCTATAATTCCGCAGTGTTGGCGGGGGGACGAGGAGGGGGATGGAATACCGGTGAGGATTGTCGGGATGGGGGGGGGGAGAGCCCGCAGTGCCTCTGTGATGGGGACCATTAGGCCGCAGCTCTGATTGGGGCACCCTGGAAAGATGGCCCCCTGGTCTCTGGGGAGCCGGTTGCCGGCTCTATCGGGCCCCGGCCTGCCAGGGTGACCGTGTAAACCAGGTCCCCTCATTTTCTTCTCAAAGAGCCTCAATATTTGGGGAGAAAACTGGTCCGTGCAGCTGGAGACCACACAGTTTCCAGCCTGAGCCGGACACTTTGCCAAATTGTGGAAGGTTCCGCCCTGTGTTCCACGTCCTGAGGCCGTCCCAGCCAAGGAATTGATGCTCAGTAGGCAAATGCAGCAAGGTGTTTGGGCAGATTGATGCTGCTTTACTTCCCGTCAAGGACACGGACGTAAGTGATTATGAGAAAGCTGTGTTCAGGGAGCTGTGAGGACTGAATGTTTTTTGAAGTCAGGGAGCTGGAGAAGAGGATATACTGTCCCCATCAAACATTCCCAGGACAGGTACAGCACGGGGTTAGATACAGAGTAAAGCTCCCTCTACACTGTCCCCATCAAACACTCCCAGGACAGGTACAGCACGGGGTTAGATACAGAGTAAAGCTCCCTCTACACTGTCCCCATCAAACACTCCCAGGACAGGTACAGCATGGGGTTAGAGACAGAGTAAAGCTCCCTCTACACTGTCCCCATCAAACACTCCCAGGACAGGTACAGCACGGGGTTAGATACAGAGTAAAGCTCCCTCTACACTGTCCCCATCAATCACTCCCAGGACAGGTACAGCACGGGGTTAGATACAGAGTAAAGCTCCCTCTACACTGTCCCCATCAAACACTCCCAGGACAGGTACAGCACGGGGTTAGATACAGAGTAAAGCTCCCTCTACACTGTCCCCATCAAACACTCCCAGGACAGGTACAGCACGGGGTTAGATACAGAGTAAAGCTCCCTCTACACTGTCCCCATCAAACACTCCCAGGACAGGTACAGCACGGGGTTAGATACAGAGTAAAGCTCCCTCTACACTGTCCCCATCAATCACTCCCAGGACAGGTACAGCACGGGGTTAGATACAGAGTAAAGCTCCCTCTACACTGTCCCCATCAAACACTCCCAGGACAGGTACAGCACGGGGTTAGATACAGAGTAAAGCTCTCACTACACTGGCCCCATCAAACACTCTCAGGACAGGTACAGCATGGGGTTAGATACAGAGTAAAGCTCCAACTACACTGTCCCCGTCAAACACTTTCAGGACAGGTACAGCACGGGGTTAGATACAGAGTAAAGCTCCCTCAACACAGTCCCCATCAAACACTCCCAGGACAGGTACAGCACGGGGTTAGATACAGAGTAAAGCTCTCGCTACACTGGCCCCATCAAACACTCTCAGGACAGGTACAGCACGGGGTTAGATACAGAGTAAAGCTCCCACTACACTGTCCCCATCAAACACTCCCAGGACAGGTACAGCACGGGGTTAGATACAGAGTAAAGCTCTCGCTACACTGGCCCCATCAAACACTCTCAGGACAGGTACAGCACGGGGTTAGATACAGAGTCAAGCACCCTCTATACTGTCCCCATCAAACACTCCCAGGAAAGGTACAGCACGGGGTTAGATACAGAGTAAAGCTCCCTCCTCACTGTCCCCATCAAACACTCCAAGGACAGGTACAACATGGGCATTGATACAGAATAAAGCTCCCTCTACACTGTCCCCATCAATCACTCCCAGGACAGGCACAGCACGGGGTTAGATACAGAGTAAAGCTCCCTCTACACTGTCCCCATCAAACACTCCCAGGACAGGTACAGCATGGGGTTAGAGACAGAGTAAAGCTCCCTCTACACAGTCCCCATCAAACACTCCCAGGACAGGTACAGCACGGGGTTAGATACAGAGTAAAGCTCCCTCTACACTGTCCCCATCAAACACTCCCAGTACAGGTACAGCACGGCGTTAGATACAGAGTAAAGCTCCCTCTACACTGTCCCCATCAAACACTCCCAGGACAGGTACAGCACGGGGTTAGATACAGAGTAAAGCTCCCTCCTCACTGTCCCCATCAAACACTCCAAGGACAGGTACAACATGGGCTTAGATACAGAATAAAGCTCCCTCTACACTGTCCCCATCAATCACTCCCAGGACAGGCACAGCACGGGGTTAGATACAGAGTAAAGCTCCCTCTACACTGTCCCCATCAAACACTCCCAGGACAGGTACAGCATGGGGTTAGAGACAGAGTAAAGCTCCCTCGACACTGTCCCCATCAAACACTCCCAGGACAGGTACAGCACGGGGTTAGATACAGAGTAAAGCTCCCTCTACACTGTCCCCATCAATCACTCCCAGGACAGGTACAGCACGGGGTTAGATACAGAGTAAAGCTCCCTCTACACTGTCCCCATCAAACACTCCCAGGACAGGTACAGCACGGGGTTAGATACAGAGTAAAGCTCCCTCTACACTGTCCCCATCAAACACTCCCAGGACAGGTACAGCACGGGGTTAGATACAGAGTAAAGCTCCCTCTACACTGTCCCCATCAAACACTCCCAGGACAGGTACAGCAAGGGGTTAGATACAGAGTAAAGCTCCCTCTACACTGTCCCCATCAATCACTCCCAGGACAGGTACAGCACGGGGTTAGATACAGAGTAAAGCTCCCTCTACACTGTCCCCATCAAACACTCCCAGGACAGGTACAGCACGGGGTTAGATACAGAGTAAAGCTCTCACTACACTGGCCCCATCAAACACTCTCAGGACAGGTACAGCACGGGGTTAGATACAGAGTAAAGCTCCAACTACACTGTCCCCGTCAAACACTTTCAGGACAGGTACAGCACGGGGTTAGATACAGAGTAAAGCTCCCTCAACACAGTCCCCATCAAACACTCCCAGGACAGGTACAGCACGGGGTTAGATACAGAGTAAAGCTCTCGCTACACTGGCCCCATCAAACACTCTCAGGACAGGTACAGCACGGGGTTAGATACAGAGTAAAGCTCCCACTACACTGTCCCCATCAAACACTCCCAGGACAGGTACAGCACGGGGTTAGATACAGAGTAAAGCTCTCGCTACACTGGCCCCATCAAACACTCTCAGGACAGGTACAGCACGGGGTTAGATACAGAGTCAAGCACCCTCTATACTGTCCCCATCAAACACTCCCAGGAAAGGTACAGCACGGGGTTAGATACAGAGTAAAGCTCCCTCCTCACTGTCCCCATCAAACACTCCAAGGACAGGTACAACATGGGCTTAGATACAGAATAAAGCTCCCTCTACACTGTCCCCATCAATCACTCCCAGGACAGGCACAGCACGGGGTTAGATACAGAGTAAAGCTCCCTCTACACTGTCCCCATCAAACACTCCCAGGACAGGTACAGCATGGGGTTAGAGACAGAGTAAAGCTCCCTCTACACAGTCCCCATCAAACACTCCCAGGACAGGTACAGCACGGGGTTAGATACAGAGTAAAGCTCCCTCTACACTGTCCCCATCAAACACTCCCAGTACAGGTACAGCACGGCGTTAGATACAGAGTAAAGCTCCCTCTACACTGTCCCCATCAAACACTCCCAGGACAGGTACAGCACGGGGTTAGATACAGAGTAAAGCTCCCTCCTCACTGTCCCCATCAAACACTCCAAGGACAGGTACAACATGGGCTTAGATACAGAATAAAGCTCCCTCTACACTGTCCCCATCAATCACTCCCAGGACAGGCACAGCACGGGGTTAGATACAGAGTAAAGCTCCCTCTACACTGTCCCCATCAAACACTCCCAGGACAGGTACAGCATGGGGTTAGAGACAGAGTAAAGCTCCCTCTACACTGTCCCCATCAAACACTCCCAGGACAGGTACAGCACGGGGTTAGATACAGAGTAAAGCTCCCTCTACACTGTCCCCATCAAACACTCCCAGGACAGGTACAGCACGGGGTTAGATACAGAGTAAAGCTCCCTCTACACTGTCCCCATCAAACACTCCCAGGACAGGTACAGCACGGGGTTAGATACAGAGTAAAGCTCCCTCTACACTGTCCCCATCAAACACTCCCAGGACAGGTACAGCACGGGGTTAGATACAGAGTAAAGCTCCCTCTACACTGTCCCCATCAATCACTCCCAGGACAGGTACAGCACGGGGTTAGATACAGAGTAAAGCTCCCTCTACACTGTCCCCATCAAACACTCCCAGGACAGGTACAGCACGGGGTTAGATACAGAGTAAAGCTCCCTCTACACTGTCCCCATCAAACACTCCCAGGACAGGTACAGCACGGGGTTAGATACAGAGTAAAGCTCTCACTACACTGGCCCCATCAAACACTCTCAGGACAGGTACAGCACGGGGTTAGATACAGAGTAAAGCTCCCACTACACTGTCCCCATCAAACACTCCCAGGACAGGTACAGCACGGGGTTAGATACAGAGTAAAGCTCTCGCTACACTGGCCCCATCAAACACTCTCAGGACAGGTACAGCACGGGGTTAGATACAGAGTCAAGCACCCTCTATACTGTCCCCATCAAACACTCCCAGGAAAGGTACAGCACGGGGTTAGATACAGAGTAAAGCTCCCTCCTCACTGTCCCCATCAAACACTCCAAGGACAGGTACAACATGGGCTTAGATACAGAATAAAGCTCCCTCTACACTGTCCCCATCAATCACTCCCAGGACAGGCACAGCACGGGGTTAGATACAGAGTAAAGCTCCCTCTACACTGTCCCCATCAAACACTCCCAGGACAGGTACAGCATGGGGTTAGATACAGAGTAAAGCTCCCTCTACACTGTCCCCATCAAACACTCCCAGGACAGGTACAGCACGGGGTTAGATACAGAGTAAAGCTCCCTCTACACTGTCCCCGTCAAACACTCCCAGGGCAGGTACAGCATGGAGTTAGATAGAGAGTAAAGCTTCCTCTACACTGTCCCCATCAAACACTCCCAGGACAGGCACAGCACGGGTTCAGATAGAGAGTCACGCTCCCTCTATACTGTCCCCATCAATCACTCCCACGGCAGGTACAGCACGATGTTAGATACAGAGTAAAGCTTCCTCTACACTGTCCCCATCAAACACTCCCAGGACAGGTACAGCACGGGGTTAGATACAGAGTAAAGCTCCCTCTACACTGTCCCCATCAAACACTCCCAGGACAGGTACAGCACGGGGTTAGATACAGACTAAAGCTCCCTCTACACTGTCCCCATCAAACTCTCCCAGGACAGGGACAGCACGGGGTTAGATACAGAGTAAAGCTTCCTCTACACTGTCCCCATCAAACACTCCCAGGACAGATTCAACAAGGGATTAAATACAGAGTAAAGCTCCCGCTACACTGTCCCTAACAAACACTCCCAGGACAGGTACAGCACGCGGTTAGATACAGGTTAATGCTCCCTCTACACTGTCCCCATCAAACACTCCCAGGACAGGGACAGCACGGGGTTAGATACAGAGTAAAGCTCCCTCTACACTGTCCCCGTCAAACACTCCCAGGACAGGTACAGCACGGGGTTAGATACAGACTAAAGCTCCCTCTACATTGTCCCCATCAAACTCTCCCAGGACAGGGACAGCACGGGGTTAGATACAGAGTAAAGCTCCCTCTACACTGTCCCCATCAAACACTCCCATGACAGGTACAGCACGGGGTTAGATACAGAGTAAAGCTCCCTCTACACTGTCCCCATTAAACTCTCCCAGGACAGGTACAGCACGGGGTTAGATACAGAGTAAAGCCCCCGCTACACTGTCCCCAACAAACACTCCCAGGACAGGTACAGCACGGCGTTAGATGCAGAGTAAAGCTTCCTCTACACTGTCCCCATCAACCACTCCCAGGACAGGTACAACACGGGGTTAGATACAGGTTAATGCTCCCTCTACACTGTCCCCATCAAACACTCCCAGGGCAGGTACAGCACGGGGTTAGATACAGAGTAAAGCTCCCTCTACACTTTCCCATTCAAACACTCCCAGGACAGGCACAGCACAGGGTTAGATACAGATTAAAGCTCCCTCTACACTGTCCCCATCAAACATTCCCAGGACAGGCATTCCTATTACTTTTTGCCTTCTCTATTACGGGAAATTCATTAGCGTTTCATAAGAACATAAGAACTCGGAGCAGGAGTCGGCCATCTGGCCCCTCGAGCCTGCTCCGCTATTCAATGAGATCATGGCTGATCTTTGTGGACTCAGCTCCACTCTCCGGCCCGTACACCATCTCCCCGAATCCCTTTATTCTTTAGAAAGGCATCTATCTTTTTCTTAAAAACTTTTAAAGAAGGAGCCTCAACTGCTTCACTGGGCAAGGAATTCCAGAGATTCACAACCCTTTGGGTGAAGAAGTTCCTCCTACACTCTGTCCTAAATCTACTTACCCTTATTTTGAGGCTATGCCCCCTAGATCTGCTTTCCCCGACCAGTGGAAACAACCTGCCCGCATCTATCCTATCTCTTCCCTTCATAATTTTATATGTTTCAATATGATCCCCCCGCATCCTGCTAAACTCCAATGAGTACAGTCCCAGTCTACTCAACCTCTCGTCATAATCTAATCCCCTCAACTCTGGGATCAACCTAGTGAATCTCCTCTGCACTCCCTCCAGTGCCAATGTGTCCTTTCTCAGGTAAGGAGACCAAAACTGAACACAATACTCCAGATGCGGCCTCACCAACACCCTATACAATGGCAGCATAACCTCACTAGTCTTGAACCCCATCCCTCTAGCAATGAAAGACAAAACTCGATTAGCCTTCTTAATCACCTGTTGCACCTGCACACCAACTTTTTGTGACTCGTGCACCAGCACACCCAGGTCCCTCTGCACAGCAGCATGTTTTACCATCTTACCGTTTAAATAATAATCCATTCTGCTGTTATTCCTCCCAAAATGGATAGCCTCACACTTGGCAACATTGAATTCCATCTGCTAGACCCTATCCCATTCACCTAACCTATCCAAATCCTTCTGCAGACTTCCGGTATCCTCTGCCCTTTTTGCTTTACCACTCATCTCAGTGTCGTCTGCAAACTTTGACACATTGCACTTGGTCCCCAACTCCAAATCGTCTATGTAAATTGTGAACAACTGCGAGCCCAACACTGATCCTTGAGGGACCCCACTAGTTACAGGTTGCCAACCAGAGAAACACCCATTTATCCCCACTCTCTGCTTTCTGTTAGTTAACCAATCCTCTACCCATGCTACCACTTTACCCTCAATGCCATGCATCTTTAGTTTATGCAGCAACCTTTTGTGTGGCACCTTGTCAAAAGCTTTCTGGAAATCGAGATATACCACATCCATTGGCTCCCCGTTATCTACTGCACTGGTAACGTCCTCAAAACATTCTACCAAATTAGTCAGACACGACCTACCCTTTGTGAACCCATGCTGCGTCTGCCCAATGGGACAATTTTCCTCCAGGTGCCCCGCTATTTCCTCCTTAATGATAGATTCCAGCATTTTCCCTACAACCGAAGTTAAGCTTACCGGCCTATAATTACCCGCTTTCTGCCGATCTCCTTTTTTAAACAGTGGTGTCACGTTTGCTACTTTCCAATCCTCTCGGACCACCCCAGAGTCTAGTGAATTTTGATAAATTATTACTAGTGCGTTTGCAATTTCCTTAGCCATCTCTTTTAACACTCTGGGATGCATCCCATCAGGGCCAGGAGACTTGTCTACCTTTAGCCCCATTAGCTTGCCCAATACTGCCTCCTTAGTGATTACAATCATCTCAAGATCCTCACCTATCATATCTTTATTTCCATCAGCCACTGGCATGTTATTTGTGTCCTCCACTGTGAAGACTGACCCCTAAAATCTGTTCAGCTCCTCAGCCATTTCCCCGTCTCCTATTATTAAATCTCCCTTCTCATCTTCCAAAGGACCAATATTTACCTTAGCCACTCTTTTTTGTCTTATATATTTGTAGAAGCTTTTACTATCTGCTTTTATGTTCTGAGCCAGTTTAATTTCATAGTCTACCTTACTCTTCTTTATGGCTTTTTTAGTAGCTTTCTGTTGTCCCCTAAAGACTTCCCAGTCCTCTAGTCTCCCACTAATATTTGCCACTTTGTATGTTTTTTCCTTCAATTTGATACTCTCCCTCACCTCCTTAGATATCCACGGTCGATTGTTCCCCTTTCTACCGTCTTTCTTTTTTGTCAGTATGAACCTTTTCTGAACACTGTGAAAGATCGCTCGGAAGATTCTCCACTGTTCCTTAACTGCTTCACCATGAAGTCTTTGCTCCCAGTCTACCTTAGCTAGTTCTTATCTCATCCCATTGTAATCGCCTTTGTTTAAGCACAAAACACTAGTGTTTGATTTTACCTTGTCATCCTCCATCTGTATATTAAATTCCACCATATTGTGGTCGCTCCTTCCAAGAAGATCCCGAACTATGGGTGGGTGCAGGGGTGTGTGGTTCGCGGTACGGGTGAGTGTGGAGGGCTGAGGGCAAAGGGCTGAGGGGGAGGGCTGAGGGGGAAAGGGCTGAGGGGGAGGGCTGAGGGGGAAAGGGCTGAGGGGGAGGGCTGAGGGGAGAGGGCTGAGGGGAGAGGGCTGAGGGGAGAGGGCTGAGGGGGAGGCCATGGGGAGGACTGAGGGGGAGGGCTGTGGGGAAAGGGCTGAGGGGGAGAGGGCTGAGGGGGAGGGCTGAGGGGAGGACTGAGGGGAGAGGGCTGAGGGGGGAGGGCTGAGGGGGAGGGCTGTGGGGAAAGGGCTGAGGGGAGGACTGAGGGGAGAGGGCTGAGGGGGAGGGCTGAGGGGAGAGGGCTGAGGGGGGAGGGCTGAGGGGAGAGGGCTGAGGGGGGAGGGCTGAGGGGGGAGGGCTGTGGGGAAAGGGCTGAGGGGGAGAGGGCTGAGGGGGAAAGGGCTGAGGGGGACAGGGCTGTGGGGAAAGGGCTGAGGGGGGAGGGCTGAGGGGGAGGGCTGAGGGGAGGACTGAGGGGGAAAGGGCTGAGGGGGACAGGGCTGTGGGGAAAGGGCTGAGGGGAGAGGGCTGAGGGGAGAGGGCTGAGGGGAGAGGGCTGAGGGGGAGGCCATGGGCACACTGCTGGGTACTCACCCTGGCTGCCCTGAGTAGGTCGTGGAGCTTTTTGCGGCACTGCTCGCCAGTCCTGGGTGTCACCGCGGTGGCACACACGGCCGCGCCCACCTCCCTCCACAGACGCCGGGCCACGTTGTCTGGCACCCTGCGGCCGGGTCCGGGGTACAGACGCCCGTCCTCTCCTCGAGGGTGTCCAGCAGCGTCTCCAGGGCGTGGTGTCTGAACCTGGGCGCTGCTCGGCGTGGGGCCAGGGTCCCCCTGTCGGCGGTCTCTGCGCTCGCTTCACCTGTTGTGCGCCGCGGCGCCGCATCGTTTACGTGGCGCAGGGTCTCCAACGCCATTCCGATGCCGGGCCCCCGAGCTTCCCGCCTCGACCCTGCTACCCCCTTGGGAGGCCGGAGAATGCCAGCTTGGAACAGGCGCCGGCAGCGAGGTAAAACTCACCCGTTATCCCGCCGGCGCCCGCACTCTGTCACCGGAGCGGAGAATCACGGCCAGTACCCCAGTGAGAGTCAGCACCTTCAGGAACTGTACCCCAGTGAGAGTCAGCACCTTCAGGAACTGTACCCCAGTGAGAGTCAGCACCGTCAGGAACTGTACCCCAGTGAGAGTCAGCACCTTCAGGAACTGTACCCCAGTGAGAGTCAGCACCTTCAGGAACTGTACCCCAGTGAGAGTCAGCACCTTCAGGAACTGTACCCCAGTGAGAGTCAGCACCTTCAGGAACTGTACCCCAGCGAGAGTCAGCACCTTCAGGAACTGTTCCCCAGTGAGAGTCAGCACCTTCAGGAACTGTACCCCAGTGAGAGTCAGCACCTTCAGGAACTGTAGCCCAGTGAGAGTCAGCACCTTCAGGAACTGTACCCCAGCGAGAGTCAGCACTTTCAGGAACTGTACCCTAGTGAGAGTCAGCACCTTCAGGAACTGTACCCCAGTGAGAGTCAGCACCTTCAGGAACTGTAGCCCAGTGAGAGTCAGCACCTTCAGGAACTGTACCCCAGTGAGAGTCAGCACCTTCAGGAACTGTTCCCCAGTGAGAGTCAGCACCTACAGGAACTGTACCCCAGTGAGAGTCAGCACCGTCAGGAAGTGTACCCAAGGGAGAGTCAGCAATTTCAGGAACTGTACCCCAGTGAGAGTCAGCACCTTCAGGAACCGTACCCCAGTGAGAGTCAGCACCTTCAGGAACTGTACCCCAGTGAGAGTCAGCACCTTCAGGAACTGTACCCCAGTGGGAATCAGCATCTTCGGGAACTGTACCCCAGTGAGAGTCAGCACCTTCAGGAACTGTACCCCAATGAGAGTCAGAACTTTTCGGAACTGTAACGCAGTGAGAGTCAGCACCTACAGAAACTGTACCCCAGCGAGAGTCAGCACCTTCAGGAACTGTACCCCAGTGACAGTCAGCACCTACAGGAACTGTACCCCAGTGAGAGTCAGCACCTTCAGGAACTGTACCCCAGTGAGAAGCAGCACCTTCAGGAACTGTACCCCAGTGAGAGTCAGCACCTTCAGGAACTGTACCCAGTGACAGCCAGCACCTACAGGAACTGTACCCCAGCGAGAGTCAGCACCTACAGGAACTGTACCCCAGCGAGAGTCAGCACTTTCAGGAACTGTACCCCAGTGGCAGTCAGCACCTACAGGAACTGTACCCTAGTGAGAGTCAGCACCTTCAGGAACTGTACCCCAGTGAGAGTCAGCACCTTCAGGAACTGTACCCCAGTGAGAGTCAGCACCCTCTGGAACTGTATCCCAGTGAGAGTCAGCACCTTCAGGAACTGTACCCCAGTGAGAGTCAGCATCCGCAGGAACTGTGCCCGAGTGAGAGTCAGCAACTTCAGGAACTGTGCCCCAGTAAGAGTCAGCACCTTCAGGATCTGTACCCCAGTGAGAGTCAGCAACTTCATGAACTGTACCCCAGTGAGAGTCAGCACCCTCAGTACCTGTATCCCAGTGAGAGTCAGCACCTTAGGAACTGTACCCCAGTGAGAGTCAGCACCCTCAATAATTGTACCCCAGTGAGAGTCAGCACCTTCAGGAACTGTACCCCAGTGAGAGTCAGCACCTTCAGGAACTGTACCCCAGTAGAGCCAGCGCCTACAGGAACTGTACCCCAGTGACAGCCAGCACCTACAGGAAATGTACCCCAGCGAGAGTCAGCACCTTTAGGAACTGTACCCCAGTGACAGTCAGCACCTACAGGACCTGTACCCCAGTGAGAGTCAGCACCTTCAGGAACTGTACCCCAGCGAGAGTCAGCACCTTCAGGAACTGTACCCCAGTGAGAGTCAGCACCCTCAGGAACTGTATCCCAGTGAGAGTCAGTGCCTTCAGGAACTGTACCCCAGTGAGAGTCAGCATCCTCAGGAACTGTGCCCGAGTGAGGGTCAGCACCTTCAGGAACTGTACCCCAGTGAGAGTCAGCACCTTCAGGAACTGTGCCCCAGTGAGAGTCAGCACCTTCAGGATCTGTACCCCAGTGAGAGTCAGCACCTTCATGAACTGTACCCCAGTGAGAGTCAGCACCCTCAGTACCTGTACCCCAGTGAGAGTCAGCACCTTAGGAACTGTACCCCAGAGAGAGTCAGCACATTCAGGAACTGTACCCCAGTGAGAGTCAGCACCTTCCGGAACTGTACCCCAGTGAGAGTCTACAACTTATGGAACTGTACCCCAGTGAGAGTCAGCACCTTCAGGAACTGTACCCCAGTGAGAGTCAGCACCATCAGGAACTGTACCCCAGTGAGAGTCAGCACGTTCAGGAGCTGTGCCCCAGTGAGAGTCAGCACCTTCAGGAACTGTACCCCTGTGTGAGTCAGCACCTTCAGGAACTGTACCCCAGTGAGAGTCAGCACCTTCAGGAGCTGTGCCCCAGTGAGAGTCAGCACCTTCAGGAACTGTACCCCAGTGAGAGTCAGCGCCTTCAGAAACCGTACCCCAGTGAGAGTCAGCACCTTCAGGAACTGTACCCCAGTGAGAGTCAGCACCTTCAGGAACTGTCTCCCAGTGAGAGTCAGCACCTTCAGGAACTGTACCCCAGTGAGAGTCAGCACCTTCAGGAACTGTACCCCAGTGCGAGTCAGCACCTTCAGGAACTGTACCCCAGTGAGAGTCAGCACCTTCAGAAATCGTACACCAGTGAGAGTCAGCACCTTCAGGAACAGTACCCCAGTGAGTGTCAGCACCTTCAGGAGCTGTACCCCAGCGAGAGACAGCACCTTCAGGAACTGTACCTCAGTGAGAGTCAGCACCTTCAGGAACTGTACCCCAGAGAGAGTCAGCACCTTCATGAACTGTACCCCAGTGACAGTCAGCAACTTCAGGAACAGTACCCCAGTGAGAGTCAGCACCTTCAGGAACTGTAGCCCAGTCAGAGTCAGCACCTTCAGGAACTGTACCCCAGTGAGAGTCAGCACCTTCAGGATCTGTACGTTAGTGAGAGTCAGCACCGTCAGGAAGTGTACCCCAGTGAGAGTCAGCACCTTCAGGAACTGTACCCCAGTGAGAGTCAGCACCTTCAGGAACTGCACCCCAGTCAGTGTCAGCACCCTCAGGAACTGTACCCTAGTGAGAGTCAGCACCCTCAGGAACTGTACCCCAGTGAGAGTCAGCACCTTCAGGAACTGTACCCCAGTGAGAGTCAGCACCTTCAGGAACTGAACCCCAGTGAGAGTCAGCACCTTCAGGAACTGTACCCCAGTGAGAGTCAGCACTTTCAGGATCTGTACCCCAGTGAGAGTCAGCACCTTCAGGAACTGAACCCCAGTGAGAGTCAGCACCTTCAGGAACTGTACCCCAGTGAGTGTCAGCAGCCTCAGGAACTGTACCCTAGTGAGAGTCAGCACCCTCAGGAACTGTACCCCAGTTAGAGTCCGCACCTTCAGGAACTGTACCCCAGTGAGAGTCAGCACCTTCAGGAACTGAGCCTCAGATCTTTACGCGATGCTGACTCCGTGTCTGGATTAAGCAAATAAACGTTTGAAAATCACAAGTTGCAGTGACAAAGCTTGACTTGGGGGCCAAATCCAGTTTATGCAAAACAATGATGCCAATGAATATTTTGATGCAAATCGCTACGAACCTTCTTATTTCTGAATGTTTTGTTTCGTGCTTTGCAGTTTCTTGGACTTTTTAACATCGCAAAGGAAGGAAATGTGAAGTTTGAAAATACTTTTTCACCCAGCGAGTGGTTGGGGTGCGGAATGCACGGCCTGGAAGTGCGGTGGAGGCAGGTTCAATTGAGGCTTTCCAGAGGGCATTGGATGATTATTTGAGGAGAAACAATGTGTGGGGAAAGGGCAGGAAAATGGCACTAATGCACAATGCTCGTTTGGAGAGTCAGTGTGGACAAGACCTTAACCATTCACTCCCTTCACCACCGGTGTAGAGCAGCAACAGTGACCACCATGGACAAGATGCCCTGCAGCAACTTGTCAAGCCTCGCTCAGCAGCACCTTCCAAACACAGGAACATGGCCCTTAGGAGCTTCCCTGAGAGGCGGCTCTGCCATTCGCTAGGATGGTGGCTGATCTGACTGAGGCCTCAACTCCACTTCCCTGTCTGTCTCCCCCATCATCCCTGACCCTCTTGTCTAACAAACTCTGCGTTAAATAAATTCAATGACCCAGCCTGCTCTGCATTCTGGGGAAGAGGATTCCACAGACCAGCGACCCTCTGAGAGAGAAGAAATGCTCCTCATCTCCGTTTTAAACCCGAGAATGTCCAGTTGTGCCGCGGTGGAACCTTCCGCGGGAGATGGGGCAGCCCAGCCAATCGTCCATTGGCTTTGAACAGGACTGGGCGATCCCGGCAGTGGGCGGGGCTGGAAAATTCTGTCCCCGCCTCCCCAACAAGAGGAAACATCCATAGACTCAGAGAATTCCCACAGTGCACAAAGAGGCCATTCGGCCCGTGGGGTCTGCACTGGCCCTCTGAAAGAGTGCCTCACCTATCCCCACTCCCCCACCCTATCCCCATAACCCCATTACCCCACCTATCCCCACTCCCCTACCCTATCCACTTAACCCCATTACCCCACCTATCCCCACTCCCCTACCCTATCTCCGTAACCCCATTACCCCACCTAGCCCCACTCCCCTACCCTATCCCCGTAACCCCATTATCCCACCTATCCCCACTCCCCTACCCTATCTCCGTAACCCCATTACCCCACCTAGCCCCACTCCCCTACCCTATCCCCGTAACCCCATTACCCCACCTATCCCCACTCCCCTACCCTATCCCCGTAACCCCATTACCCCACCTATCCCCACTCCCCTACCCTATCTCCATAACCCCATTCCCCCACCTATCCCCACTCCCCTACCCTATCTCCGTAACCCCATTGCCCCACCTATCCCCACTTCCCTACCCTATCCCCGTAACCCCATTACCCCACCTATCCCCACTCCCCTACCTTATCCCCGTAACCGCATTACCCCACCTATCCCCACTTCCCTACCCTATCCTCGTAACCCCATTACCCCACCTATCCCCACTTCCCTACCCTATCCCCGTAACCCCATTACCCCACCTATCCCCACTCCCCTACCCTATCCCCGTAACCCCATTACTCCACCTATCCCCACTTCCCTACCCTATCCCCGTAACCCCATTCCCCCACCTATCCCCACTCCCCTACCTTATCCCCGTAACCGCATTACCCCACCTATCCCCACTCCGCAACCCTATCTCCGTAAACACATTACCCCACCTATCCCCACTCCCCTACCCTATACCCGTAGCCCCATTACCCCACCTATCCCCAGTCCCCTACCCTATCCCCATAACCCCATTACCCCACCTTTTCCCACTCCCCTACCCTATCCCCGTAACCCCATTACCCCACCTATCCCCACTCCCCTACCCTATCCCCATAATCCCATTACCCCACCTATCCCCACTCCCCTACCCTATCCCCGTAACCCCATTACCCCACCTATCCCCACTCCCTTACCCTATCCTCGTAACCCCATTACCCCAACTATCCCCACTCCCCTACCCTATCCACTTAACCCCATTACCCCACCTATCCCCACTCCCCTACCCTATCCCCATAATCCCATTACCCCACTTATCCCCACTCCACTACCCTATCCCCGTAACCCCATTACCCCAGCTATCCCCACTCCCTTACCCTATCCTCGTAACCCCATTACCCCAACTATCCCCACTCCCCTACCCTATCCACTTAACCCCATTACCCCGCCTATCCCCACTCCCCTACCCTATCCCCATAACCCCACCTATCCCCACACCCCTACCCTATCCCCGTAACCCCCTTACACCACCTAACCCCACTCCCCTACCCTATCCCTGTAACCCCATTACCCCACCTAACCCCACTCCCCTACCCTATCCCCGTAACCCCCTTACACCACCTAACCCCACTCCCCTACTCTATCCCCGCAACCCCATTACCGCACCTATCTGCACTCCCCTACCCTATCCCCGTAACCCCATTACCCCACCTATCCGCACTCCCCTACCCTATCCACGCAACCCCATTACCCCACCTATCCGCACTCCCCTACCCTATCCCCGTAACCACATAACCCCACCTATCCCCACTCCCCTACCCTATCCCCCTAACCCCATTACCCCACCTATTCGCACTCCCCTACCCTATCCCCGTAGCCCCATTACACCACCTATCCCCACTTCCCTACCCTATCCCCGTAACCCCATTACCCCACCTATTCGCACTCCCCTACCCTATCCCCGTAGCCCCATTACACCACCTATCCCCACTCCCCTACCCTATCCCCGTAACCCCATTACCCCACCTGTTCGCACTCCACTACCCTATCCCCGTAACCCCATTACCCCACCTATCCCCACTCCCCTACCCTATCCCCGTAACCCCATTACCCCACCTATCCCCACTCTCCTACCCTATCCCCGTAACCCCATTACCCCACCTATCCCCA
This sequence comes from Scyliorhinus torazame, assembly GCF_047496885.1. Classification (NCBI taxonomy): domain Eukaryota; kingdom Metazoa; phylum Chordata; class Chondrichthyes; order Carcharhiniformes; family Scyliorhinidae; genus Scyliorhinus; species Scyliorhinus torazame. Next base: position 41,278,165 of record NC_092731.1, read on the forward strand.
CTCACCTACCCTATCCCCTTAACCCCATTACCCCACCTATCCCCACCCCACTACCCTATCCACGTCACCCCATTACCCCACCTATCCCCACTACCCTACCCTATCCCCATAACCCCATTACCCCACCTATCCCCACTCCCCTACCCTATCCCCATAACCCCATTACCCCACCTATCCCCACTCCCCTACCCTATCCCCGTAACCCCATTACCCCACCTATCCCCACACTCCTACCCTATTCCCGTAACCCCATTACCCCACCTATCCCCACTCCCCTACCCTATCCCCGTAACCCCATTACCCCACCTATCCCCACTCCCCTACCCTAACCCCTTAACCCCATTACCCCACCTATCCCCACTCCCCCACCCTATGCCCATAACCCCATTACCCCACCTATACCCACTCCCCTACCCTATCCCCGTAACCCCATTACCCCACCTATACCCACTCCCCTACCCTACCCCCGTAACCCCATTACCCCACCTATCCCCGCTCCCCTACCCTATCCCCGTAACCCCATTACCCCACCTATCCCCACTCCCCTCCCCTAACCCCGTAACCCCATTACCCCACCTATCCCCACTCCCCTACTCTATCCCCGTAACCCCATTACCCCACCTATCCCCACTCCCCTCCCCTAACCCCGTAACCCCGTAACCCCATTACCCCACCTATCCCCACTCCCCAACCCTATCCCCTTAACCCCATTACCCCACCTATCCCCACTCCCCTCCCCTAACCCCGTAACCCCATTACCCCACCTATCCCCACTCCCCTACCCTATCCCCGTAACCCCATTACCCCACCTATCCCCACTCCCCTACCCTATCCCCGTAACCCCATTACCCCACCTATCCCCACTCCCCTACCCTATCCCCGTAACCCCATTACCCCACCTGACCTGCAATAAGGGGCAAGTCAGCATGGTCAATCCCCCGAACCTGGACATCTTTGGACTGCGGGAGGAGGTTTGAGCAGCCGGAGGAAACCCACGCGGACAGAGGGAGTGCGTGCAAACTCCGCAGTCACCCAGCCCCGGGGCCTAGCGCTGTGAGGCAGCAGAGCGAACCACTGTGCCACCGTACCACCCTTTTCAGAAAATCGTTCCCTTGGAGATGATGCTTTGCTGAGAGTTCTTAAATCTCCATAAGTCCAAACGCACGACCTCGAGAACCGAGAGGGACAAGGCTGCAGAGAAACACCACCTCCTGCAAGTTCCCCTCCAACGCACTCGCCATCCTGACCTGGAGAGACATCGGCTCCATTCTCGCTGGACGTTCCTCTCTAACCGCACTGTGGGTGTACCTACACCACATGGTCTCCAGCAATTCAAGAAGGCAGCTTTTACTCAGGACATGGGGCGTTCACACTGAGTAAAATAAAGAAGTTTGATTTATTTACAATGACGGGATAGACCCTTCCCGGTGGATCCCGACCGGCTCCCTTTCCTGCTCGGTGCCTCACTGGCCGACCTTTTACACAACGGTTAATGGAGTTTCCCCGCCCCTCAGCGGAGATGCTCGTACTCCGCGAGAATCACGGGACGCTAGCCATTCCCACCCCGGGAGTATGTGCGGGATATTACACAGCTCACCATCCTTCTCAAGGGGCAATTAGGGCTGGGCAATGAATGCCGGCCCTGCCAGTGAAGCCTACATCCCGTGAAGGAAGAATAAAAAATATGTGAACTGGTCTGTCTGCTGGAATGAGGTGGGAGACAGATTGGGCAGCTTTCTCTGCTGAAGCTGTCCCAGGATGAGGAGCAGCGTCAGTGCCGGGAACGGCCGCAGGGGGCGCTGATGGACCCAGGCCAAAGGAGGAGGGTAACAGAGACCCGGGGAATGAGTTCCGTGTGGAACCCAAACCCCCTCTCCCGCCAAACAGGGTCGCACTCGGTACAGATCCGGACTGAATTCGCCGTCACCAGAGATTCTAATCAAGGTGGATGATCCGAGAGAGATTAACAATCTTGGAACTGGTCACTGAACCGGGGTGTGGAGACGTGGTGGGGGGTGGGGAGTGTTGGCATGGGTGCGAGGGTCGGGAAACGTGGTGGGTGTTCGGACAGACAGGGACAGCATGGGGGTGGGGGAGATGTGGTGAGGGAGGGGGAGATGTGGTGGGGGAGGGGGAGATGTGGTGGGGAGGGGGATGTGGTGGGGGAGGGGGAGATGTGGTGTGGGAGGGGAGATGTGGTGGGGGAGGGGGATGTGGTGGGGGAGGGGGATGTGGTGGGGGAGGGGGATGTGGTGGGGGAGGGGGAGATGTGGTGGGGAGGGGGATGTGGTGGGGGAGGGGGATGTGGTGGGGGAGGGGGATGTGGTGGGGGAGGGGGATGTGGTGGGGAGGGGGATGTGGTGTGGGAGGGGGAGATGTGGTGAGGTTGGGAGGATGGTCAGGAGATGTGGTGTGTGAGGGGGATGTGGTGGGGGAGGGGGAGATGTGGTGTGGGAGGGGAGATGTGGTGGGGGAGGGGGATGTGGTGGGGGAGGGGGATGTGGTGGGGGAGGGGGATGTGGTGGGGGAGGGGGAGATGTGGTGGGGAGGGGGATGTGGTGGGGGAGGGGGATGTGGTGGGGAGGGGGATGTGGTGGGGGAGGGGGATGTGGTGGGGAGGGGGATGTGGTGTGGGAGGGGGAGATGTGGTGTGGGAGGGGGATGTGGTGGGGGAGGGGGATGTGGTGGGGGAGGGGGATGTGGTGTGGGAGGGGGATGTGGTGGGGGAGGGGAGATGTGGTGTGGGAGGGGGAGATGTGGTGGGGGAGGGGGAGATGTGGTGGGGGAGGGGGATGTGGTGGGGGAGGGGGATGTGGTGGGGAGGGGGATGTGGTGGGGAGGGGGATGTGGTGGGGGAGGGGGATGTGGTGGGGAGGGGGAGATGTGGTGTGGGAGGGGGATGTTGTGGGGGAGGGGGATGTGGTGTGGGAGGGGAGATGTGGTGGGGAGGGGGATGTGGTGTGGGAGGGGGATGTGGTGGGGAGGGGGATGTGGTGGGGAGGGGGATGTGGTGGGGGAGGGGGAGATGTGGTGGGGAGGGGGAGATGTGGTGTGGAGGGGCATGTGGTGGGGAGGGGGATGTGGTGGGGAGGGGGATGTGGTGGGGGAGGGGGAGATGTGGTGGGGAGGGGGATGTGGTGTGGGAGGGGGATGTGGTGGGGGAGGGGGAGATGTGGTGGGGGAGGGGGATGTGATGGGGGAGGGGGATGTGGTGGGGGAGGGGGATGTGGTGTGGGAGGGGGAGATGTGGTGTGGGAGGGGGAGATGTGGTGTGGGAGGGGGATGTGGTGAGGAGGGGGAGATGTGGTGGGGAGGGGGCTGTGGTGGGGGAGGGGGAGATGTGGTGTGGGAGGGGGAGATGAGGTGGGGAGGGGGATGTGGTGTGGGAGGGGGAGACACTATAGGACAGGGGGAGCTGCTGTGGGTGTGGAGGGTCTGTGGGGCTGTAATTGACTGTGCTCTCGCCCAGGGTATTGTAACAGTGTCTGAGTGGGTGTGTGTGTGATGTATTCTGGATTTAATTATGTATTAAATTGTGTACATGTTGCAATTGGTGGTAATTTTCTTATTTTTGAACATTTGATTTTTCTTCCTGACTGACAGTTTTATTAAATTCATCGAAATGGCCACATTGTTGATCATCTCCCCGGGGTCCTGACAACCGGAGCCGTGATTCCGGAATCAGGAATTAACAAACATTCCCACTCCCAGCATTGCAGGCTCCAATCAGAGCGAGGAGCAGAGAGGCTGCCTCACCGCCCTGAGAACCCGAAAAGGGTCCTGAAGACCAGGCCCTTCTCTCCCCCTCTTCATACCACAGCCAGGAATCCTGCACAAAGACCAGACAAGTCGCTGAAAGGCAGAGAGTGGGCGGGAAAGCTGCTGGAAACTCCCAGCCAGAGAATTCGAACGTTGACTCAGTGAGGCTGATAGTCCACCTGGTGGACACAAGTTAGAATTGCACAGACCGACATTGAAACATACATCGAAAACAGAAGCAGGGGAGGCCATTCGGCCCTGCCCTGCCATCCATTCTGATCATGGCTGATCATCAAGTTCAATACCCTGATCCCGCCTTCCCCCCATATCCCTCGATCCCTTTAGCTCCAAGAGCGATATCGAATTCCTTCCTAAACAGTGTTTTGGTCTCAACTACTTTCTGTGGGAGTGAATTCCACAGAATCACCGCTCTCTGGATGAAGAAATTTCTCCTCACCTCAGTCCTAAAAGGTTTACCCCTTATCCTCAAACTATGACCCCTTGTTCTGGACTCCCCAACATCGGAATCTTTCTGAATCGACCCTGTCTAATCCTGTTAGAATTATGTCAGTTCCTGTGAGATCCCCTCTCACTCTTCGAAACTCCAGTCAATCTAATCCTAACTGATTAAGTCTCCCCTCATATTGCAGTCCCACCATCCCAGGAATCAGCCGGGTAAACCTTCGCTGTCCTCCCTCCATAGCAAGAACATCCTTCCTCAGATAAGGTCACCAAAACTGCCCACAATACTCCAGGTGTGACCTCACCAATGCCGATACAATTACAGTAAAACATCTCTATTCCTTTACTCAAACCCTCTCACTGTGTCGGCCAACATACCACTGGCCTTCTTTACTGTCTGATAGCAGCACGGTAGCACAGTGGTTAGCACTGTGGCTTCACAGCGCCAGGGTCCCAGGTTCGATTCCCCGCTGGGTCACTGTCTATGTGGAGTCTGCACGTTCTCCCCCCGTCTGCGTGGGTTTCCTCCGGTTACTCCGGTTTCCTCTCACAGTCCAAAAACATGCAGGTTAGGTGGATTGGCCACGCTAAATTGCCCTTAGTGTCAAAAAAAAAGGTAAGGAGGGGTTATTGGGTTATGGGGATAGGGTGGAAGTGAGGGCATTGTGGGTCGGTGCAGACTCGATGGGCTGAATGGCCTCCTTCGGCACTGTATGTTCTGTGTTTATGTACCTGCACGCTTACTTTCAGCGACTGATGCAGAGGACACCAAGGTCTCGCTGAGTATCTACACCTCCCTCAATTTACACCCATTCAAACAATAATCTGCCTTCCTATTCTTGCTCCCGAAGCGGATAGCCTCACATTTACCCACATTATACTGCATCTGCCATGCATTTTCCCACTCACTCAGCCTGTCCAAGTCCCGCTGAAGCATCTCTGCATCCTCCTCACAGCTCACCCTCCCACCCAACTTTGCATCATCTCCCTCGTCCAAATCATTAAAATGTAATGTGAACAATTGGGGTCCTACCACAGATGCTGCAGTACCCCACTAGTCACTGCCTGCCAATCGGAAAAGGCCCATTTATTCCAAATGTGTGCTTCCTGTTTGCTTACTAGCTTTCTCTCCATCTCAAGACACTACTCGTGATTCGATGCGATTTAACTTTACACAATAATCTGCTATATCAGACCTTGTCGAAGCCTTCTGAAAGTCTGACTAACCACATCCACTGGTTCTCCCTGGTCAACTCCACAAGTTACATCCTCAAAAAATTCCAGTAGATTTGTCAAGCATGATTTTCCTTTTGTAAATCCATGCTGACTTTGTCTGATTCTGCCACTGCTTCCCAAACTCTGTGCTATGAAATCTTTGATCATGGTCTCCATAATGGACAGCAACGTCTCTGGTACTGACGTTACGCTCACTGGTCTATAGTTCCCTGTTTCCTCTCCACCTCCCTTTGTGAGTAGCAGGGTTATATTATCTACCCTCCAATCTGGGAACCATTCCAGAGTGAATTTTGGGAAATGACCACCAATGGATCTACTGTTTCTAGGACCACTTCCTTCAGTAATCTGGGATGAAAATTATCAGGCCCTGGAGATTTGTCTGCCTTCAATCCCTTTAATTTCCCCAGAAGCATTTATTTCCTAATTACCTGGCGGGAGTTTTCTCTGTGAAAGCCCAAGTCAATGGGAGTGAAGGTAACTCCCCAGAGGAAGCTTTCCAGCCTGAGAGTTCCAATTGAAGGCAGATAGAAAAAGGTCAGAATTAACCGAGGGTTTTCAACACTTTGTGGCCAGAGAGGATCATCGCTGACAAAGGCCACAACCTCAGCAGCGAAGTTACTCATCTCTCATCCCCAGCTTAATCCCCGTTATTGTGATCCTTCCCTACCCCCACCGATTGTCTGTCTTTCGCATGTCTGGGTTGAGGGTGAAACGGGGTTCGGGGAATAATTAGATTAGCGGCCTGTAGTTCTAGTATTACAATTACCTGTTTATCTTTTCTCTTGTTACAAATAAACAGTTTTTATATGGGTTGCTTACAAATCTGGTGCCTGTCAGTCATTGGAGCAGCGAGGATCAAAGATCTCAGGAAAAATATACAAATTATTGGTGATTTCACTTATGCTGCGACTCGGGTGTCTGTGGGGCTAGAATTGACCGCGCGCTCACCCAGGGTGTGTGAGTGTGTATGTGTGTGTGAGGGGGTTAAATTGTGTATTAATCTGTGTACATGTTGCAATTGCTGCATATTTTATAATTTTTTGGATATTTTTATTTTATTTCATACTGACTGACAGTTTTATTTAGTTCAGCGAAATGGCCACATTATTGTTCATCTCCCCCGGGCCATGACAGCTGGAGCCAAGAGCGATTTCTGTGTCAGTGATTAACACACATTCCCACTGCCAGCATTGCAGCCTCCAATCAGTGAGAGCAGCAGAGAGGCTCCCTCACTCTGCTTTATTTCACCACAACCTCATCTTTAAATGAACTCACGGTCACACAGCAACAAAACCGAGAGATCGGTGACACTCAGTGACCGAATAATCGCTGAAACGACCCAACAGGCATCCCATCCTGTAGACCAGGAATATTCCATTGGAGATCCGCTTGGCGGGGTGACACTCAGCCAGGAATATTCCATTGGAGATCCGCTTGGCCAGGTCACTCCCAGCCCGGAATATTCCATTGGAGATCCGCTTGGCCAGGTCACTCCCAGCCAGGAATATTCCATTGGAGATCCGCTTGGCCAGGTCACTCCCAGCCCGGAATATTCCATTGGAGATCCGCTTGGCCAGGTCACTCCCAGCCCGGAATATTCCATTGGAGATCCGCTTGGCCAGGTCACTCCCAGCCAGGAATATTCCATTGGAGATCCGCTTGGCCAGGTCACTCCCAGCCAGGAATATTCCATTCGAGATCCGCTTGGCCGGGTCACTCCCAGCCAGGAATATTCCATTGGAGATCCGCTTGGCGGGGTCACTCCCAGCCAGGAATATTCCATTGGAGATCCGCTTCGCGGGGTGACGCCCAGCCAGGAATATTCCATTGGAGATCCGCTTCGCGGGGTGACGCCCAGCCAGGAATATTCCACTGGAGATCCGCTTGGCCAGGTCACTCCCAGCCAGGAATATTCCATTGGAGATCCGCTTGGCGGGTGACACTCAGCCACATCTCCGCCACTTCATTGCAGGCTGGTGCCTGGGAGGGTCTGACACAGATCCTGGTCAATGTCCACAAATGTCTGGTTGCATTTGTCGATGTGCTTCCTGAAGCACAGGCCAGCTGCAACATCACATTCACACATCCGGGGCGAAATTCTCCCCCAACGGTGCGATGTCCGCCGACTGGCATCAAAGATGGCGCCAATCAGACGGGCATCGTGCCGGCCCAAAGGTGCGGAATGCGGAGGGATTTCCGCCCCGCCAGCTGGCGGAAATGGCGTTTGTTTCCCCGCCAGCTGGCGCGGAAATACGGCGCCTGCGCGGGAGCGTCAGCGGCTGCTGACAGTTTCCCGGCGCATGCGCGGGAGCGTCAGCGGCCGCTGAAAGTTTCCCGCGCATGCGCAGTGGGGAGAGTCTCTTCCGCCTCCGCCATGGTGGAGGCCGTGGCGGAGGCGGAAGGGAAAGAGTGCCCCCACGGCACAGGCCCGCCCGCGGATCGGTGGGCCCCGATCGCGGGCCAGGCCACCGTGGGGGCACCCCCCCGGGGTCAGATCGCCCCGCAACTCCCCCAGGAGCCCGGAGCCCGCCCACGCCGCCTGGTCCCGCCGGTAAGTACCAGGTTTGATTTACGCCTGCGGGACAGGCAATTTCTGGGCGGGACTTCGGCCCATCCGGGCCGGAGAATTGAACGGGGGGTCCCGCCAACCGGCGCGGCCCGATTCCCGCCCCCGCCCAATCTCCGGTACCGGAAACTTCGGCGGGGGCGGGGGCGGGATTCACGGCGGCCAACGGCCATTCTCCGACCCGGCGGGGGGTCGGAGAGTGACGCCCCTTGTTCCTGCACAGGACCCTCGATGGCCAGGGCTCACCTGTAAAAATGGAGACTGTAAATATATGTAAGATACACTATACACACCTGGCTCTGTCCAGCACTGGGTCAATAGGAATTTCCTCCAACTGAATATTTGGTCGGAAGCCTTTGTCTTCGGACCCTGGGACCAACTGCACCCTTTTCCCCGGCAACTGCCTGTCTGCGGGAGAATCAGACGGTCCGTAACCTTGGTGTTAAAGTGGATCCCGAGCTGAGCTTCTGAGAACAGATCGTCACCATCACGAAGACCACCTATTTTCACCTCCATAAAATCACCCAATACATCCACTGCCTCAGCCCATCTACTACTGGAACCTTAACCAGTCCTTTGTCTCCCTTTGATTATTCCAATGCACTTCTGGACAATTGACCACATTCCATCCTCTGTAACCTTGAGGTTATCTAAATATCTGTCGCCCGTATCTTTACTCGCACCAAGTCCGTTCCCCTCTCGCCATTGTGCTCACTGACCCGCATGGGCTCTGATACATGACCTCCTGATTTTAAAATTCGGTCATAAAACAGAACCTAAGCTTGTAAGTTTTTATATCCGGGTCACTGAAAGGGGCAACACAGGTGGAGAAGGTAGTCAAGAAGGCATACGGCATGCCTGCCTTCATTGGCCGGGGCATTGAGTATAAGAATTGGCAAGTCATGTTGCAGCTGTATAGAACCTTAGTTAGGCCACACTTGGAGTATAGTGTTCAATTCTGGTCGCCATACTACCAGAAGGATGTGGAGGCTTTAGAGAGGAATGCAGAAGAGATTTACCAGAATGTTGCCTGGTATGGAGGGCATTAGCTATGATGAGAGGTTCAATAAACTCGGTTTGTTCTCACTGGAACGACGGAGGTTGAGGGGCGATCTGATAGAGGTTTTCAAAATTATGAGGGGCATCGACAGAGTGGATAGTCAGAGACTTTTTCCCAGGGTAGAGGGGTGAATTACTCGGGGGCATAGGTTTAAGGTGAGAGGGGAAAGGTTTAGAGGAGATGTATGAGGCAGGTTTTTTACACAGAGGATAGTGGGTGTCTGGAACTCGCTACCGGTGGAGGTGGTGGAAGCAGGGACGATCCTGCTTCGGAGACAAGGGCGCACAAGTCGGACCCGTTGGTCGAGAGGGTCCACCTGCTGCATGCCAACCCCCAGTACGCCTACGTAGCGTTCCCCGACGGCCGCCAAGACACGGTCTCCCTTCGGGACCTGGCCACCACCAGCTCCCCTCCCGCACCATTGCCCCCACCCCCACCCTCCCAGCAGCACCTGTACGGAGGGTCAGTACTGCCGCCACCCCTACCCAGCGCCGAACAAGCACCGACGCCCCCTACAGGTGCCCCTCCCCCTGCCCACCTTTTGCCCCAACAGCGGCGCCTAGGGGTGACAAAGCTGCCTGGGAGGAAGACACCACGTTCCCGGAGTCGCAGCCACCGGGGCCCCCACCAGGATCACCGCCGAAGCTCAGCTGCTCCAGAAGGACGACCAGGCCACCCGATCGACTGATTGCTGCACCATGAACACTTTTTCTGTTTCCCTCGACATCACGGTACCTCCATACCTGGCCCTACCATGCAAAAGGCAACATTAAGGCTGGCCATCACCCCGCCGGGTTCTTTTTAACAGGGGGTGAATGTGGTAATACCAGGTATTGCAGTACCTGAGAGGTGGATGACCATTGGCTAGACCCAGGAGTCTACCATTGGCTAATGTATATAGCTCCTCCCTGAGAGGCGGAGTATAAGAACCAATGCCGTCCCAGCAGCCTTCATGTATCGAAGCTGCTGGGAACAGTTCTAGCTGATTCAAGCCTATTAGTTATGACTCACCTTGTCTCGAGAGTAATTGATTGCGCATCACTCTATCCACAAGTCTGCTGAGGACACGACCGTAGTGGGCCGGATCTGAAACAACGATAGTCACCAGGAAACACTTTTGTCCCAACGTTCCGACCTGCCTCCATCCTCTATCTGAAGGGAGTTAGGGATGGACAGGGCCTGGGTGTAGAGGGTGCACGAGGTGGGGGTGGGGTGGGGGGAGCAGGAGGATGGGGTAGGACCCTCAGTGCGAGGTGGCAGTGAACGGGACCGGAAGTGAGAGCCCGCCTCGTATGTCAGCTTAGCCAGTGAGTGAGATATAAACACTCACCATCTCCCCAAATAACCACCGCCCCCCCCCCACCATCCCCCCCCCCGCAACAGTCACCATCTCCCCAAATAACCACCGCCCCCCCCCACCCCCCATCCCCCCCTCCGCAACAATCACCATCTCCCCAAATAACCACCGCCCCCCCCACCCCCCATCCCCCCCCCCCCGCAACAGTCACCATCTCCCCAAATAACCACCGCCACCCCCCACCCCCACCCCACTAAAGGATATATGGCCCCTTGAGATGGATTGGCCATCACACATGCAGGGATCCCCCGGATCAGCTATGCTCCGCCCCCTCGGAAATGACATAATCGCATTGCTCCCACACCAATCTCTAAGCTCTTTTTTAATCTGAGGTACACTCTCTTTATTGTCTCCCATCAGATCACCTTTACCACGTGAGTATTTCTCATGTCCCCAGTTTCTATCCCTCACCAGCTGAAACTGATGTCGGAAACCAAGCCTTGATTTATGAACTAATTCATAATCACCTGCCATTTCTGCTGCTAATCTCACAGTTTTAACCCTCTGTTCTTCCACATGAGTTCTCACTGCATCAGGGATTGAATTTTTAAACTCCTCCAAAAGTATAATTTCTCTGAGAGCTTCATACATTTGGTCCATTTTCAAAGCCATTATCCACCTTTCAAAATTACTCTGTTTGAGCCTTTCAAACTCCATGTATGTTTGACCAAATTCTTTCCGTAAATTTCTAAACCTTTATCTGTAAGCTTCAGGCACTAGTTCAAATGCACGCAAGATGGATTTTTTCACCCCCTCATGCGTCCCAGATGCCTCCTCCGGTAGTGATGCAAACACTTCACTAGCCCTACCTATCAGCTTTGTTTGAATCAGTAATACCAACATGCCCTGTGGCCATTTCATTTGTTTAGCTACCTACTCAAATGAAATGAAAAAGGCTTCCACTTCCTTCGCGTCAAACCTTGGCAATGCTTGGACATATTTAAATAGATCCCCACCAAGCCTTCGACTTTGACGCTCTTTCTCACTATCCTCATCACTATCATCCAACTGTATGTTTCCCTTTACGTCTGCCAATTTTAACTGACTGTAATGTTTCATAGCCATTTTCTGAAGTTCAAATCTCTCTCTTTTTCCCTTTCCTCTCTATCTCTTTCTTTTTGTTCTGCGAGGGCTATTCTTTCTTTGTTTCTTTCTTCTCTCTCCTTTTCTTTTTCCCTGATCTGTATATCCCTTTCTCTTTCTTTTTCTCTCATTTCATATTCAAGCTGCTTTCATTCTTTTTCATGTTCAAGTTGCTTAATCTGCAACTGGATCTTTGTCAATTCTAATGAGTCAGACTGTATCTCAGGCAACTTTAAATGCTTAGCCACCACCATAAATACCTCATCTTTTCGCATTTTGTCAGGTAATGTTAACTGCAATGTTTTTGCCAAATCTAACAGTCTGCTTTTAGTCTCTGTCCATAAGGTACTGCGTGTGACCGTCTCCACCCCCAAAAGCTTCAGAGCCTCTGAAAGAGCCATTGTCCACAACACACTCCCGACTTAAACTGAAATACCACACCAGAAAAGCAACCACAATATGCTCACCCCTCACTGTCTTTAACTTCACTAAGCCAATCCAATAGATAGACTTTTATCACGGACGAGCCCCCAATTTGTTATGGGCCAGGGTTTAGAGAACCCCAAAGTGTATCATGGAGTTCACCTGACCCACAACTTTTAATAGATTGTGGTATGGGGAGCACACGGCCCACTCTACCGGTGTGGTACAGCAGAAATGGAAAAGTATTTTTTAAAGCAAGACAATGTTTATTCTGTGAACTCAAGTTAACCTTTCTAAAACAAACTGTGAACATCTTAGTAACCAGTAAATCAAATACACCCCCCAAAGAATACAACACTAAGTAATCTGTATGCTGTCCTTCTAACACCCAGAAGACTTAACAAACCTTTAAACAGAAGCATATCAGGGTTTACATTCACTACTGAAAACATTAATAATTCTGAATTCACCAAATGATCAAGAGATAATCCTTCATGGCAGAGAGCTCAACAGTACAGCTGCTTTTTCTGACTTCAGCTGCAAGACACGAAACCAAAAAGACAGACACACCCAAGCGTTTCTCAAAGTGAAACAAAATAGCAGAACCAGAGCTCAGCTCCACCCACACTCTGACATCACTGCAGTAACATGAGCAGCCAAATGTTTCTTAAAGCAACATACTCATGACATGATATAAAGTGGGCTATCACACCCGGGTCAAAATTACCCCCAGTGAATATTGTTAAATCTCGCATTCATTCAGACTCCTGCCCCAAGTTATTGCAAAGTGGTTAATTCTTCAGCAATGTGAGACCAAACTGTGTTCACTACAGGAATCTTCTCACCAGAGACACTCTCAAATATCATAAAAACATGAGAAATGGGAACAGGAGGAGTCCACTCGGCCCCTCGAGCCTGCTCCGACATTCGAAACGATCAGGGTTTATCCTTAACTCAATTATTCTTTTCTGCTCCGTCCCCACATCCTTGATTCCCTGAGTGACCAAAACTCTGTCCATCTCAGCCTCAGGACCAATGGAAACAGGAGAGACTCCCGACAATGTCAGGGTGGTGACCTCCTCCCCTGTTGGTCACCCTGCTCCAGGGCAGCTGGTTAGTTTACCTCCTGCTGAGGGTCATTTCCTGGCCCTTTCCAAACTCTTGCAGAGATGAGGCTGTGGGTGGGTCAGGAGACTGAGATTCAATTGGAGGGTAAAGACATCTTCCACGTGATGCCATCCTCCCAGCTCCGGAATGTCGCCATGGCAGCCGGATCAGGGAGAGCTTGCTGTTTCTGGGGCCCGGTTAGAAGTTGAAGCAATGGGAAATTGCCCTTTGCTGTTTGACCGTGAGTTAATTTAAAGATGAGTTTGTGGTGAAATAAAGCAGAGTGAGGGAGCCTCTCTGCTGCTCTCACTGATTGGAGGCTGCAATGCTGGCAGTGGGAATGTGTGTTAATCACTGACACAGAAATCGCTCTTGGCTCCGGTTGTCAGGACCCCGGGGAAGACGAACAACAATGTGGGAACAGGCAGACCCAGGCAAGGCTTGTCATTTGAATTTGTTATCCTGAAAAGTCATTGCCAATTCCACAGCAGATATCTTCAATTCTTGCCTCCATGCAGATCCACACACACCCAGACACACAAACAACTAGACACACAAACACCCACACACACATGCAGACACATATCCAGGCATACACCCACACACACATGCAGACACAGACCCAGACACACACACACACACACATCAGAGGTTTTGGGCCAGTGAGAATCAGCATCTCCTCAAACTCCTGATAAATTCTCAGTTCAGCTCCACACATGACACCATTCCTAATACCAGTGATCATTCGTCACACGAGCCGCAAATCCAGGTTTTCTTTATCAGCTTCTATTCCTACAGATGGTGACCTTTTCTGAGGCCCACTTTCTGCATGTGCTTGTCGTGTTATGTACTCTGGGATAACACAGGCTGCAACGGGACGCAGCTTTAACCAAAAGATACTCCAGACGTTGAAGTTAGTTCAATCTGATGTATTGAACCAGTAGCACAGTTAGCACAGTTCTCTATGAGTTCGACTCTCTGCTAACCTACGTGTGGTTACTGAGCCTGACAGAACCAGACTAGCTCTTAGCCACGTGCTGGAGGTGTGATACTGTACATACACCCTGACTCACTCTGTAGATGTTCATCAGTGGAAAGAGGTGGAGTGTGAGTGCCTCGTGCCTTCTATAGTGAGATCCCACCCTTGAGTGTCCTGCCTGCTCATTGGTCATGTCCTGTTCTCTGTGTTCATTAGCTGCCTGTCTGTGCCTGTCTGTACATCATTATCTGCATGTCTGCATATCATGACAGTGCTGACTCTCACTAGGGTACAGTTCCTGAGGGTGCTGACTCTCACTAGGGTACAGTTCCTGAAGGTGCTGACTCTCACTAGGGTACAGTTCCTGAAGGTGCTGACTCTCACTGGGGTACAGTTCCTGAAGGTGCTGACTCTCACTGGGGTACAGTTCCTGAAGGTGCTGGCTCGCACTGGGGTACAGTTCCTGAAGGTGCTGACTCTCACTGGGGTACAGTTCCTGAAGGTGCTGACTCTCACTGGGGTACAGTTCCTGAAGGTGCTGACTCTCACCGGGGTACAGTTCCTGAAGGTGCTGACTCTCACTGGGGTACAGTTCCTGAAGGTGCTGACTCTCACTGGGGTACAGTTCCTGAAGGTGCTGACTCTCACTGGGGTACAGTTCCTGAAGGTGCTGACTCTCACTGGGGCACAGTTCCTGAGGGTGCTGACTCTCACTGGGGTACAGTTCCTGAGGGTACTGACTCTCACTGGGCTACAGTTCCTGAGGGTGCTGACTCTCACTGGGGTACAGTTGCTGAGAGTGCTGAAGGTGACTCTTCCTAGTTCACTCATAGGAATTCCTCTTGTTTATGTGTGAGCCACAGTGCAAATTGTGGCAGGATATTTAACCATGTGGTACATCACCTATCTCAAAGCTTTTTAAATAAAATATATTATTGCAATTTTTTCATTACAACAATGCAATATAAAACAATTCATTTAAGTTACAATGACAAAGAACATGACGATCAAAAATTTGAATTAACTAACCCCCAAACAGGAAACGAAACCCTTGAACAACTGACAGTGACTTGATCTTAAAAATGTAAATGGGCGGCATGGTATCACAGTGGTTAGCACAGTTGCTTCACAGCTCCAAGGGCCCAGGTTCGATTCCCGGCTTGGGTCACTGTCTGTGCTGCGTCTGCACGTTCTCCCCGTGTCTGCGTGGGTTCCCTCCGGGTGCTCCGGGTTCCTCCCACAGTCCAAAGATGTGCAGGTTCGATGGAGCGACTATGCTCAATTGCCCTTCGTGTCCAAAGAAAGGTTTGGGTGGGGTTACTGTGTTACGGGGATAGGTTGGAGGTGTGACCTTGGGTGGGGAGCCCCCTTTCCAAGGGCCAGTGCAGACTCGATGGGCCGAATGGCCTCCTTCTGCACTGTAAATTCTATGATTCCACGATTGGCTGCCATCTTCGTTAGAACCCTTCAACCGCCCCCTAATGGTGAACTTGACCTTCTCCAAATGTAAGACCGACATGAGGTCACCCAACCAAGCCGAGGGACTGGGCGGAGTCGGAAACCTCCACCCAATCAGAATTTGTCTCTGGTTATTAACGAGGAAAATGCGCTGACACCCGCCTTCACCCCCGACCTCAGCACCGGTGAGTCCGATACCCTGAAAATGGCCACCGGCGGACACGGCTCCAAGTCGACATTGAGTATCTCTGACATGGTGTTGATGAAAGAGACCCAAAAACTTACTAACTTGGGACAAGACCAGAACCTATGAGTGGGGTTAGCCGGCCCCCCGAGAACAACGCTCATTCCTGTCCCCTACCCCAGAGAAAAATCCACTCATCCTCGCCCTGGTCAGGTGAACCCTGTGAACCACCTTGAACTGGATCAGACTAAGCCGAGTGCAAGAGGAGGTGGAGCTGACCCTGTGAAGAGCCTCGCTCCACACCTCCTCATCCAGAATAGGACCCAATTCACCCTCCCATTTCACCTTCACCTCATCCACCAGAGCCGACTCCGCTGATAGGATCTGGCCGCTTCTGCACAAAAGAGGGAATGTGAGAAAAGTCGGGAATCTGGGAGTATCTAAACAGATTGGAACCAGGGAGTTGTAATTTCTCCGACAGCTCCTTAAAGCTGGCAAACCTTCCCTCCACGAACAAGTCCCCAAACCTCTCCAAACCCTTCCCCTTCCAGGACCTAAACGTCGAGTCCAAACCCGCTGGCAAAAAGAGCTGATTATTGCAGATAGGGGGCAGCAGAGACAAGGAACTAAGTTTAAAATGTTGTCTGAACTGCTTCCGGATTATCAGGGTGGTCACCACGACCGGATTCGAGGAAAATATTACCGGAGAGAACGGCAGCGATGCGGTTACGAAAGCACCAAGGCTAGAACCCTGACAGGAAGTCGCCTCCATTTACCCCCCTGTGGAACCCGGGTCACTAAACCCCCCCAGTACCTTCTCGATATTGGCTGTCCAATAGTAAAATAATAAACTGGGTAAAGCCCAGCCTCCTGATTGTCTATCCCTCTGGAGGAATGCCCTCCGGATCCTTGGGGTCTTTCCTGCCCAAATTAATCAGGACACCAATTTATTAATTTTGACAAAGAAGGACTTGGGGAGAAAGTGGGGAGACATTAAAAAACAAATAAAAATCTCGGGAGCACATTCATTTTAATAGTCTGGACCCTGCCCCCCAAGGACAGGGGGAGGTTACCCCAAGTCTGTAAATCAGATTTGACCCCATTAACCAGACGAGTATAATTTAATTTCTGAAGCGAGGTCCAATCGTGGGCCACCCGGATTCCCAGGTAACGAAAGCTCGATCTGGCAAGGTGTAAAGGTCACATCCCCAGAAAGGCTCCCCTCCCCGGGGGGGAACCAGGAAGTATTCGCTCTTATCCAACTTCAACTAATACCCAGAGAAGGAGCCAATGCTCCCAAGCTGCTTCATTATCTCATCCAGAGTGGACACTGGGTGTGTAATATAAAGAAGCAGGTCATCCGTGTACAAGGACACCCTCTGCTCCACCCCTCCCCGATTCATCCCCCTCCACTTACTGGAAGATCTCAGCGCGATGGACGGCAGATCTATCGGCAAAGCAAACAGGAGACAATGAACATCCCTGCCTCGTGCCCCTATTCAGCGGAATGTCACCGAATTCACAGCATTTGTGTGAACACTCGCAGGGGGGGCCCGAGACAATAAACAATCCAGGATATAAACTTTTGTCCAAATCCAAACCTGCCAAGAATCTCAAAGAGAGATCCCCACTCCACCCTATCAAAGGCATTTTCAGCGTCTCGGGAACCAATCACCTACGGCTCGAGCACCGAAGAGGGGGAGAGGTCAACATTCAACATTCAATAGACGATGTATTTTGGCCAATAGTTGCCGACCTTGACGAAGCCAGTCTGGTCTTCCTAGATCACCTCTGGGAGGCAGGACTCCAACCGCAGCCAGCACTTTGGCAGTAACTTAGTGTCCGCATTTAAAAGTGCAATAGGTCGGTGCGACCCTCATTCTGTCGGGCCCTTTTCTTTCTTAGGGATGAGGGAAATAGAATCCTGCGCAAGTGTAACGAGCAACAAACCCGGGACAAGGAGTCGCTGAACATATCGAAAATTAGAGCGACCAATTGTTCCACAAACTTCTCATAAAACTCAGTGGGAAATCCATCAGGGCCAGGAGCTTACCCGTCGGCATCAACCCAACCCATTTCCTCATTTTCTCCAGGCCCAACCGGGATTCCAACTCGTCCCGCCTCCCTCTCCATCACTGGGATGGATAACGCATCCAAAAAATCCGTCATTGCCGAAACTCCCCACCGGGGGCTCCGATGTACTGAGATCCTGATCAAATGTTTCAGGATCTGCATTGAGCTGAGGCGGGTGGAAACCAGGCTGCCACTCGAGACCCGTCTCTGCTCAATCTCCCGGGAAGCTGCCTGCTGTCTGAGCTGGTGAGCTAAGAGGCGACTGGCCTGCTCCCCGTGTTCATAAATACTCCCCTCAAACGTCACAGCTGGTCCACCGCCTAATCCAGTGATGAGAATTCAATTTTAAATCTAAATTTAGAGTGCCCAATTCTTTTTTTTCCAATGAAGGGGTAATTTAGCGTGGCCAATTCACCTACACGACACATCTTTGTGTTGTGGGGGTGAGACCCACGCAGACACGGGGAGAATGTTAAACTCCACACGGACAGTGACCCTGGGCCGGGATTGAATCCGGGTCCTCGGTGCCGTGAGGCAGCAGTGCTAACCACTGTGCCACCGTGCCGGCTGATTGATAATAATTCAAATTGTGTCTGCAGCTTTTTCCTACTTGGCAACAACTGCGGGGTTGGGACAAGTGAGTATTGATGATGCACCTCAAGGATGGAGTCCACCAGCCTCTGCCACTCCGCCCTCACTTTCCTTTCCATGGGCACGTTCAGGGAAATTATCTCCCCCGATAACCACCTTAAGGGCTTCCCACAGCGTAGAAGATGAGAAAGACTCACTTTTATTACATTTAAATCTATTCCCCAATGGCGGTGGACACGCGTTCACAAACTCTCTTGTCCGTTAATAATGCCGGATCCAATCTCCATGGCGGACGCTGGGAGGGGCCTGACTCTGGAGCCAAAGCAACACAATGTGGGGCATGATGGGAAATCACAATGGCCGAGTAGCCCGTCCCCTCCACCAAAGGGAGGAGAGATTATCCTCCACAGAAAAGTCGATCGGCGAGTATACCTGGTGGAGACGGGAGAAAGAGGAAAAGTCTTTATCGCCCGGGTACAAAAATCACCACGGATCTGCCCCCCCGCCCACCCCCCTGCCCCCCCCCGCCCCCCCCCCCGCCCCCCCCCCGCCCCCCACCCCCCCGCCCCCAACCCCCCCGCCCACCCACCCCGCCCCCCTCCCCCCCCCGCCCCCTCCCCCCCCCCCCCCCCCCCCCCCCCCCCGCCGCCAGCTCCATGAAAGCCTACACCGCCTCGGCCACCCCTGATGGAGTCAGAGATTTGGGTCTGGGTCCATCGCGGGGTCCGGAACACAGTTTAAGTCGCCCCACAAAATAAGCTGAAATGAATCCAAATCGGGGTTGGAGGCTGGCAGCTTGTTAATAAAACCCGGATTGTCCCAGTTTGGAGCAGAGACGTTAACCAGGACCATCGAGGTGCCCGTCAAAGACTCACAGACAATAACATTTCTGCCATTGGGGTCAGCCAAGATCTTATCGTCAGAAAACTGAACCCGTTGATTGATTAAAATTGCCTCACCCCGACCCCACCATCAAAACCCGAATTAAAAACTTGTCCCACCCACACCTTCCCCAACCTTGTCCGGTCTCCGAGACACAAATGAGTCTCTTGCAGGTGACCAAATGAATTGGGGGCCTCCCACACCCCCCACCCACTCCCCCCCCCCCGCCCCCATCGATCCGGAGTCAGCCATTTCCACCAAGAGGTATTATCCAACAGCTACATCGGAAGTGCAGCAACCAGGCCCACCCAAGATGGCCACCAAACCCACTAACAGGATTAAACAAAGAGAAAACTGCAGTCACGGTCAGCAAATGACCCCTCCCCCCTCTTCCTCACCCTATGGCACCCAGACTACACCCAAATGTGCAGAAAGAAAACGATAAGACGAACATAAACCACAAGGTGTATCCGGGACCTGATTATTTTATGCTGAGTCGGACTCTTCTCGCTGGGGTGAGGAAGGCTGAGTACTCGGCGGGGGTTATTTCACATCAGGCCCCACATTGGGTGGACCTGGTGTTTGATGTCGGTCGGGAGGGTCGTAGGGGGGGGGCTGTTAGACGTAGTGTGCTGTCGGACTTGGGGTTCTGTGTGAGGATTCCGAGGGCCATACGGGAGTATGTGGAACATAATGATAATGAGGAGGTCTCTCCCTCGAATTTGTGGGAGGGGCTGAAGGTGGTGATCAGGGGAGAGATCAGAGTGTTTAAGGCACATGTGGACGGGGAGGCGAGGGAGGAGCGACAGAAACAGGTGGATGAGATTCTCGGGGTGGGTCGTAGGTGAGTGAGGGTCACGACCCCGGAGTTTTAGGCGTGCGGGAAAATCTGCAAATGCAGTTTGACTTGCTGTCCACGGACAGGGCTCTGCGGCAATTGAGGCGGGTGAATGGGGCGGTGTATGAGTATGGGGAGATGGCCAACCCTCTCTTGGCTCACCAATTAACGTGGCAGGATGTGGCCAGATTGTTCAGGTTAGGGATTTGGAGGGGAGGCTGGACTCAGCCCCGGATAAGGTAAATGGAGTGTTTATTTTATGTGAGCCTGAATAGGTCAGAGCCTCCGCAGGAAGAACGAGGGATGGCAGAGTTTCTGGGTGGGTTTGGTGGTGATATGCATCACTGTAAATACACAAGGGGTTAATGTAAATACACGTAGACTAGCTAGACACTAGAGGGAGCACCAGAGACATGACACACAGACATTCAACCAATAGGCCAGTAAGATAGGACACGACTAATGGGCATTCACGATACACACAGAGGTGACACTGCCACAGAGGGGCATTACACACGCCCATATAAAAGGACACAGCACACATGACCTTCCTCGTTCGAGTGGAGACACTCAGTGAGTACAGACACAGGGTTGATTCAACACATCACACCCACCACGTGGATTGTAACAGACTGGTCAGTTAGTCTGAGAGGCTATAGCAGGATTAACAGAAGAGTCAAATTCAAGTAGGAGAATTGTTAATAGTTTAATAAACTATTGAAGCTATCTCCAAGTCTGAACCTTCCTTTGTCAGAGTGCACATCAAGGAAGCAGCTTCTGCTACGACAAGAGCAGAACAAAACAGGTTTGGAGTTTCCCAAGGCAGGGGAGGAATTGTGGGTGGAACTGGAGGCACCACTGGGCCTGGAGGAGATTCAGATAGCGTTGAAACACATGCAGGCAGGGAAGGCACCGGGACCGGACGGGTTTCCAATGGAATTTTAAAAGAAATTTTCAGATTGGTTGGGACCGCTGTTGCTGGGCATGTTTAGGGTGTCTTTGGCACGGGACACTGATGAATCTGTACTTTATTAATATATTTATGTGCCACCGCACTATATATTAACCAACAGAACTTGAGACTGAGCTTCTTGGGTGAAGTAAAGTATAGCTTTATTTGTATCAGTTTTAAAGTCTACTGATCAACTCAAATTTTGTGTGAGTACAGACTCGGACGTTGGAGCAAGGGTCTATCTCGTTGATTCTGAAAAAGTATAAGGACCCATACAGAGTGTGGCCGTATTGCCCCATCTTCCTGTTCAATGTACATGCCAAGTTATTCGCCAAGGTATCGGCTTTATGGTCGGAGCCTTTCCTTCCGGAGGTGGTAGGGGAAGATCAGACGGGGTTTGTGATGGGGCGGAAGTTGTCTTCGAATGTGGTGCTGCGCTGCCTGAGGTGTTGTCTTTCAGACGAGGTGTTGGACTGAGGTCCTGTCCATTCTCAGGTGAACGTAAAAGATCCGATAGCCACATTTAGAATTGGGGAGGGGATGGTCATTAACAGCAGTGACTGGCCAATGGGGACAGTTGCATAGTGACCACTGTTACCAGACAAGTAATCCAGACGTCTGGACTAATGCTCCAGAGACTCGAGTTCAGTTTCCACCACAGCAGCTTGGGGGAGTTTAAATTCAATTAACTAATAAATCTGGAATAAAAAACGAGCTCGATGTCCAGCAACACTCAATGTGTTGGATGAGAACAAGGTTGGTCTCAGTTGTGATGCCCTCCAGGTTGCATAACTCTCATTTGCGTGTAAAAATAACTGGTGCTTGGGGAAGGTCTTCTGCTCCAAGTGTGTCTGGACCCCAGCAAAAGTCAGGAAGCCGGAGGTCCAACGTGACGATTTTCTTCCCATTCCGAGTATTTTCTAACAGTGCAAATGCAGACATTGCTGACTTTGTATTTCCAGAATTGTCTGTGTTTTTGGGTTGTGTGAACTCCAGCTGGCATTTGTGACATGATTGCACAGGGAACCAAAGAACTGGAATCGAGTTAGATTATTAAAAGAACTCCTGGGTATATTCTCAAGTAATTGAATTGAGTGGTTAGGAAGTAATTCAGCTTCGGAGAAAATAGATCGAAGTTACAATGTGAACAGACTGAATGAGAAACATTACCTGAGAAAGGACGTACTGGCAGTGGAGGGTGTGCAGGGGAGATTCACTCGCTTAATCCCAGAGTTGAAGGGGTTGGATTACGAGGAGAGGTTGAGTAGACTGGGACTGTACTCGTTGGAATTTAGAAGGCTGCTGCGGGAACTTATAGAAACATATAAAAGGGAATAGATAGGATAGATGCGGGCAGGTTGTTTCCACTGGCGGGTGAAAGCAGAACTGGGGGCATAGTCTCAAAGTAAGGGGAAGTAGATTTAGGACTGAGTTTAGGAGGAACTTCTTCACCCAAAGGGTTGTGAATCTATGGAATTCCTTGCCCAGTGAAACAGTTGAGGCTCCTTCATTAAATGTTTTTAAGATAAAGATAGATTGTTTTTTGAAGAATAAAGGGATTAAGGGTTATGGTGTTCGGGGCGGAAAGTGGAGCTGAGTCCACAAAAGATCAGCCGTGATCTCATTGAATGGTGGAGCAGGCTCGAGGGGCCAGATGGCCGACTCCTGCTCCGAGTTCTGATGATCTTATAACTAAGTCCCCACGCCCGCCGGAAAACGGGCGAACATCACTCCTCGCAGGTCCGGGGTGATTCTCCGTTTTTCAGGGAGCTAACAGCGCCCCGGTGTGCGTCCCGCTGCTCTGTCTGCCGGCAGGACACTGCTAGCCAGACCGCACGGCCGCGCACGTGCACGGCAGCCACAAGCTGGTCCGCGCTTGCGTGTGGCGACCCACCTCGGGCACGGGCGCCGCCGACATGGCAGAGCCACACAGCGAGCCCGCACGGAGGAAGGTAGGTCCCAGATCGCGATGGCCCAGCGATCGGTGGCCCCCGATCGCGGGCCTGGCCACCGCTGAGGTCTCCGCCGGAGTCAGATACCCCCGCCCCCCCCACCAAGACCATGGGTCCCCTCTCCCGCGGGGTGGTTCCACATGTAAACCACACCGGCAGGAGTTCGGCCGGTCGACCATTGAGAATCGCCGCGGGGGCCTGTTCCAGTGGCCCCGACCAGCGCTGCGTCGACCGCGCGCGCGGGGGACTGGCGGGTCCGCGGAGAATCGGGCAGCACGGTAGCATGGTGGGTAGCACAATTGCTTCACAGCTCCAGGGTCCCAGGTTCGATTCCCCGCTGGGTCACTGTCTGTGCGGAGTCTGCACATCCTCCCCGTGTCTGCGTGGGTTTCCTCCGGGTGCTCCGGTTTCCTCCCACAGTCCAAAGATGTGCAGGTTAGGTGGATTGGCCATGATAAATTGCCCTTAGTGTCCAAAATTGTTACTAGTGGGGTTACTGGGTTATGGGGATAGGGTGGAGGTGTTGACCTTGGGTCGGGTGCTCTTTCCAACAGCCGGTGCAGACTCGATGGGCCGAATGGCCTCCTTCTGCACTGTAAATTCTATGATCCATGATCTATGATCGCCGTCGCTCCGGATTTCCGGTGGGAACAGCTATTCTCTGCCCCCGCGCTGGCCGCCATTCCGCCACGGAGCGTCAAAGAACAAAGAACAAAGAAATGTACAGCACAGGAACAGGCCCTTCGGCCCTCCAAGCCCGTGCCGACCATGCTGCCCGACTAAACTACAATCTTCTACACTCCCTGGGTCCGTATCCCTCTATTCCCATCCTATTCATGTATTTGTCAAGATGCCCCTTAAATGTCCCTATCGTCCCTGCTTCCACCACCTCCTCCGGCAGCGGGTTTCAGGCAAATCGGAGAATCCTGCCCCATATCTCTCCCAATTTTTATTGACACAATGTCGAAATTACCCCACGTGTTGCAGTGTTTGGCTCTATGAATTTGGCAGTTTCAGACTGTGACCCCAGAGAGCAGAGACGTGACGGCTGCTGCTGCTGTTACACCAGCAGGTGGCAGTGTCGCACCACAAAGTACAAAGAGAACAGCAGGATCCCATACTGTCTGTGAAAGGTCAGAATGTCTGTGCAGAAACTAATTGGACACGCCCCCTGTATCAATAATGAATAAACACTCCCACTCCCAGCATTGCATGCTTCAATCAGTGTATTTTATTTCACCAGAATTGTAAAGTACATTTGAAATGAATTAAAGGTAAAACAGCAACAAAAGCGAGATCTGAGAGAGACTCAGTGAGCAATTAGAAATCAGGGAGACGGCGAGAGAGAAATCCCATCAATCACACCCGGAATATTCTATTGGAGAGATTCTTGTCAGTGTGACTCTCGGTCACATCTCCATCGCTTCATTGCGAGCTGGAGCTATGGGACGGTCTTACACAGGCTTTGGTCATAATCCACAAACTTTGGGTTGTATTTATCGTTATTCTCCTTGAGGCACAGGGCACCTGCAATGTCACAGTCACACAACTTCTTAAGACACTCTGCGGAGTCAGACATCACCGAGAAATCATCTGAAAAATAGGAGAGAACAACCAAATATACATTGTGTAAAATATGCACTGTAATGTACACATGGAAACACACACTGGGATATACACACATTAATGGACACACTGATGTGCTGGGTGGGGTTAAGAATGTGAGATTCTGCAATGTTGTAAAATCTTCATTGTTTTTTGGTCCATTTAAAAAACATTTTTTCAATAAATTTAGAGTCCCCAATTATTATTTTGTTCCAATAAAGGGGCAATTTACTGTGGCCAATCCACCAATCCGGCACATCCTTTGGGTTGTGGGGGCGAAACCCACCCAGACACGGGGAGAATGTGCAAACTCCACACGGAAAGTGATCCAGGTTCTTAATGTTGTGGGTGATTCACAATGGTTGGGCCCAATAATGTTCTTGAAGTTTCCTGAACGACGGGGCAGCTAACGTCTCAGAATGTCTCTGATGTGCGAATGGCCGTCCTCAAGTTCTGGATGGTCATTAATTTTTAATCTAATGCTTTGGTGCTGAGGGGGTGGGTGGGGTCTGTTAATAGTTTAATAAACGTGTTAAAGCTATCTCCATGTCTGAACCTTCCTTTGTCAGAGTGCACATCAAGGAAGCAGCTTCTGCTACAACAAGAGCAGAATAAAACATGGTACCAGTGAGTAACTGTTTAAATCCATATAGTTACAACTCAGCAAACAGTGACAGCCAGCAACAACACCCAGGCAAGATGATCGAGATTCCGGTTCCACAGCGCCTCAGGTGCAATCTCAGTGCAAACTGGCGAGCATTCAGGCAAAGGTTTGAGATCTTCCTGGTAGCAGCCGACCTACAAGACGTGGCCGATGCTGAAAAGACAGAGCTTCTGCTCACAATCGCGGTGCAAATGCAGAACAAATCGTTAAAACCTTCAAGTCCACCAGGGGACAAGCAAAGAGAGACTTCCAGGCAGTCCTGGACAAATTCGAACAATACTGCGAGGAAACCACAAACAAACCAACAGAAAACGGTCAGAGAGGCGCCAATACTCACCACGAGGTCCCGGAGCAACGAACGACAATTTGGATCGGCGGCCATCTTGGAAAAGGTACTGCACATGAGCAGTTGAGAGAAATTCGCAAAGTAAAGGAACAGCGATCTGCGCATGCGCAATCGCTTCCTACGCATTACGTCACATGCTTCGTGACATCAGAGGCCCCGGACCACACCCACTTAAAGGAGAAATGTCCCAAAACAAGAAAAAAAATGTTTAAAGCCTCAAAACAAGATTCTTTCACCTGGAACGACAACACAATGCCTGAAATTCGACCAGTAACTGAAAGTAATCTCCGCAGAACCCTGCAGCAAGCAGGTAGCACCGCCCAAAGACATGATACAGTCCTTGAAGACTATGACTCAGACCTTGAACTCTTCTTTGGACATCGCGAGCCCAATGCCAGCTCCGGCACAAAATGGGATGATATGGTCCTAGAAAACTGCGACTCAGATGATGAATTCATCATTGGCGATGGCGACCCCAGTACCAAATCCAAACCGCAACGAGATGTGTTCTACAGTGAAGAATCCGACACAGAAGCGAATGTGTTCTTCGGATTTGAGGATCTTCAGTCCAGCACATATGACATCCCGACTCGTGAGAGCAGGATTATGCTGCGGCCTGACACCAAGAGACAGAGAGCGGTACATAGAACATAGAACATAGAACATAGAAAATACAGCACAGAACAGGCCCTTTGGCCCACGATATTGTGCCGAACCTTTGTCCTAGATTAATTATAGTACATGCCCACAGAGAGCGGCCTGCTGCCACACAGAGAGTGGTCCACGCCCCGCAAAGGGTCCCCGACTCCACACAGAGAGTGGTCCACACACCACAAAGGGTCCCCGACTCCACACAGAGAGTGGTCCACACACCACAAAGGGCCCCAGCCTCCACACAGAGAGTGGTCCACGCACTGCGAAGGGTCCCAGCCTCCACACAGAGAGTGGTCCACGCACCACAAAGGGCCCCAGCCTCCACACAGAGAGTGGTCCACGCACCACAAAGGGTCCCAGCCTCCACACAGAAAGCGATGAAAGACTCCACAACGAGACAACTGTACGTCTCCACACAGAAAGTGTCTCCAGTGACACAAGCCTCCACAGCAAGCTCGTGGACAGCCTCCACGATAGAGGCAACTCAAGACTCCAGAGCGCAGTCCTTGCATGCGCAAGACCATGAGGGTCTAGCAACCTCCTCTGAACAACCAGCAGCAGACGATGCAAGTCTGCTATGCTCAAGTGTACAGCAAGCAGACTCTGACAGTCTACCACACTCCAGTGACCAAGAAGAAGACTCTGACATTCTACCACGCTCCAGTGACCAAGAAGAAGACTCTGACAGTCTACCCAGCTCAAGTGAACGACAAGAACACACTCAGGCTCTACCCACTGTATGTGCGACTTCCCATGCAAGATGTGCAACGTGACAGACCTCAGCTCGAATTTACAGAGGCACTCGACAATCACAGTGAGGCTACTGGTGACTCCGGTGACACCACGTTACGTCAAACCTCATTCGCTCGAGCCTCTCCACAAGCAAATGCATTCCTGACTGTTTTGACTCCGGACGGGGAGCATCAAGAGACCTCAGAAGATGCAAGTGAACCTGAAATGACTCCGGACGGGGAGCATCAAGAAGCCAAAACTGACTCAGGTGAAACAGCCCAGACTCCGGACGGGGAGCATCGAGAAGCCAAAACTGACTCAGGTGAAACAGCCCAGACTCCAGACGGGGAGCATCGACAAACCAAAGCTGATACAAGTAAGCCGGACATGATTCCAGACGGGGAGTGCCGCGAACGCAGTGACGGCACGCTCAACGAGAGCTGTTCCTGTTGTTTTTTTTTTTTAATTTATTTTTTAAGGCGGGAACCGGAAGTTCGACCCGCGGACTTCTGGGAAGCGGCGTGCAGGGGCTGCCGGTAGGTGAGTATTTAGGTTTAAAATAACTTACCTTGCAAGAGCAGCACTTGGAGTTTCGGCGGGAGCGGAGTGCAGGGGCTGCCGGTGGGTGAGTATTTAGGTTTGAAACACTTACCTGGTCCCATTTCTGTTCCTCTTTGCTGTTGTATTATTTATTTATTTTTTTTAAATTTTTAAGGCGGGAACCGGAAGTTCGACCCGCGGACTTCTGGGAAGGTTTCCCCCCCTCCCCTCACCAATAAATTCTGGTGGAGAGGAAACCCGAGACACTACACGTGTAGTGTCTCCCACCCGCCCTCCTCCTCTAACCTAATAATAAAATAGTACAAAGTCTTACAACACCAGGTTAAAATCCAACAGGTTTGTTTCGATGTCACTAGCTTTCGGAGCGCTGCTCCTTCCTCAGGCGAATCCATGAGGAAGGGATTCACCTGAGGAAGGAGCAGCGCTCCGAAAGCTAGTGACATCGAAACAAACCTGTTGGACTTTAACCTGGTGTTGTAAGTCTTCGTACTGTGCTCACCCCAGTCCAACGCCCACATCTCCACATCACATCTAATAATAAAACCCATTGGTGTGAGGTAAGTACCATATTATATTATTATTATTTTATTTTAAAATTTATTTGTTAGCCTGATCTTGGTTGGAAGTTAGAGGGATGGCAGGGAAGGGAGTGCAATGTTCCTCCTGCAGGATGTTTGAGGTGAGGGATGCCGTTAGTGTCCCTGCTGATTTTACCTGCAGGAAGTGCTGCCATCTCCAGCTCCTCCAAGACCGAGTTAGGGAACTGGAGCTGGAGTTGGAAGGACTTCGGATCATTCGGGAGGCAGAGGGGGTCATAGATAGCAGCTTCAGGGTATAAGTTACACCCAAGATTGGAGATAGGTGGGTAACTGTAAGAGGGACTGGGAAGAAACAGTCAGTGCAGGGATCCCCTGCGGTCGTTCCCCTGAGTAACAAGTATACCGCTTTGGATACTTGTGGGGGGGGGGGGGGGGACTTACCAGGGGTAAGCCATGGGGTACGGGCCTCTGGCACGGAGTCTGTCCCTGTTGCTCAGAAGGGAAGGGGGGAGAGGAGCAGAGCATTAGTAATTGGGGACTCTATAGTCAGGGGCACAGATAGGAGATTTTGTGGGAGCGTGAGAGACTCACGTTTGGTATGCTGCCTCCCAGGTGCAAGGGTACGTGCTGTCTCGGATCGTGTTTTCCGGGTCCTTAAGGGGGAGGGGGAGCAGCCCCAAGTCGTGGTCCACATTGGCACTAACGACATAGGTAGGAAAGGGGACAAGGATATCAGGCAGGCTTTCAGGGAGCTAGGATGGAAGCTCAGAACTAGAACAAACAGAGTTGTTATCTCTGGGTTGTTGCCCGTGCCACGTGATAATGAGATGAGGAATAGGGAGAGAGAGCAATTAAACATGTGGCTACAGGGATGGTGCAGGCGGGAGAGATTCAGATTTCTGGATAACTGGGGCTCTTTCTGGGGAAGGTGGGACCTCTACAGACAGGATGGTCTACATCTGAACCTGAGGGGCACAAATATCCTGGGGGGGGAGATTTGTTAGTGCTCTTTGGGGGGGTTTAAACTAATGCAGCAGGGGCATGGGAACCTGGATTGTAGTTTTAGGGTACGGGAGAATGAGAGTATAGAGGTCAGGAGCACAGATTTGACGTCGCAGGAGGGGCCCAGTGTTCAGGTAGGTGGTTTGAAGTGTGTCTACTTCAATGCCAGGAGTATACGAAATAAGGTAGGGGAACTGGCAGCATGGGTTGGTACCTGGGACTTCGATGTTGTGGCCATTTCGGAGACATGGATAGAGCAGGGACAGGAATGGATGTTGCAGGTTCCGGGGTTTAGGTGTTTTAGTAAGCTCAGAGAAGGAGGCAAAAGAGGGGGAGGTGTGGCGCTGCTAGTCAAGAGCAGTATTACGGTGGCGGAGAGGATGCTAGAGGGGGACTCATCTTCCGAGGTAGTATGGGCTGAGGTTAGAAACATGAAAGGTGAGGTCACCCTGTTGGGAGTTTTCTATAGGCCTCCAAATAGTTGTAGGGATGTAGAGGAAAGGATGGCGAGGATGATCCTGGATAAGAGGTAAAGTAACAGGGTAGTTATTATGGGAGACTTTAACTTTCCAAATATTGACTGGAAAAGATATAGTTCGAGTACATTAGATGGGTCGTTTTTTGCACAATGTGTGCAGGCGGGTTTCCTGAAACAATATGTTGACAGGCCAACAAGAGGCAAGGCCACGTTGGATTTGGTTTTGGGTCATGAACCAGGCCAGGTGTTGGATTGGGAGGTAGGAGAGCACTTTGGGGACAGTGACCACAATTCGGTGACGTTTACGTTAGTGATGGAAAGGGATAAGTATACACCGCAGGGCAAGAGTTATAGCTGGGGAAAGGACAATTATGATGCCATTAGACGTGACTTGCGAGGGATAGGTTGGAGAAGTAGGCTGCAAGTGTTGGGCACACTGGATAAGTGGAGCTTGTTCAAGGAACAGCTACTGCGTGTTCTTGATAAGTACGTACCGGTCAGGCAGGGAGGAAGGCGTAGAGCGAGGGAACCGTGGTTTACCAAAGAAGTGGAATCTCTTGTTAAGAGGAAGAAGGAGGCCTATGTGAAGTTGAGGTGTGAAGTTTCAGTTGGGACGATGGATAGTTACAAGGTAGCGAGGAAGGATCTAAAGAGAGAGCTAAGATGAGCAAGGAGGGGACATGAGAAGTATTTGGCAGGTAGGATCAAGGAAAACCCAAAAGTTTTCGAGAGGTATGTCAGGCATAAGCGAATGACTAGGGTAAGAGTAGGGCCAGTCAAGGATAGGGATGGGAAGTTGTGTGTGGAGTCTGAAGAGATAGGCGAGATACTAAATGAATATTTTTTGTCAGTATTCACTCAGGAAAAAGATAATGTTGTGGAGGAGAATGCTGAGACCTAGGCTAATAGAATAGATGGCATTGAGGTACGTAGGGAAGAGGTGTTGGCAATTCTGGACAGGCTGAAAATAGATAAGTCCCCGGGGCCTGATGGGATTTATCCTAGGATTCTCTGGGAGGCCAGGGAAGAGATTGCTGGGCCTTTGGCTTTGATTTTTATGTCATCATTGGCTACAGGAATAGTGCCAGAGGACTGGAGGATAGCAAATGTGGTCCCTTTGTTCAAAAAGGGGAGTAGAGACAACCCCGGCAACTATAGACCGGTGAGCCTCACGTCTGTAGTGGGTAAAGTCTTGGAGGGGATTATAAGAGACAAGATTTATAATCATCTAGATAGGAATAATATGATCAGGGATAGTCAGCATGGCTTTGTGAAGGGTAGGTCATGCCTCACAAACCTTATCGAGTTCTTTGAGAAGGTGACTGAACAGGTAGACGAGGGTAGAGCAGTTGATGTGGTGTATATGGATTTCAGTAAAGCATTTGATAAGGTTCCCCATGGTAGGGTATTGCAGAAAATACGGAGGCTGGGGATTGAGGGTGATTTAGAGATGTGGATCAGAAATTGGCTAGCTGAAAGAAGACAGAGGGTGGTGGTTGATGGGAAATGTTCAGAATGGAGTTCAGTTACAAGTGGCGTACCACAAGAATCTGTTCTGGGGCCGTTGCTGTTTGTCATTTTTATCAATGACCTAGAGGAGGGCGCAGAAGGGTGGGTGAGTAAATTTGCAGACGATACTAAAGTCGGTGGTGTTGTCGATAGTGTGGAAGGAAGTAGCAGGTTACAGAGGGACATAGAAAAGCTGCAGAGCTGGGCTGAGAGGTGGCAAATGGAGTTTAATGTAGAGAAGTGTGAGGTGATTCTCTATGGAAGGAATAACAGGAATGCGGAATATTTGGCTAATGGTAAAGTTCTTGGAAGTGTGGATGAGCAGAGGGATCTAGTTGTCCATGTACATAGATCCCTGACAGTTGCCACCCAGGTTGATAGGGTTGTGAAGAAGGCCTATGGAGTGTTGGCCTTTATTGGTAGAGGGATTGAGTTCCGGAGTCATGAGGTCATGTTGCAGCCGTACAAAAGTCTGGTACGGCCGCATTTGGAGTATTGCGTACAGTTCTGGTCACCGCATTGTAGGAAGGACGTGGAGGCTTTCGAGCGCGTGCAGAGGAGATTTACCAGGATGTTGCCTGGTATGGAAGGAAAATCTTATGAGGAAAGGCTGATGGACTTGAGGTTGTTTTCGTTGGAGAGAAGAAGGTTAAGTGGAGACTTAATAGAGGCATACAAAATGATCAGGGGGTTAGATAGGGTGGACAGTGAGAGCCTTCTCCCGTGGATGGAAATGGCTGGCACGAGGGGACATAGCTTTAAACTGAGGGGTAATAGATATAGGACGGAGGTCAGAGGTAGGTTCTTTACGCAAAGAGTGGTGAGGCCGTGGAATGCCCTACCTGCTACAGTAGTGAACTCGCCAACATTGAGGGCATTTAAAAGTTTATTGGATAAGCATATGGATGATAATGGCATAGTGTAGGTTAGATGGCCTTTGTTTCGGTGCAACGTCGTGGGCCGAAGGGCCTGTACTGCGCTGTATCGTTCTATGTTCTATGAGACAGCTGATGCCACAAAGCACGCTAACACGAGTAACTGTGTGAAGGACTCGTATTACACACAGAGTGTGGTCCTTGAGCGCAGCAAACACGACAAGAAAACCAACCAACACAACAACAACATCAAAGACATCAACAAGAAGCGCACCAGAGGCAACAACGTCGACAACAAGCACGACACAAACAACAATGGCACTACGACTGGTACGACTCTGCCCATGAGGAACACTGTTACTGCTCAGCTCAGTACAATGACAGACCGTGGCAGGACGATGCATCTTACCAGTTCACATTTGCTGCCCT
The DNA here is from genome assembly GCF_047496885.1 of Scyliorhinus torazame. Classification (NCBI taxonomy): domain Eukaryota; kingdom Metazoa; phylum Chordata; class Chondrichthyes; order Carcharhiniformes; family Scyliorhinidae; genus Scyliorhinus; species Scyliorhinus torazame. The sequence continues at coordinate 41,310,521 of NC_092731.1, forward strand.
ACCAACTGGCAACCTGGCATTCAGGACAGATGCCATCAAGAATTGCCACCACAAGCATCGGAAAAAAAAACAACAGACTCCAAATCAATCAATGAGGTGATTTGAACAATTGGACACCTCCTGATGACCAAACACCAGGACACTGACGGCATTCACAAGGGAATGACAACGTCACCATTGACACTTCTATACCAGACCATAATAATTAATGAACTTTGGACTCAACTTTTATTTTGCATTGTCTTATCCTCAAAGTCATCACAACTATTATTTGGTCTTGTATACTATTGTACAGTCATCACAGTCATCATAACTTGACATAGCATACGTTTTTAAGAAAAAGATAGATACCTTTCTGAAGAATAAAGGGATTCGGGGATATGGTGTACGGGCCGGAAAGTGGAGCTGAGTCCACAAAGATCAGCCATGTTCTCATTGAATGGCGGAGCAGGCTCGAGGGGCCAGATGGCCGACTCCTGCTCCTAGTTCTTATGTTCTTATGTTCTTATCTACCTATTTTGTTAAATTTTGTTTAACACTGTACAGAAAATATGTAACACAAAAAAAGTGGGAATGTGGTGATATACATCACTGTAAGTACACAAAGGGTTAATGTACATACACTACACCTAGCTAGACACTAGAGGGAGCACCAGAGACATGACACACAGACAGTCAACGAATAGGTCAGTAAACTAGGACACGTCCAATGGGCATTCACGATACACATAGAGGTGACACGACCACAGGAGGGCATTACACCAGCCCATATATAAAGACACAGCACACATGATCTTCCTCTTTCCAGTGGAGACTCTCAGTGAGTACAGACACAGGATTGATTGAACATCACTCCCACCACGTGGATTGTAGCAGACTGGTTCGTCAGTCTGAGTAGCTACAGAAGGATGAACAGTAGAGTCGAATCCAAGTAGGAGAATTGTTAATAGTTTAATAAACATGTTAAAGCTATCTCCAAGTCTGAACCTTCCTTTGTCAGAGTGCACATTAAGGAACCAGCTTATGCTACGACAAGAGCAGAACAAAACAGAGTCCAAAGCTGTGGAGAGTCGTTAACGTGGGTGAGGAAGGGGTGGCCTGGAATCATCGGCTTTGGATTCTGTCCTTGGTGTTGTCAGGATTCCCCAATATTGTGAAATTCCCTAATGCTGTCAGTGATGTGGGCTGCGTTCCTTTAATGTATTGGGGGTCCCTAACATTGTGGGGGGGGGGGGTCCCTAACAGGGTGATTTCTATGGGTGACATAATGAGAGTCCCACCACAGCGAGAAGCAGCAAACTATCTCAAACCTCGATATCGCCACAAATGTTCCCCACCTCGAATCTGGGGAATTGTGAAATCTCACTGAGCAATATTTCCAAATTGAAACCAAATTCGTTAAAGAAAATTCACTGCGAGGCAAGTTGTTGTGTTCTGCTTCTTCGTGTAGCTTAAGCTGCTTCCTTGATGTAAACTCTGACAAAGGAAGGTTCAGACTTGGAGAGAGGTTTAACACATTGATTGAACAGTTAACAATTCTCCTACTTGAGTTTGACTGATCTTGCAATATTAACTCAATCTAACTAACCAGTCTGCTCTAATCCATGCGGGGGGTGTGATGCTTCCTGATCTGCCCCTGTCTCTCTGAGTGTCGCCTATGGAAAGAGAAAGAGCATGTGTGCCCTGTCCTTTTATATGGGTAGCCCCCTTGTGGTAGCGTAAACTCTGGGGTGTGCCTTGACTGCCCAATTGGTCGTGTCCTATCTTACTGACCTATTGGTTGAATGTCTGTGTGTCATGATGTCTCTGGTGCTCCCTCTAGTGTTTACCTAGTTGCAGTGTACCTACATTAATCCCTTGTGTATTTACAGTGATGCATATCACCACACAGGTGATGTGTGATCCACAGCAACCACATCTTCAGTAAGTGTCCACAGCTCGACTCAGAGTGAATGAGCTGGACCCGGAGCTTCAGACAGGGCAATGACATCAGGGAGAGAGAATGCTCCCTGGACACTGTGTCACACCCCTTCGCTCAGCTGCTTCATTGGGTCCGTGATCAGGGACAGACGGTATGACTCCACGTGAGGATCCAGGGGGGAGTAATGGAAGACACTCAGCCCTTGCACTTGTCCGAGAGATTGGAGGTTTTTGCAGCCTGTGTGGACGAGAGCGAGGGCTGCAGGGAGGATGAGCAGACTGACCACCGCACCTGGGGACAGGGACACAGACAAGTGGGAGGAAGGTAAAGGGATGGGATTGTAGCAGGGGACAGTGTTGTTAGAGGATAGACAGTGTTCTCAGCATCGAGAGAGTGTGAGACCCGAGGGCCGTGTTGCCAGCCCGGTGCCAGGGTTAATAACTCCTGGGGGAAGAATTCAGTTGTTGTTGTATCGGTGGGTACCAACCACACAGATAGGACTAAGAAAGAGATTCTGATCAGGGAGGATGAGCAGCTCGGGACACAATTAAAAAACAGAACCACAAAGGTAAGAATCTGTGAGCCACAGACAAATTGACATTGGGTAAATAAGATCAGGGAGTTGAGTGCGTGGCTCAGAGATTGGTGTGGGAGCAATGGGTCACCATTCATGGGGCACTGGCATCAGTACTGAGGACAGAGAGAGCTGTCCCGTTGGGGTGGGTTTCACTTGCACGGCGCTGGGAGCTGGGTCCTGGCAAATCACATGACCAGGGCTGTGGAGCAGACTTTAAACAAAATGGTGGGAGGTGGATTAGTAATAAATTTCATAGAATTTCTATAGAATTTACAGTGCAGAAGGAGGCTATTCGACCCATCGAGTCTGCACCGGCCCTTAGAAAGAGCACTGTTTTGTTCCCAGTGTGGTAGGTAACATGTGCTTCTCAATCCTTGGTTAGTGATGAGGTATTCTGAATCCTGATGAAGAAGATTCAACCTCTTCCAGTGGTAACAAAAGGTTTATTGAGTAACTGCAACAATATTTACATGAGTTCTTTACTTTAAATTTGATACTAGTGATAAGGTTAACAAGATCTAACTATAGTAACTGTACGTAACTCCACTGGAACTAGTCTGCTGTTGCTTTGATCACAGTGCACCCAAGAGAGAGAGAGAGAGACAATGTGGCTGCCTTTTATACCCCTGTTGGTCCGGCCCTCTAGTGATCATGTGGTGCTACTGATGACACATTAACCCCTTGTGTACATGCACACATAGAGGTACCACATCCCCCTTTTTTTCTTGTTACATATTTTCTGTATGTTGTAAAGAAAATTGAACAAAACATAATGGATGCAGTTTGCAAATGCATGACATAAAATCAACGAGTTAGTCCGTCAAATGTTGATACATTCAGTCTCCTAAGTTTTTTTGTTGCTTGCGTGAAATAGGCCGACAAATGATGTTATGTGCAAGTTGTGATGATCTTGGCGATTATACAAAGTCAATTAATATTTATGAGTCCAGTGTTAATAAAAAAAAATTGTGAGTCCAAACTTTATGAGTTTGTTCGGTCGAGTTGCTTTCGTCTTCTGTTGTTGAAGTGGTGATGTTGGTGTTGTTATTTCTTTGTGAACGTCACCAGTGTTCCTGTGTTTAAGTAACCAAGAAGTCATCAATGAGGTATTTGAATGGTCGAATCTCTTTGTTGTCTGATTTATGCTTTTTCTTTCTCTGCTTGTGGTCGCGATTCTGTGTTACATCTTTGTTGTCTGACCTGGACCTTTTCCTGTGTTTGTGGAGCTGATTCTGTATGTCATCTTTCTTGACAGCTGGTTTACTTGTTTGTTGTGGAGCAAATGTGAATTTGTGAGATTTGAAATCTTGGGCAGATTCTCAGACCGCCCGCAGGATCGGAGAATCCCCGGGGGCGGCGTGAATCCCGCCCCGCCGCTCCGACGCCGGCTGTCGTATTCTCCGGCGCCGGTTTTCGGGTGGCGGCTGGGTTTACGGCCCGCGAGTCGGGGGCCATTGGCAGCGGCCCCCCCGGCAATTCTCCGGGCCCTGATGGGCCGAGCGGCCGTCATTTCCTGGCCTGTCCCGCCGGTGTGAAATGGACATGGTCCATCACGGTGGGACCCGGCTTGGAGGCTGGCTAGGTGAGTCCTTGAGGTGGGGGGGGTGCAGGAGGATCCGGCCCGGGGGGTCCCTCAAGGTGGCCTGGCCAGTGATCGGGTCCCACCCATCTGCGGGTGGGCCTGTGCCGTGGGGGCGCTCCTTCCGTCCGTGCCTGCCCCTGTAGGGCTCGGCATTGTCGGCGCGGAGAGGAACCTCCCTGCGCCTGTGCAGGAACACACCGGCCAGTCTGCGCAGGCGCGGAACCACGCAGGCGGTTCTGCACATTCGTCAACTCGCGCTGGCCCCTCGCCGCCAGTTGGCGCAGCGCCAAACCTTCCGGCGTCGACCGAGACCCCGGAAATGCAGAGGATTCGCGACCCACACCGACCAACCTTCGCGACCCACACCGAGCGACCTTCGGGACCCACACCGAGCGACCTTCGCGACCCACACCGAGCGACCTTCACGACCCACACCGAGCGACCTTCGGGACCCACACCGAGCGACCTTCGCGACCCACACCGAGCGACCTTCGCGACCCACACCGAGCGACCTTCGCGACCCACACCGAGCGACCTTCGCGACCCACACCGAGCGACCTTCGCGACCCACACCGACCAACCTTCGCGACCCACACCGAGCGACCTTCGCGACCCACACCGACCAACCTTCGCGACCCACACCGAGCGACCTTCGGGACCTACGCTGTGAGGCCTCTGCCCTGAGATGGACAGAGAACCAGGGAGGCCTCCAAAGGCCACGGTGCAGGAATCCTCTGGTTGGGGTGAGCTCGGCTGATCATCTGCCCTCTGCAGTGGGGCAGCGCTTCTGAGGAGTGCCAACACCTGGTGGGCATCGGATTTATCTTGGCCACGCCCATTGATTAACAAGGGGATTACCAAGGTGTTCTGGGGAGAAGGCAGGAGAATGGGGATGAGAAACATCTCAGCCATGATTGAATGGCGGAGCAGACTTGATGGGCCGAATGGCCTAATCCTGCTCCTCAGTCTGTATCCCCTTGATGATGCAGCTGAGGTATGAGGGTGTCCGGGGGGGGGGGCGGCCTGGGGGGGCTCCCAGATGACCATAGGCCTTCTGAGGGTTTAAAGGACACAGGCAGCAGGGGTCTCTTTCATTAGGGGGCCTCTGGTGAGGGGTGTCTGGTGCGGGTCTCTTTCATTAGGGGGCCTCTGGTGAGGGGTGTCTGGTGGGGGTCTCTTTCATTAGGGGGCCTCTGGTGAGGGGTGTCTGGTGGGGGTGGGGTGGGCAGGTCTTGCATTGTGGGGGGTGGGGAGGGTGACCCTCCATTGGACTTTGGGGGTAACTCCCGTAAAGAGTGACCCCCTTGGCCCACTGTGAGGCCCACCACATCAGGGCCACGCTGGTCAAGACCTGCACTAATTCCTGCCCCCGTGATTCCCGGCCCAGAGGACCGGAGAATCCCGACGATTCGGAGAATATGGGGCAAATAAATCTTAATGACCCATTCACATTCTCCCGCTGGTGCCCGTCGGCGATCCCGTTTTCTGCCCGCGCTGGATTCGCCGCTGCCCGCCGCTGGTAGCGGATTTCCCGATGCGACGGAGAATCCGGCCCTTAGTCTCCCAAACGGAAAGTTCCGGGCCTGGTCTCTTGAGCATTCCCAATTTTAATCGGTTCACCATTGGTGGCCGTGTCTTCAGGTGTCTGGGCCCCAAGCTCCGAAATTCCCTCCCTCCACCTTTCCGCCTCTATTGAGACATTCCTTAAAACATCTTTAACAAAAGCTTTTGGTCAGTCACTTTGGATGTTTCATTACTCTGAAGGCACCACATAAATATAAGTTGTTGTTGTACTTTACTGATGTTGAACTATTGAGGGAAGGGAGAGGTCAGGGGGTCAGAGCAACTTCCCGAGGTCAACATCGGTTTTGTTTGGTGTTAACTTACCGCACTTGGGAATTCCATTTTCACAAGTTGAAGGGTACCACAAGTATACGGGACATTCCATCATTCCAGCTTCTCCATAACAGTCATCGTGAACTTGACAGCATCTGAGTGGGTGACAAACAAGAGATATCATTTCAGATGTAAGTTTTTCACGGAGAGACTGAAACTCAGTCAGGGGCTTAATGATTTCAAACAAGCCTCAGATTGGGTTCCCAACTCTGAAGAATTGTCCTGGAGTTTTCAGGAAGTAAAGATGAATCCTCAGGGAACTCATTTCACATAACTGAGGGGATAAGGTCACTGCAGCAACATGGTCTTCTCCGATTTTATTTCAACGCATTTGTTCATTGGAGAGAAACTGGGGGTGGGAGGGAAAAGCTGTTTCTGAAAAAACACCCAATCAGATGACAAAGAGTCTGTTCACTTTCCAATTGGTTTGGAAAGGTGGGCACCCCGAGAGTGGACATGTCTGACCAATGGCAGCATGGAGGTGGGATGTTTGAGGTGACACTCCAGGAACATGAGAAAAGCAGACTGTTAGATTTGGCAAGAACATTGCAGTTAACATTACCTGACAAAATGTGAAAAGATGAGGAAATTAGGGTGGTGGTTCAGCATTTAAAGTTGACTGAGATCGAGTTTGACTCATTGGAAATGGCAAAACATCAGTTGCAAAATAAACAAATGGAACATCAGAAAGAATTAAAGCGGCTGGAATACGGGAGTGAGAGAGAGGAAAAAGAAAGAGAAATAGAGAGAGGCCTCGCCCATAACAGCGGAGTCCACACGTTTTCCCCGTGTCTGCGTGGGTTTCCACCGGCTGCTCCGGTTTCCTCCCAGAAGTCCTGAAAGACGTGCTGTTAGGTAATTTTGACATTCTGAATTCTCCCTCTGCGTACCTCACAGGTGCCGGAATGTGCGACTATTGGCTTTTCACATTAACTTAATTGTATTGTTAATGATGTGGAGATGCCGGCGTTGGACTGGGGTGAGCACAGTAAGAAGTCTTACAACACCAGGTTAAAGTCCAACAGGTTTGTTTCGATGTCACTAGCTTTCAGAGCGCTGCTCCTTCCTCAGGTGAATGAAGAGGTATGTTCCAGAAACACATATATAGACAAATTCAAAGATGCCAAACAATGCTAGGAATGCGACCATTAGCAGGTGATTAAATCTTTACAGATCCAGAGGTGGGGTAACCCCAGGTTAAAGAGGTGTGAATTGCATCAAGCCAGGACAGTTGGTAGGATTTCGCAGGCCAGGTGGTGGGGGATGAATGTAATGCGACATGAATCCCAGGTCCCGGTTGAGGCCGCACTCATGTGTGTGGAACTTGGCTATGAGTTTCTGCTCGGCGATTCTGCGTTGTCGCACGTCCTGAAGACTGCCTTGGAGAACGCTTACCCAGAGATCAGAGGCTGAATGCCCGTAACTGCTGAAGTGTTCCCCGACTGGAAGGGAACATTCCTGCCTGGTGATTGTAGCGCGATGGCCGTTCATTCGTTGTCGCAGCATCTGCATGGTCTCGCCAATGTACCACGCTTCGGGACATCCTTTCCTGCAGCGTATGAGGTAGACAACATTGGCCGAGTCGCACGAGTATGTACCGCGTACCTGGTGGGTGGTGTTCTCACGTGTAATAGTGGTATCCATGTCGATGATCTGGCACGTCTTGCAGAGATTGCCATGGCAGGGTTGTGTGGTGTCGTGGTCACTGTTCTGAAGACTGGGTAGTTTGCTGCAAACAATGGTTCGTTTGAGGTTGCGCGGTTGTTTGAAGGCAAGTAGTGGGGGTGTGGGGATGACCTTGGCAAGATGTTCATCGTCATCAATGACGTGTTGAAGGCTGTGAATAAGATGATGTAGTTTCTCCGCTCTGGGGAAGTACTGGACGACGAAGGGTATTCTGTCGGTTGTGTCCCATGTTTGTCTTCTGAGGAGGTCGGTCCGGTTTTTCGCTGTGGTGCGTTGGAACTGTCGATCGATGAGTCGATGGCCATATCCCGTTCGTACGAGGGCATCTTTCAACGTCTGTAGATGTCTGTTACGCTCCTCCTCGTCTGAGCAGATCCTGTGTATACGGAGCGCTTGTCCATAGGGGATGGCTTCTTTAATGTGTTTAGGATGGAAGCTGGAGAAGTGGAGCATCATGAGGTTATCCGTGGGTTTGCGGTAAAGCGAAGTGCTGAGGTGACCGTCCTTGACGGAGACGAGTGTGTCCAAGAATGCAACTGATTTTGGAGAGTAGTCCATGGTAAGTCTGATGGTTGGATGGAACTTATTAATGTCATCGTGTAGTCGTTTCAGTGATTCTTCGCCGTGGGTCCAATGGAAAAAAATGTCATCAATGTATCTGGTGTATAACGTCGGTTGTATAAGACAAGTTTGAACAGGACCTACTTACCGCACAGGACCTTCAACCGACATGGAGCACTGCCCACAATAAACATGGAGCACTGTCCACAACAAACATGGAGCCCAGCCCACAATAAACATGGAGAACTGCCCACAATAAACATGGAGCACTGCCCACAATAAACATGGAGAACTGCCCACAATAAACATGGAGCACTGTCCACAATAAACATGGAGAACTGCCCACAATAAACATGGAGCACTGCCCACAATAAACATGGAACACTGCCCACAATAAACATGGAGCACTGTCCACAACAAACATGGAGCACTGCCCACAATAAACATGGAGAACTGCCCACAATAAACATGGAGCACTGTCCACAATAAACATGGAGAACTGCCCACAATAAACATGGAGCACTGCCCACAATAAACATGGAGCACTGCCCACAATAAACATGGAGAACTGCCCACAATAAACATGGAGCACTGCCCACAATAAACATGGAGCACTGCCCACAATAAACATGGAGCACTGTCCACAACAAACATGGAGCACTGCCCACAATGAACATGGAGCACTGCCCACAATAAACATGGAGCACAGCCCACAATAAACATGGGGCTCTGCCCACAATAAACATGGAGCACTGCCCACAATAAACATGGAGCACTGTCCACAACAAACATGGAGCACTGCCCACAATAAACATGGAGCACTGCCCACAATAAACATGGAGCACTGCCCACAATAAACATGGAGCACTGCCCACAATGAACATGGAGCACTGCCCACAATAAACATGGAGCACAGCCCACAATAAACATGGAGCACTGCCCACAATAAACATGGAGCCCTGCCCACAAGAAACATGGAGCACTGCCCACAATAAACATGGAGCACTGCCCACAATAAACATGGAGCCCTGCCCACAATAAACATGGAGCACTGTCCACAATAAACATGGAGCACTGCCCCCAATAAACATGGAGCCCTGCCCACAATAAACATGGAGCACTGCCCACAATAAACATGGACCCCTGCCCACAATAAACATGGAGCACTGTCCACAATAAACATGGAGCCCTGCCCACAATAAACATGGAGCACAGCCCACAACAAACATGGAGCACTGCCCGCATCAAAGATGGAGCACTGCCCACAAGAAACGTGGCAATAACCTGCCCATGACAAATATAGAGGCTCCCAATTACTGACACTGCTGTCTGATGTATTTGCTCTTTTCCAGTTACAAACCAAAATTGTACATCTGTTTTAACTTGCTGCTTTGTATTCTGATAGTGGGAGATTCCCAGGATTTCTAAGTAACAGCAGGTGTCCAGTTAAATTGGGTCATTCATTCAGGTGACCAGCTTTTCAAAAGTCAAAAGTCGGACACAGTGAGAATCCTTGGGGAGCTCCGAGATGATGCTCATGTTGAGTGACCAATGGCAGGAGTCTGGGGAAGGGGCAGTTCAGATTAGGAGACCATGTGATGACATCTCCCAGAATATGTCCAATCAGATTAGCTTAACCCTTTAAAGACTCCCAATTATTGAAGACAGCGGTTATGAGCGACAGACTTCTATTTCAATGGACCCAATCTTCCGAGGAATGACGATCACTGATCATCGGATTGCCAGTCCTCTCACACTTACTTCCCTCGCTGCTGGTCTGTGATGTGGAGAGATGCCAACAGCGTGGGTTCAATTCCCGTACCGGCTGAGATTATCCATGAAGGCCCCGCCTTCTCAACCTTGACCCTCTCCTGAGGTGTGGTGACTCTCAGGTTAAATCACCAACAGTCAACTCTCTCCCTCAAAGGGGAAAGCAGTCTATGGCCATCCGGGATTATGGCGACTTTACCTTTTTCACTTACCTTGAACAGGAGCTCAATTTTTCTCAGCTGGATCTCTGAACAGGGTCTCCCGGGAAATACTGAGCATAACTGCTCCTGGAGTCGGTGCCTCACAGAGCAGGAACAACGGGGTAGTTACCCTGAGTAGCCCCTGTAAATTACCCCCAGCAAACCCTATAAATTAACCCGGGTAACCCCTGTAAATTACCCCCAGCAAACCCTCTAAATTACCTCAGTAACGCCTATACATTACCCCCAGTAACTCCTATAAATTACACCCAGTAATTCCTATAAATTACCCCCAGTAACTCCTATAAATTACCCCCAGTAACTCCTATAAATTACCCCCAGTAACTCCTGTAAATTACCCCAATAACTCCTAGAAATTACCCCAGTAACCCCTATAAATTACCCCAGTAACTCCTGTAAATTATCCCAATAACTCCTATAAATTACCCCCAGTAACTCCTATAATTACCCCCAGTAACTCCTATACATTACCCCCAGTAACTCCTGTAAATTACCCCAATAACTCCTATAAATTACCCCAGTAACCCCTATAAATTACCCCAGTAACTCCTGTAAATTATCCCAATAACTCCGATAAATTACCCCCAGTAACTCCTATAATTACCCCCAGTATCTCCTATAAATTACCCCCAGTAACTCTTATAAATTACCCCCAGTAACTCCTGTAAATTACCCCAATAACTCCTATAAATTGCCCCCAGTAACCCCTGTAAATTACCCCTCGTAACCCATGTAAATTACCCCCAGTAACTCCTATAATTACCCCCAGTATCTCCTATAAATTACCCCCAGTAACTCCTATAAATTACCCCCAGTAACTCCTATAAATTACCCCAATAACTCCTATAAATTACCCCCAGTAACTACTATAAATTACCCCCAGTAACTCCTATAAATTACGCCTAGTAACCCCTATAAATTACCTCCAGTAACTCCTATAAATTACCCCCAGTAACTCCTATAAATTACCCCAGTAACTCCTATAAATTACCCCCAGTAACTCCTATACATTACCCTAGTAACTCCAAAATATTAACCCCCAGGAACCCCTATAAATTACCCCAGTAACTCCCATAAATTACCCCAGTAATTCCTATAAATTAACCGCCAGTAACCCCTATAAATTACCCCCAGCAACTCCGATAAATTACCTCCAGTAACCGTACAACTAGGGATTAATGGGTCCTTTTCAAATTGGCAGGCAGTAACCAGTGGGGTACCACAGGAATCGATGCTGGGACCCCAGCGATTCACAATATATATTAATGATTTGGATGAGGGAACAAAATGTAACATCTCAAAGTTGGCAGATGATACTAAATTAATTGGGAGGGTAAATTGTGGCGAGGATGCAGGGATCCTACAGCAAGATCTGGACAGGTTGGGCGAGTGGGCAAACCAATGGCAGATGCAGTATAATTTGGATAAGTGTGAGGTTATTCATTTTGGAACAAAAACAGGAAGACAGATTACTACCCGAATGTTTGTAAATTGGGAGAGGGGAGTGTGCAGCGGGACCTGGGTGTCCTTGTGCACCATTCGCTGAAGGTAAGCATGCAGGTGCAGCAGGCAGTAAAGAAGGCGAAGGGTATGTTGGCCTTCATTGCGAGAGGTTTTGAGTATAGAAGCGGGGATGTGTTGCTGCAATTGTACAGGGCCTTGGTGAGGCCACACCTGGAGTATTGTGTGCAGCTTTGGTCTCCTTCTCTGAGGAAAGATGTTCTTGCTCTCGAGGGAGTGCAGCGAAGGTTTACCAGACTGATTCCAGGGATGGCGGGACTGTCATATGAGGAGAGATTGACCAGGTTGGGATTGTTCTCGCTGGAGTTCAGAAGAATGAGGGGGGATCTCATCGAGACTTATAAAATTCTAACAGGACTAGACATGGTAGATGCAGGGAAGATGTTGCCAATGATGGGTGTGTCCAGATCCAGGGGTCACAGCCTGAGGATTCTGGGTAAACTATTTCAGACAGAGATAAGGAGACATTTCTTCACCCAAAGATTGGTGATCCTGTGGAGTTCATTCCCACAGGAAGTAGTTGATGCTAAAACTTTGAATATATTCAAGAGGCGGCTGGATATAGTACTCGGGGAGAATGGGATCAAAGGCTCTGGGGAGAAAGCAGGATTAGGCTATTGAGTTGGATGATCAGCCATGATCGCGATGAATCGCAGAGCAGGCTCGAAGGGCCTAAAGGCCTCCTCCTGCCCCGATCTTCTATGTATCTCTGTATCTGCTTCAAACTTGCGATGCCTATCCTTAACCTTTTCTCATTGACACTTTTTGTAGAGTGCACATTTTCCCACAGGGGTTTACTGTCAATGTGACACTCAATGGGTATGTTTCCCAAATCCCCTAATCCCAAAATATCTGTCAATATCTGAGATAAATCAAAGGCCATATCCACCGCCTCTACAAGGCTTGTCATCTCAGCAGCCAAAGTGCTTTTGACCACTCTCCTTATTTTCTTTTTTACCCACACAAGAGGGCAACAAAGGAAAATTATGAAAATTCCTGCACTTGAAACCCCATCATATAAATTTGCATAGGATGCATCACTATAAATTATGAGTTTCAAGTGCCTAAGGTCACCTAAAACCGGGAACCTCAAAACATGCTCTTGCATTTTTAGTTTGACCAATGCTTTATTTGCTCTCATTATGTCTTCCACTTTGGGATCATTCATTTTTGTATTCAACTTTAAGACATCAAAACTAATGTCTGGTCTAGTCTGTCTACCTAACCAATTCAGTGCCCAATTAAACTTGCTTTTTTTCCAACTTTCAAACCACTGCGTCTTTTTGTTAAACCCGACCACGACTAATTGCTATTGGGCTGATGCTCTCTAAATAAGATTGCTGACGTAAAGTTGCCCCTAACTTAGTCTGTCCGATTTCCAGTTCAACATATTTAAATGCACCAGAAGCCTGACTTTGAACCCTGAATTCTTTCCTCAAACCAGAGATTACAATAGCTTCAAAATCACGAGTCCCCCCCCCCACAAAAAAATCATCGACATGCATTATAAAGGTGCCAGAAAGATTTCCTTTATAGTGCCAGTAAAACATTGTCGGATCTGCTTTCAACTGGCAACAGCCTAACTTTAACAAAACTGACCTCATCAAAAACTACCAGACTCTAGATGCATAAATTAATCCATATACACATTTGTTCAACTTCCAGAGTACCCCTTCTGTGTTAGCTGCTTCTTTAGGAGGACGGAGAAAAATGTCTCTCTGCAGCTGATGCCCCTGCAAAAAGGCAGCTTTTATATCTATAGATTTGCATTCCCATGCCTTTGTGGCTAATAGAGCCAAGGAGGTCTTTAAAATAACCTTTGCCTCCGTCGGTGAATCTACCCTTAATCCTGATCTTCTAAGTTTTCTTCAAATCCCCTTGCCACAAGCATGGCCTTGGCCTCATAAGTTCCATCTGGAAGAACCTTTTCCGTGCATATCCATCTGTGGGATAGAGCTCTTTGTCCCCGATCTGGTACTTCTGTGTATACCCCAAATTCACTCCAACTATGCAGTTCTTGCTGTTTGGCGTCTTTGATAACTTCATCAAACTTATTGGAGGCCACCAAAATCTCACGTTCATGTGGGCTTCTACACCTAGTAGCATTCATAGTCTTACCCATGTTCCGAGACCTTGACAAACTATGTCCCCTCTCCCGCCTGGTATCTCGTTCAGTACTGCTACTGCTTGATCTTTTCCTTCTGTTGTGGGATGTCCTTCCAATAGTTCTCGACTTTTTCCTGTGAACCTGTTCACTATCCGATGTATTATCTGAACTGGCACTTGGTTTCTGGTCCTCCATTTTTGATCTTGGTGTTTCCAATCCATTGTCTTGACACCCTCCCATGTATTCTGTACATTAAACCAGTATTTATACTTTCCAGTGGCATTCCCTGCCCTATTAATAATAGTTGCATCCTTCCATTGACTAGATCCTTCAGGCAAGAATGTCACTTTTGTACCAACTTTTGGCAGTTGTCCTTTTGGAAAATTACCTGTTCTAATTCATCAGAAGTATTGTGTTCCTCTACAGAAACCCTGTCCATATCAGTTAACTGGTCCTCGTAGTTCTGTAACACATGTGTATCATATGACCCTGGTTCTTCATCATGTCTGTTTGCTCTGTCTAAATTTGAAAATTTGTAATCTGTAACCATTATCCTTGATGAATGTACCCTAACTGTTTGATTGCCATGTTGCAAAATAATTGTTTTGCCATCTATGCCTATGATCTTCCCTGGGCCTTTCCATTCATTAAAGTTGTCTCTCTTATAGTATACTGTGTCTCCTTGCTGAAAAACGGTATTTGATCGCTGTACATTACGCCTCAAAGCTCTGCGAATTCTTTCAGAGACTTCCGCTTCCAAAAGAGCTTTTCTGCTGCTATGTAATGCATTTAAATGCTCAGCAAAGGCAGAGCTAATTGTAGTCTCTTCACAAGCTGGAGACTGGTCATCCAAAATGGACGGAATTTAAGGATTTCTACTAAACACTAATTGATAGGGACATTCGCCCCAACCATCTGCAACAAATTCTTTGGATGTACCGTCCCTGCTAAAGCTGATTTTAACTTGCAATTTGGTCTATCTGCCAACATTTTCTGGAGCATGCCATTTATTACTGCATGGTTTCTTTCACACACACCCTTACTAGATGGGCTTTCCACAGCTGTATTCATAACAGTGATATTCACATTTTCTCACATATCCCGAAACTCATCATTAGCAAATTCTCCCCCATTGTCTGTGAGGAATTTTCCAGGGACCCCAGTCATGTCCCTACCATTTTCCCACCATCTGATCCAGGATTACTCTCTTTTCTTGACTTTGTAAAATGGTTGATTGACTAAATCTGGTTGCTAAATCGACAAAATGCCAAATAAATATATTGTGATGGTGTCCTTCTGTACTTCCTATAAACCTCACAGCGATCACTAACCTGTTCTATCAGCTTAGTATAGACTTCCTCCCTTACCCCTGCATCCTTTAATAATTTTTCAGCCTCCGAGGAGATGCATGCGCATATTGCCAATGCAGTTTTAATACAACAAGCTTTCTAGCAGCTAAAGTGATTTCCAACTGATAATAACACATCCTTAACAACTGCACCTGAAATATTATTTGTCAGTAATGGAATACAATAGTGTACCGACTGTGTAAATTGTAAGTCCACCGTCTTTCCAAAAACTGTTGCCTTATCCTGTTCCATATCCAGTTTCATGTGTGCTTTCTTCATCGACGGTCTGCTCAGAAACAAAGGTATCTCACTTGATACAACATCCGTGCTCATGGAATGATTCACTCTGGCAATATTGCAAGGGATCACCACTCTTTTCAGTGACTTCAAAGTATTATCATCCCCAAACCTGAAACTTGTGGAACTTTCAAATTCCTTTACCTTGTTACGATTTTCAGCATTCAAAGAGTCCAGGTAACATTTTAACCAGTCAATTCCACACACAGTAGATGTGCAGCCACTGTCCAATACAGCACAACTGAAGGATTCTGCAACCAACACCCTCATTATCGGAGTAAAACTGCTTGTTACCAGGACAATGCCTTCTTTCTGCTCACTATCGTTTTCCCCTTCTGACTCTTCCGTGTCATGTGTAGCTTAGGGTTAGGGTTAGGACAGTTGAAAGCATAATGGTATTGAGAGTCATACCGAAACATTGATTTATTGTACAAACATTTATTGTACCCCGGGCATTTCTGGGGTTCATCTTCCTATTCCCATTCTCCATGCCCCTCCTCCGATTATAGGTTCTAAATGGGTTTCTGTCCTCATAATGTCTGGGTCCAGAGCTCCTTCCAGACTCTTGTAACCTGTTCGTAGCCATATGATCTTGCCATCCTGTAGTAGTGTATCTTCCATAGTCTGCTTAATTGCTGACTGACCCATTTGTGCCATAAGAGCCATTGGAATTTAATGTTTCCCCAGAAACTTCTTTAAGGCCTCTATCATCTGATTGAATAAGGTATCATTATCCACAACCTTAACTCCTGTCAAAACCAGGAGCCTATCCAGATTGGTCACTCTAGCAAGTCGAGTGACTTTAATGCCAACACAGACTGTGGAAATTCCAGGCGGTGTTTGTGCAGCCTCCTGTATAATCTGCTAAATTCCATTATATAATCCTCAATAGAAATGTCCTCTGTTTTCCGGAATCTATTAAATTCTGACCAAGCTTCATACACACTTAACAAGTCCTCCTTTTGATAAATCTTATCCATAAAACGTAATCGAGTCTCCAGACCTTCTCCTAAATTTAATTCTTCCAATTCCAGTTCCGAAAACACTTTGCTTCGGATTTTATTCTCATAAGGTAGAGAACGAGCCAATGACATACCTTGTTTCCTCTTTCCCAAGGCAGTTACCTTAGTCCACATAACAACTGCACTTCTCCATTGGTCATACGGTCCCCTTTCAGAAAATAATGGTGGATAGTCATATCCGGCCACCTTTGTCCGAGGTTCAGCCATATTTATATATATTTTTTTAGTCTTCTCACTCACTGCTTGGTTGAGTCTGGAAACGTTGTATCTTTCAGCCCTTCACATTTGCACAGCAACCTTCCTGTGTTACCAATGGTAACCTTGGCAGCTGTTGTGGAAAGAGTCAAGAGTTCTGCTCCTTTTCACAAACACCTTTATTTTCCTTTGACACACTCTGTACAAAACTCGATCACCACATCAAAGACCACCTGAAGCCTCTTTACATGTCAGTCTCAATTATTGGATACTTAACATAAATGAGACATCTAATTGGAATGTCTCTTCACCCATTCCTCAACATGGTGTTCAGGGTAAGATCCTGGCCTGGATCGAGGATTGGCTGACTGGCAGAAGGCAGAGAGTGGGGATAAAGGGGTCTTTTTCAGGATGGCAGCCGATGACTAGTGGTGTGCCTCAGGGGTCGGTGCTGGGACCACAACTTTTCACAATATACATTAACGATTTGGAAGAATGAACTGAAGGCACTGTTGCTAAGTTTGCAGATGAAACAAAGATCTGTAGTATTGAGGAAGCAGGGGGGCTGCAGAAGGGCTTGGCCAGGCTAGGAGAGTGAGCAAAGAAGTGGCAGATGGAATATAATGTGGAAAAGTGTGAGGTTATACAACTTAGATGGAGGAATGGAGAAGTACAAAGGGACTTGGGAGTCCTTGTTCACGATTCTCTTCAGGTTAACGTACAGGTTCAGTCGGCAGTTAGGAAGGCAAATGCAACATTAGCATTCATGTCAAGAGGGCTAGAATACAAGACCAGGGATGTACTTCTCAGGCTGTATAAGGATCTGGTCAGACCCCATTTGGAGTATTGTGAGCAGTGTTCGGCCCCATCTCTAAGGAAGGATGAGCTGGCCTTAGAAAATGTCCACAGGAAGTTCACAAGAATGATCCCTGGAATGAAGAGCTTGTTGTCTGAGGAATGGTTGAGGACTCTGGGTCTGTACTCGTTGGAATTTAGAAGGATGAGGGGGGATCTTATTGAAATATACAGGATACTGCGAGGCCTGGATAGAGTGGACGTGGAGAGGATGTTTCCACGAGCAGGAAAAACTAGAACCAGAGGGCACAATCTCAGACTAAAGGGACGATCCTTTAAAACAGAGATGAGGAGGAATTTCTTCAGCCAGAGGGTGGTGAATCTGTGGAACTCTTTGCTGCAGAAGGCTGTGGAGGCCAAATCACTGAGTGTCTTTAAGACAGAGACAGATAGGTTCTTGATTAATAAAGGCAGGAGAATGGGGATGAGAAAATCTCAGCCATGATTGAATTTTGGAGCAGACTCGATGGGCCGAGTGGCCTAATTCTGCTCCAATGTCTCATGGTCTTATGGTCTATAAATTACACCAGTAACTCCTGTAAATTACCCCCAGTAACTCCCCAAATTACCTCAAGTAACTTTGAGAAATTACTCTTAGCAGCTCTGCTTGACTGAACTGGAACTCAGGGTGTCAGTGACAAACAGCACAAGGTGTATTTATCCCTAAACCAACATCAGGAAAATAGATCAACCTGGTCATTATAGCATAGCTATTGTGGGATCTTGCTGTGTACAAATTGCGTTCTACCTGGAGGCAGTGATAAGGACGATAGAGAAACAAGCTCTGTCTCTCTGAGGAATGTCTTGTCTCTGCTTTGTACCAGAGTAAAACCTTGCTGATTCTCAGCCAGCGCAAACACCCACATCTTCACGGAGAGAGTTTTTACACAAGAATCGTCTCATTTTACCTGTCGAGGTCATCCAATGGCTGGTTTCCATTTCCTCCAATCCTGCAGAAACAGCCGTAGTTCCTGTCGCGCTGGTACGGGAGAGCGGGATTGACGCACTGAACAATGTTTAGGAAGTTCCTCATGTTTCGGTAATTTGTGACTCCCTGAGCAGGGATGCAAATTGCTACAAGAGGAAAACAAAATGAATCATTGTGTCAGGAAAGCCCTGGTACAGAGTGAGCAGGGAGACAATTTACCAACACGCCGATTTAGAAAGCAGAAGTACGGCAAAAGAATATTCCTGAATTCAGCGGAAATTGCCGGGCTGGATTCTCCGATTTTGAGGCTATGTCCGGAGCAGGTGTCTAGTTTTACAATGAAAAAGTCGGCGCCGGCCCCGCACCGATGCTCCGCCTGGTGGGAGGGGCTAGCAGCCACGCCACGTAAAGCCCCCGGCCTCCCCTGCAGCTACGGATGGAGGATTGCCGAGTCCGTGGCCGCGCATTGTGCACGGTGGATCCTGCGGCACCCGCGGACCCGGCCTGCCAGATAGTGCCCCACTGTAACCCCCTTGCCACCCCTGGTCCAGCCCCCCACCAGTCCCCCCAGCCCCCGCCAAAGCCCCCCGGCCAGTGGAACGACTATCCCCCCCGACTGTGGGGGCGCTGGACACAGTCCGCAGACCCCACGCGAGGTCCCAGAAAACTGTGAGCACACGCGACCGACGCCGTTGGAATATCGGCCAATCGGGAGCGGAGCATCGGGGGAGGGCCTCGGGCTACGTCCTGAGGACGTCCCAATGGTGTGCGGCGGCGTATCAGCGATTACGCTGTTTTTCAGGGGGCGGAGCATCTGAAAATGGCTCCGCCCCCGATTTCGGTGTCGAAACGGATTCTCCGGCCAATCGCTGAACGCGATTCCGGCGTCGGCAATCGGAGAATCCTGCCCTGCGCCTCGGAACCAGGCCATTCGGCCCAACAATTCCATGGGCTAGATTCTCTGTCACCCGCCACCAGTAACGGGGTTCCTGATCCAGCGGAGAATCGCGCGCCGGGCGAAAAGCGGGATCAGCGCACGATGGGCGGGATTCTCCGATTGCCAACGCCAAAATCACCCTTTTAACGCCAAACTCGGGGGCTGCGCCTGTCTTCCGATGCTCCGCCCACCAAAACGGCATCATCGGTGAGGACGCCGCTCGCCGTTGGGACGGCCTCAGGACGACACCTGAAAGCCCTCCCCCGATCCCCCCCCCCCCCCCCCCCCCCCCGATGGACAGCGTGGATCACTTGTGGTCTGAGATTTTGTCAACTCGGACCAGAGTTGAGAGCTGCGGACTGTGTCCAGTGGCCCCACAGTCGGGGGTGGTGGGCGGGCTGGGGGGTGGGGGTGCAGGGGGACGCTCCTCTGGTGACGGGAGCTTCGGCGGGGGCTGCGGGGTCACAGAGGGTCACTATCTGGCAGGCCTTGTCCGCGCGGCCGGCACCATATTGTCCGGCGTGACAGCTGTAGGTCGTCACCGTGCGCAATGCGCGGTCACACGGACCCGGCAATTCTCCGTCTGTATCTGCAGGGGAAGCCGGGGGTTTACGTGGTGCGGCTGCTCACCCCCCACTGGGTGGAGCATCGGTGCGGAGGCGGCGAAGACTTTTTGGCCGTAATACTGGACACGTTCTCCGGACACAGCCTCAAAATCGAAGACTCCAGCCCGATGTTCCGACCCCCACCCACAGCGGCAGTGAGCTACACGCTGGGTCATGGGCATCCAGTAAAACCTGATTAACAGGCTGGAAACCCGATTTTCCTGCTCCCCCCGGGATGCTCCAGGCCTCTCAGCCGGGATTCAGGCGGGTGTGGATTGGCGAGGGTATTTGCAAGCGTTGCCCTGAAGCTGTGCACCCCGCGGTGGGTCGAGGCGGTAAGTATGTAACGAACGTGCCCCCTAAAGTCCATGGATGGTGCCCAGCCCCCCACAACACAAATCCTCATGGTGTGAGTGTGGCGCACAAAGACTCCGTGAGACGAATGGAGTGAAGTCGATGAGGCTTTATTAAGCGTGTCTGTTCCCCAGCATCCTGATAGTAAACTGGCCTGCGGGGGAAGGCACCGGCTTCTTATACTTCGCCTTCAGGGCGGAGCTTGAGGTCAACGGCCAACCAGGACCCGGGATCTGTCAGCCAATGACATTAGGGCGTCCAGTCCCACATGACCCCCAATACATACTACCACATTCACCCCTTGTCAAAAATGAACCCGGCGGGGTGATGCTTCGTATGGTGGTAAGGGTTTACAGGGCTGATCCTGGAAGGATAGAACAGTTACATGGTAGTACAGTATTGGACAGTATCGTCCTGTTACAACTATTTACAGAGGGTATAGGAAAAACAAAATGTTCATTGGACAGTCCATCTTTGTTTTACATCGACGCCACGAGTCGGTCGGGCGGTCTGGTCGTCCGTGTCGATCGCCTCAGCCCCGGCGGTGGTGGTGGTGCTTGTACCAGCGTTGTCGCCTCCGGGAACCGCACGGTTTTAGCTGTCGGTGCAAAGGGGAGGGGGACTGATCCTCCTGGGAAGGGGGCGGTCGCGGGGTGCGGTGGTGGCAGGAAGGGGGGCGGTTGGGTTGATGGTGTCGGGGGGGTGTGCGTGGTGCCGGCGGGCGCCAGATCCCGCAGGGAGACCGTGTCCTGTCGGCCGTCGGGGTACTCCACGTAGGCGTACTGGGGGTTTGCGTGGAGGAGGTGAACCCTTTCGACCAACGGGTCCGCCTTATGTGCCCGCACGTGCTTTCGGAGCAGGATGGGTCCTGGGGCCGCCAGCCAGGTCGGCAGCGACGTTCCAGAGGAGGACCTCCTAGGGAAGACAAGGAGACGCTCGTGAGGCGTTTGATTAGTGCTTGTACATAATAACGACCGGAATGGAGAGCGTCCGGGAGGACCTCCTGCCACCGTGAAACTGGGAGATCCCTGGACTGTCGGGCCAGTAGGACGGCCTTCCAGACCGTGCCGTTCTCCCTTTCTACTTGCCCGTTCCCCCGGGGGTTGTAGCTGGTCGTCCTGCTTGAAGCTATGCCCTTGCTGAGCAGGAACTGGCGCAGCTCGTCACTCATGAAAGAGGACCCCCTGTCGCTGTGGACGTATGCGGGGTAACCGAACAGCGTGAAGATGCTGTTCAGGGCTTTAATGACTGTGGCCGCGGTCATGTCGGAGCAGGGAATGGCAAAAGGGAAGCGGGAGTATTCGTCCACTACATTAAGGAAATACGCGTTGCGGTCGGTGGAGGGGAGGGGCCCTTTGAAATCGAGACTGAGGCGTTCAAAGGGGCGGGAAGCCTTAATCAGGTGCGCTCCATCTGGCCTGAAAAATTGCGGTTTGCATTCTGCGCAGATGTGGCAGTCTCTTGTGACTGTACGGACCTCCTCTAAGGAGTATGGGAGATTGCGGGACTTGATGAAGTGGAAAAACCGAGTGACCCCCGGGTGGCAGAGGTCCTCGTGGAGGGCTTGGAGGCGGTCAATTTGTGCGTTGGCACATGTCCCGCGGGATAGGGCATCGGACGGCTCGTTTAGCTTTCCGGGCCGGTACAAGATCTCACAGTTGAAGGTGGAGAGTTCGATCCTCCGCCGCAAGATCTTGTCGTTCTTGATCTTGCCCCGCTGTGCATTATCGAACATGAAGGCTACCGACCGTTGGTCAGTGAGGAGAGTGAATCTCCTGCCGGCTAGGTAATGCCTTCAATGTCGCACAGCTTCCACTATGGCTTGGGCTTCCTTTTCCACTGAGGAGTGGTGGATTTCTGAGGCGTGGAGGGTTCGGGAGAAGAAGGCCACGGGTCTGCCCGCTTGGTTAAGGTTGGCCGTCAGAGGCGTCGCTCTCGACCTGGAAGGGGAGGGACTCGTCGATGGCGCGCATCGTGGCCTTTGCGATGTCCGCTTTGATGCGGCTGAAGGCCTGGCAAGCCTCTGTCGACAGCGGGAAAGTCGTGGTCTGTATTAGGGGGCGGGCCTTGTCTGCGTACTGGGGGACCCACTGGGCGTAGTATAAAAAAAACCCAGGCAGCTTTCAGGGCTTTTGGGCAGTGCGTGAGGGGAAATTCCATGAGTGCGCGCATACGTTCGGGGTCGGGCCTATTATCCCATTGCGCACTATGTACCCCAGAATGGCTAGCCGATCGGTGCTAAAAACGCACTTGTCCTCGTTGTACGTGAGGTTCAAGGCTTTGGCAGTCTGGAGGAATTTTTGGAGGTTGGCGTCGTGGTCCTGCTGATCGTGGCCGCAGATGGTTACATTGTCGAGGTACGGGAACGTGGCCCGTAACCCATGTTGATCAACCATTCGGTCCATTTCCCGTTGGAAGACCGAGACGCCGTTTGTGACGCCAAAAGGGACCCGTAGTAAATGGTATAACCGCCTGTCTGCCTCGAAGGCTGTGTACTTGCGGTCACTTGGGCGGATGGGGAGCTGATGGTAGGAGGACTTGAGGTCCACGGTGGAGAAGACTTTATACTGGGCAATCCGATTGACCATGTCGGATATGCGGGCGAGAGGGTACGCGTCTAGTTGTGTGTACCTGTTGATGGTCTGGCTATAGTCAATGACCATCCTTTGTTTCTCCCCTGTCTTCACTACTACCACCTGCGCTCTCCAGGGACTATTGCTGTCCTGGATTATGCCCTCCTTTAGTAGCCGCTGGACTTCGGAGCGAATGAAGGTCCGGTCCTGGGCGCTGTACCGTCTGCTCCTAGTGGCGACGGGTTTGCAATCCGGCGTGAGGTTCGCAAACAAGGACGGGGGTTGCACCTTGAGGGTGGCGAGGCCGCAGATAGTGAGTGGGGGTATGGGGCCGCCGAATTGAAACGTAAGGCTCTGTAGGTTACATTGAAAATCTAAGCCCAGCAAGGTGGGGGCACAGAGTTGGGGAAGGACGTTAAGTTTGTAGTTTTTGAACTCCCTCCCCTGCACCGTTAGGGTAACTATGCAGAATCCCTAGATCTGTACGGAGTGGGATCCTGCAGCTAGGCAAATCTTTTGTGCGCTGGGGAAGGTAGTTAAGGAACAGCGTCTTACCATGTCGGGATGTATAAAACTTTCCGTGCTCCCGGAGTCGACTAGGCATGGCGTCTCGTGGCCGTTAATTAGGACCATTGTCGTCGTCGTCTGGAGAGTCCGGGGCCGAGCTTGATCGAGTGTAACCGAAGCGAGCCGTGGTTGTAGTAGTGGGGTGGGGTCCGTTGTTGCCGTCCAAGATGGCGTCGGGGGTGGACAAAATGGCCCCCCCATACATCGCCCGTGGCTGGGGGGTCACAAGATGGCGTCGGGGGTGGACAAAATGGCCGCCCCCATGCGTCGTACAGGTCGGGGGCGGTCCAAGATGGCGGCGCCCCTCCTCCCCTCGTGGTGGTCGGGACCCAAAATGGCGGCGTCTGAGGGTCGCACATGGTGTGCTGGGGGGTCTGGGGGGCGCTAGGACCGCGCGGAGCTCCCTCGACGGGGACAGCGGTGGTCGGGGCCCAGGCCGGCGGGTCAGTACCGCGAGCGCTGGGACCGCGTGGAGCTCCCTCGCCGGGGACAGCGGTGATCGGGGTCCAGGTAAGTTGCGCCGGCGGGTCAGGCGTGGGGCGTGGGATGGGGGTGAGGGCCCAGGTCGGCGGCGCCGGTGGGTCAGTCGTGGGGCCGCGAGAGCTGGGACCGCGTGGAGCTCCCTCGCCGGGGACAGCGGTGGTCGGGGCCCAGGCCGGCGGGTCAGGCATGGGGCACGGGACGGGGGTGAGGGCCCAGGTCGGCGGCGCCAGCGGGTCAGGCGTGGGGCGCGGGACGGGGGTGAGGGCCCAGGTCGGCGGCTCCGGCGGGTCAGTCGTGGGGCCGCGAGCGCTGGGACGTGCGGAGCTCCCTCGCCGGGGACAGCGGTGGTCGGGGTCCAGGTAGGCGGCGCCGGCGGGTCAGTCGTGGGGCGCGGGACGGGTGTTAGGGTGGCGTTAGGGACGCGAAAAACCCCCTCCTCTCCGAGGAGAGTGTTGGCCGGCACCCAAATCGGGAGCGCCGGCGGCGGGTCGTACATGGACTGCGTGGAGGGGGGTTGGGGAGAGTAGGCGGCGTGCAGGGCTCCCAGTTCTCCCGGGACCGCGGTGGCCGAGACCCAGAGCGGCTGCGCCTGCGGGTCGCACATGGCGTGCTGGGGGGGTTGGGACGCATAGACTGCCTGTAGGGCTCCCTGTGGCCCCGGGACGGCGGCGACCTCGCAGGATCGGCACACCACCGCATAGTGGCCCTTTTTCCCGCAGCTTTTGCAGATGGCTGCGCGGGCCGGGCAGCGTTGTCGGGGGTGCTTCGCCTGGCCGCAGAAATAACAGTTGGCGCCCCCGGTGCGACTCGGCGTTTGGACCGCGCAAGCCTGTGGGGTGTCCGGGGGGGGGTAGGGGGTTTGCCGCGGCGGGTACGTACGGGGCCCAATGGCCTGCCGCGCGGTCGGGGCCGTAGGCGCGGGTATTACGCGTGGCTACGTGCAGCGAGGCTGCCAGGGCCCGTGCCTCTGAGAGTCCTAGCGACTCTTTTTCTAGAAGTCTTTGGCGGATTTGGGAGGATTGCATACCTGCCACAAAAGCGTCGCGCATTAACATGTCCGTATGTTCGTTTGCATTCACCGACGGGCAGCTGCAGGCTCTTCCCAAAATCAGCAGCGCGGCGTAGAACTCGTCCATCGATTCTCCGGGAGCTTGCCGTCTTGTCGCGAGCTGGTAGCGAGCGTAGATTTGGTTAACTGGACGAACGTAGAGATTTCTCAGTGCTGCGAACGCCGTCTGGAAATCGCGGGTGTCTTCAATGAGGGTGAAAATCTCCGTGCTCACCCTCGAGTGCAGGACCTGCAGTTTTTGTTCGTCTGAGACTCGGCCTGTGGTCGATGTGATGTCGGCCTCGAAGCAAGTCTGCCAGTGTTTGAAGGCTGCTGCCGCATTCACTGTGTGGGGGCTGATCCTCAGGCATTCTGGAATGATCCTGAGCTCCATAGTCCTTTTTAGGCACGCTTAATAAATTGTGGCGCACAAAGACTCCATGAGACGAATAGAGGGAAGTCGATGAGGCTTTATTAAGCGTGTCCGTTCCCCAGCAGCCCGATAGTAAACTGGCCTGCGGGGGAAGGCACCGGCTTCTTATACTTCGCCTTCAGGGCGGAGTATGAGGTCAACGGCCAACCAGGACCCGGGATCTGTCAGCCAATGACATTAGGGCTTCCAGTCCCACATGACCCCCAATACATACTACCACAGTGAGTAACAGCCCCTCGCCACACCAAACGCAGCTAAGTGCTTCCTGCTGTGAAACAGAGGAAGTCAAAGCACTTGGCAGCCTGCTAGCCGGGTTCCGACCGCATCCCACAGGATTCACGCCATGCATACATTTACATAGCGAGGGAGAGGGAATCGCTCCTGGGCACTGCTCCTGGTGCCAGCGCAGACCCGGAGAGATTCTAGTCCAGCGGGAAATCTTGGTCGCCCGCATGGAGAATCCAACAAAGATCAAAGAACAGGCCCTCCAAGCCTGTGCCGACCATGCTGCCCATCTAAACTAAAATCCTCTACACTTCCGGAGTCCGTATCCCATCCTATTCATGTATTTGTCAAGATGCCCTTAAACGCCACTATCGTCCCTGCTTCCACCACCTCCTCCGGTAACAAGTTCCAGGCACCCACTACCCTCTGTGTAAAAAACGTGCCTCGTACATAGAACATAGAACATAGAAAATACAGCACAGAACAGGCCCTTCGGCCCACGATGTTGTGCCGAACATTTGTCCGAGATTAATTATAGATTATCATTGAATTTACAGTGCAGAAGGAGGCCATTTGGCCCTTTGAGTCTGCACCGGCTCTTGGAAAAAGCACCCTACCCAAACTCAACACCTCCACCCAACACCAAGGGCAATTTTGGACACTAAGGGCAATTTTTTACACTAAGGGCAATTTATCATGGCCAATCCACCTAACCTGCCCATCTTTGGACTGTGGGAGGAAACCGGAGCACCCGGAGGAAACCCACGCAGACACGGGGAGGATATGCAGACTCCGCACAGACAGTGACCCAAGCCGGAATCGAACCTGGGACCCTGGAGCTGTGAAGCAATTATGCGATCCACAATGCTACCGTGTTGCCCTTAAGAACAAATAAATCTACACTATATCATTTTACCGTAATCCATGTACCTATCCAACAGCTGCTTGAAGGTCCGTAATGTTTCCGACTCAACTACTTCCACAGGCAGTGCATTCCATGCCCCCACTACTCTCTGGGTAAAGAACCTACCTCTGATATCCCTCCTATATCTTCCACCTTTCACCTTTGTAAGGTATTCGGGCAATCCGGCCCTTTTTGGACTGCCCAGGAATAAAACCCAGAGACTGTAAACTGGACACTTTTTCAGCCAAAAGAACGTAACCAAATTTCCCTGCAGGCTAGGTCCGCTGAGCCGAGTAGGGGCATAGGTATTTACAAACCCCCCCCCCAGGAGCTACAAGGAAGAAGGAGCCAGACAACTAGATAAGATTAAAACACAAACAAAGGGGCACGGGAATACACAGGGGGCCTGCCTGCAAGCAGGACAATGGAATGGTCATAGCCCCATGCAGATGTAAATGACTTGGCCTCCACCAGAGCAGAATCCAATCGACACCCCATCAACATAGCAGCGATCTCCGGAGCAGATGGAAGACTTTGAAAATCTTCACAAGAGAGCTTAACCTTGTTACCTAAAAAAGCAGACTGTCTGGGCTCAGTATATTGCGCTGGAAAAGCCCCTTGAAGATAAACGGTAGAAAAAACCAAGTTGGAGGCGGACCTGGGGGAGGTACTCCAATCCTGACAGAAGCCACCGGCAGGAACTCACTGGGTGGAGGGGGCGGAGTCGGTGCCAAATTCAAATCGCGGCAGGTCTGCCTGGCTGGAAGGAGCGGACCTGCGAGGAGAACCCGGAAGTCGACAGGTCTGCCCGGCGCAAAGGGGGCGGGACCAGCGGGAACTTTAAACCTTACCGATTCAATGCAAAAGGGGCTGGCTGAACACAGGAAAAAGCCAGGTAAAACAATATAAAAGGGGCTGTGTTGCGATTGAGGGTCTCTTGGCTTGACCTCTCCACCTTCGACTTGACCTCTCGCAGCCTGTGACCGTAAGTACTGTAGCGCACAAAGACTCCGTGAGACGAATAGAGTGAAGTCGATGAGGCTTTATTAAGCGTGTCTGTTCCCCAGCAGCCCGATAGTAAACTGGCCTGCGGGGGAAGGCACCGGCTTCTTATACTTCGCCTTCAGGGCGGAGCTTGAGGTCAACGGCCAACCAGGACCCGGGATCTGTCAGCCAATGACATTAGGGCTTCCAGTCCTACATGACCCCCAATACATACTACCACATTCACCCCTTGTCAAAAATGAACACGGCGGGGTGATGCTTCGTATGGTGGTAAGGGTTTACAGGGCTGGTCCTGGGAGGATAGAACAGTTACATGGTAGTACAGTATTGGACAGTATCGTCCTGTTACAACTATTTACAGAGGGTATAGGAAAAACAAAATGTTCATTGGACAGTACATCTTTGTTTTACATCGACGCCACGAGTCGGTCGGGTGGTCTGGTCGTCCGTGTCGATCGCCTCGGCCCCGGCGGTGGTGGTGGTGCTTGTACCAGTGTTGTCACCTCCGGGAGCCGCACGGTTTCAGCTGTCGGTGCAAAGGGGAGGGGGACTGATCCTCCTGGGAAGGGGGCGGTCGAGGGGTGCGGCGGTGGCAGGAAGGGGGGCGGTTGGGTTGATGGTGTCGGGGGGTTGTGCGTGGTGCCGGCGGGCGCCAGATCCCGCAGGGAGACCGTGTCCTGTCGGCCGTCGGGGTACTCCACGTAGGCGTACTGGGGGTTTGCATGGAGGAGGTGAACCCTTTCGACCAACGGGTCCGCCTTATGTGCCCGCACGTGCTTTCGGAGCAGGATGGGTCCTGGGGCCGCCAGCCAGGTCGGCAGCGACGTTCCAGAGGAGGACCTCCTAGGGAAGACAAGGAGACGCTCGTGAGGCGTTTGATTAGTGCTTGTACATAATAATGACCGGATGGAATGGAGAGCATCCGGGAGGACCTCCTGCCACCGTGAAACTGGGAGATCCCTGGGCCGTAGGGCCAGTAGGAAGGCCTTCCAGACCGTGCCGTTCTCCCTTTCTACTTGCCCGTTCCCCCGGGGGTTGTAGCTGGTCGTCCTGCTTAAAGCTGTGCCCTTGCTGAGCAGGAACTGGCGCAGCTCGTCACTCATGAAAGAGGACCCCCTGTCGCTGTGGACGTATGCGGGGTAACCGAACAGTGTGAAGATGGTGTTCAGGGCTTTAATGACTGTGGCCGCGGTCATGTCGGAGCAGGGAATGGCAAAAGGGAAGCGGGAGTATTCGTCCACTACATTAAGGAAATACGCGTTGCGGTCGGTGGAGGGGAGGGGCCCTTTGAAATCGAGACTGAGGCGTTGAAAGGGGCGGGAAGCCTTAATCAGGTGCGCTCCATCTGGCCTGAAAAAATGCGGTTTGCATTCTGCGCAGATGTGGCAGTCCCTTGTGACTGTACGGACCTCCTCTAAAGAGTATGGGAGATTGTGGGACTTGATGAAGTGGTAAAACCGAGTGACCCCCAGGTGGCAGAGGTCCTCGTGGAGGGTTTGGAGGCAGTCAATTTGTGCGTTGGCACATGTGCCGCGGGATAGGGCACCGGACGGCTCGTTCAGCTTTCCGGGCCGGTACAAGATCTCATAGTTGAAGGTGGAGAGCTCGATCCTCCACCTTAAGATCTTGTCATTTTTAATCTTGCCCCGCTGTGCATTATCGAACATGAAGGCTACCGACCGTTGGTCAGTGAGGAGAGTGAATCTCCTGCCGGCTAGGTAATGCCTCCAATGTCGCACAGCTTCCACTATGGCTTGGTCTTCCTTTTCCTCTGAGGAGTGGCGGATTTCTGAGGCGTGGAGGGTTCGGGAGAAAAAGGCCACGGGTCTGCCCGCTTGGTTAAGGGTAGCCGCTAGAGCTACGTCGGAGGCGTCGCTCTCGACCTGGAAAGGGAGGGACTCGTCGATGGCGCGCATCGTGGCCTTTGCGATGTCCGCTTTGATGCGGCTGAAGGCCTGGCAAGCCTCTGTCGACAGAGGGAAGGTCGTGGTCTGTATTAGGGGGCGGGCCTTGTCTGCGTACTGGGGGACCCACTGGGCGTAGTACGAAAAGAACCCCAGGCAGCGTTTCAGGGCATTTGGGCAGTGCGGGAGGGGAAATTTCATGAGTGCGCGCATACGTTCGGGGTCAGGGCCTATTATCCCATTGCGCACTATGTAGCCCAGAATGGCTAGCCGATTGGTGCTAAAAACGCACTTGTTCTCGTTGTACGTGAGGTTCAAGGCTTTGGCGGTCTGGAGGAATTTTTGGAGGTTGGCGTCGTGGTCCTTCTGATCGTGGCCGCAGATGGTTACATTGTCGAGGTACGGGAACGTGGCCCGTAACCCATGTTGATCAACCAAATGGTCCATCTCCCGTTGGAAGACCGAGACCCCGTTTGTGACGCCAAAAGGGACCCGTAGGAAATGGTATAATCGCCCGTCTGCCTCGAAGGCTGTGTACTTGCGGTCACTTGGGCGGATGGGGAGCTGATGGTAGGCGGACTTGAGGTCCACGGTGGAGAAGACTTTATACTGGGCAATCCGATTGACCATGTCGGATATGCGGGGGAGAAGGTACGCGTCTAGTTCTGTGTACCTGTTGATGGTCTGGCTATAGTCAATGACCATCCTTTGTTTCTCCCCTGTCTTCACTACTACCACCTGCGCTCTCCAGGGACTATTGCTGGCCTGGATTATGCCCTCCTTTAGTAGCCGCTGGACTTCGGAGCGAATGAAGGTCCGGTCCTGGGCGCTGTACCGTCTGCTCCTAGTGGCGACGGGTTTGCAATCCGGGGTGAGGTTTGCAAACAAGAACGGGGGTTGCACCTTGAGGGTGGCGAGGCCGCAGATAGTGAGTGGGGGTATGGGGCCGCCGAATTTAAACGTAAGGCTCTGTAGGTTACATTGGAAATCTAAGCCCAGCAAGGTGGGGGCACAGAGTTGGGGAAGGACGTTAAGTTTGTAGTTTTTGAATTCCCTCCCCTGTACCGTTAGGGTAACTATGCAGAATCCCTAGATCTGTACGGAGTGGGATCCTGCAGCTAGGCAAATCTTTTGTGCGCTGGGGTAGGTAGTTAGGGAACAGCGTCTTACCGTGTCGGGATGTATAAAACTTTCCGTGCTCCCGGAGTCGACTAGGCATGGCGTCTCGTGGCCGTTAATTAGGACCGTTGTCGTCGTCGTCTGGAGAGTCCGGGGCCGAGCCTGATCGAGCGTAACCGAAGCGAGCCGTGGTTGTAGTAGTGGGGTGGGGTCCGTTGTTGCCGTCCAAGATGGCATCGGGGATGGACAAAATGGCCGCCCCCATACATCGCACGTGGCTGAGGGGTCACAAGATGGTGTCGGGGGTGAACAAAATGGCCGCCCCCATGCGTCGTACAGGTCGGGGGCGGTCCAAGATGGCGGCGCCCCTCCTCCCCTCGTGGTGGTCGGGACCCAAAATGGCGGCGTCTGCGGGTCGCACATGGTGTGCTGGGGGGTCTGGGGAGCGCTAGGACCGCGCGGAGTTCCTTCACTGCGAGCGCCAGGGCCGCGGGCGCTAGGACCGCGGGCGCTAGGACCGCGCGGAGTTCCTTCACTGCGAGCGCCAGGGCCGCGGGCGCTAGGACCGCGCGGAGCTCCCTCGCCTGGGACAGCGGTGGTCGGGACCCAAGTCGGCGGCGCCGGCGGGTCAGGCGTGGGGCCGCGAGCGCGAGGAGCTCCCTCACCGGGGACAGCGGAGGTCGGGGTCCAGGTAGGTGGCGCCGGCGGGTCAGGCGTGGGGCACGGGACGGGGGTGGGGCTGGCGTTCGGGACGCGAAAAACCCCTTCCTCTCCGTGGAGAGTGTTGGCCGGCACCCAAATCGGGAGCGTCGGCGGCGGGTCGTACATGGACTGCGGGGAGGGGGGTTGGGGAGCGTAGGCGGCGTGCAGGGCTCCCAGTTCTCCCGGGGCCGCGGTGGTTGGGACCCAGAGCGGCTGCGCCTGCGGGTCGCACATGGCGTGCTGGGGGGGTTGGGGCGCGTAAACTGCTTGCAGGGCTCCCTGTGGCCCCGGGACGGCGGCGACCTCGCGGGATCGGCACACCACCGCATAGTGGCCCTTTTTCCCGCAGCTTTTGCAGATAGCTGCGCGGGCCGGACAGCGTTGTCGGGGGTGCTTCGCCTGGCCGCAGAAATAACAGCGGGCGCCCCCGGTGCGACTCGGCGTTTGGACTGCGCAAGCCTGTGGGGTGTACGGGGGGGGGTAGGGGGTTTGCCGCGACGGGTACGTACGGGGCCCAATGGCCTGCCGCGCGGTCGGGGCCGTAGGCGCGGGTATTACGCGTGGCCACGTCTAGGGAGGCTGCCAGGGCCCGTGTCTCTGAGAGTCCTAGCGACTCTTTTTCTAGAAGTCTTTGGCGGATTTGGGAGGATTGCATACCTGCCACAAAAGCATCGCGCATTAACATGTCCGTGTGTTCGTTTGCATTCACCGACGGGCAGCTGCAGGCTCGTCCCAAAATCAGCAGCGCGGCGTAGAACTCGTCCATCGATTCTCCGGGAGCTTGCCGTCTTGTCGCGAGCTGGTAGCGAGCGTAGATTTGGTTAACTGGGCGAACGTAGAGATTTCTCAGTGCTGTGAATGCCGTCTGGAAATCGTCGGTGTCTTCAATGAGGGTGAAAATCTCCGTGCTCACCCTCGAGTGCAGGACCTGCAGTTTTTGTTCGTCTGAGACCCGGCCGGTGGTCGGTCTGAGGTAGGCCTCAAAGCAAGTCTGCCAGTGCTTGAAGGCTGCTGCCGCATTCACTGCGTGGGGGCTGATCCTCAGGCATTCTGGAATGATCCTGAGCTCCATAGTCCTTTTTAGGCACGCTTAATAAATTGTGGCGCACAAAGACTCCGTGAGACGAATAGAGTGAAGTCGATGAGGCTTTATTAAGCGTGTCTGTTCCCCAGCAGCCCGATAGTAAACTGGCCTGCGGGGGAAGGCACTGGCTTCTTATACTCCGCCTTCAGGGCGGAGCTTGAGGTCAACGGCCAACCAGGACCCGGGATCTGTCAGCCAATGACATTAGGGCTTCCAGTCCCACATGACCCCCAATACATACTACCACAAGTACCCTGCAGCAGCTTGCGAAACTCCCTTGACTTTGATAGTGGTTGAGGCTTTGGGGAAGGGGACTTGATTTGTGTTTTGTGCCATTGCTAAACTTGTGTAACAATACGATTTTACGTTGTGTCCGTTATAGTACTTCTTGAATAGACTTAGTTTGTGTTAGAGTTTAAGATTTTATTATAATTTCTTCTGTTTGATGATTTTGACCTGGGTTTTGCAGTAAACCTCGATTTGCTGATAATTGGCGTCGTTTCAATTCTTCAATCTCTCACCAGCGATCTCTGACCAAGTCATTGTTAAGATATTCCTCACCTTAATTCCGGGGTCGAGAATCTGGGGTCATCTTGAACGATTCGAACCCGTTCACTCAGGACAGGCTGCTGGTTAGGTAATAAACAGCAGTGTCCTATTCTCTCTCTTGGGAAAGCTACTCCAGCGAAGTAGGAACCGGGTGGCTGTTTTACCACCGGCAAGAGAGAGAATCACCTGGGCATTGGTGGGGGTCTGGATATCTGTGTGATATAAGCCTCAGGCTTCCGGTTAGGGATAAACGGCAGGCTTGATTCAGTGCTCTCTCCCGCAGAGGTGTCCCAGTGCGGCATCCCCTGGTCTCTGAAGTTTCAGTGCCAGCTGGAGAGAGACACACACAGATACTCAAACCCCAGATATCGGCCCAGTAGTGGGGTAGCAAAGATGGAACCCTCTACAATGGCGACCGCGGCAGGACCCCGGTGGTTTGGAGTAATGGCAGAGGGGGTGAGGGAACGAAGTAAAATGGAGGAGAGAATCTCCTCGTATAAGTGGCAAAAGGTCAACCTCACCAAACCTTGGGTCTCAGAATTAATCAATGCGGAGCGACCTGTAATGGCGGCGGCCGCATGGACAGAAAGTAAGGCACACAAAAGGCACTTGGAGAAGGCAGTGTGGCTGGTCTGCTTGTCCCAGCAGGTAGCCAAAACAGAGCGAAGGGTCGAAGAATTAGAGCAGGAGTTGGGAGAAGTTAGGGCCAGCGCAGGGGAGTGGAGGGTAAGACAAAGGAACGGAGGCTCCAGGAACTCTATGCTCGGAGTACAGAGCAGTGTAGGAAGCTGGAGGGGAAGTTCCGGGACATCCAGGCAGTGTACCGAGTGGCTCGTGAGGAAGTAGGGGACTGTGCCCACGGGCCGTGCCAGGTACGGATAACGGAGTTGGAGGAGACCTTGTCCAAGGTCAGGGGACAGGTACACCTGGTAGGTCCAGGGGGGTTCCCAAGGGGCAAGGGGCTCCTCGCAGCGGATGATTCCCCAAAGGCCAAGGGGAATAGACCGCCTTCTGAGGCGCCGGGATTGTGTCCGGGTCGGCAGGGGGGGATCGGACTGCACGTTCAGGGGCAAGTCCAAGGGGGGTCGGCAGGGTACCCCCAGCTGGCGGAGTGTCCGTCTGGTTTCGTATGTGGGTCCCCATGGGATGGGGACAGACCGCTGCCTGGGATGCCGGTGATGGGGCCGGGTCAGCAGGTAGGGTTCGGACCGCCCGGTCAGGGGCAGGTCCAAGGGGGGTCAGTGGTGTATCCCCAGATAGCGGCGTCTCCTATATGGGTAGTTAGCCCGGGGACAGGGGGGCTACCCAACGGGGCAGGAGAGCTGGACGCCGGGGAGGCGGAGGAGCAGGAATCCCAGATAGGGCAGATGTGCCCTGTCAGGCAGAGAAGGTATGGTCCCCCGGCGGGGCTGGCGAATAGGGGACCGGTTGAGGGCGACATTATCATTCCTCATGGGGCATCCGCGCTCAGGGGGATGGTGGCCCACGTTCCCAGGCTAACTCCGAAAGGGGATTCGTCGCTTCATTTTATGGAGGTGGAGCAGGCAGCCAGCATTAATGACTGCGACGAGGGGGAGCGGGTGAGGATGCTCCTGATGACCCTAGATTCCCAACTATGCAGGGCAGTGACCTCCGGGAATGGGGGAAGACCTGACACATGGGCAGCAGCACGGACTGCTGTTCTGGAGGCAATGGGATTGAATCTGGGGAGCCCGTTCATGAGGGTGGGGGAAACCAAGCAGCAGCTAGGGGAATCCCCAAATATGTTGGCAGACAGGCTGTGGACTGTCTATGTGGAGGCGTGCGGGACTCCCGCGGATAGGCAGAATTTAGATGAGAGAACAGCCCACTGGCTGAAGACCCTCGTGGCTAACTGTCTCCCTCACGTTAGGGCAAAGGCCGAACACTGGTTCGACCCGCAGAGTCCGGACCTTAATGAGGCAGAGGTCCTTAGAAAACTCACCCTTGCATATCGCAATGGGGAGAGGAGTGAGGAAAAGCCCCATAAGGGTAAGATGCATGAAATCGCGCCAGCACCCCCTAAGAGAGAGTGGAAGCATGAGGGCACCCGGACCTCCGACAAGAAACCGGTATGCTACGGGTGTGGTAAGGCCGGGCATTTCAAGAGGGAGTGTGAGAACCCTAGCAAGGAGGAGAGGGCTCCCGCAGTAGAGAGTCAGACCCCGGCGGCAGGAGCAGCTGCCCCGGAAACCATCAACTTGAAAAAGCTTTTAGCCTTTTTGCAGAGCCTAGCAGCTGGGTCG
Source organism: Scyliorhinus torazame (assembly GCF_047496885.1). NCBI lineage: Eukaryota > Metazoa > Chordata > Chondrichthyes > Carcharhiniformes > Scyliorhinidae > Scyliorhinus > Scyliorhinus torazame. Next base: position 41,345,765 of record NC_092731.1, read on the forward strand.
GGACAGGTGGCAATGGCAACGGGCCAGGGCCTGCCCGCACCCACACCACAAGAACCCGTATGACTACCCAGGGAGCAGCCTCAGGAAAAAGGGAGCGCAGGGGTAGTTCTAGCCCCAGACCTTGGTCCAGTCCAGGTGCAGGGTCCCATTCTGGAGGCTGCCTCAGCGGCTATTTGCAGTTTAAATCCCTTAAGGTGGGTGTGGTAGTATGTATTGGGGGTCATGTGGGACTGGAAGCCCTAATGTCATTGGCTGACAGATCCCGGGTCCTGGTTGGCCGTTGACCTCAAGCTCCGCCCTGAAGGCGGAGTATAAGAAGCCGGAGTCTTCCCCCGCAGGCCAGTTTACTATCGAGCTGCAGGGGAACAGACACGCTTAATAAAGCCTCATCGACTTCACTATATTCGTCTCATGGAGTCTTTGTGCGCCACAATTTATTAAGCGTGCCTAAAAAGGACTATGGAGCTCAGGATCATTCCGGAATGCCTGAGGATCAGCCCCCACGCAGTGAACGCGGCAGCAGCCTTCAAACACTGGCAGACTTGCTTTGAGGCCTACCTCAGAACGACCACCGGCCGGGTCTCAGACGAACAAAAACTGCAGGTCCTGCACTCGAGGGTGAGCACGGAGATTTTCACCCTCATCGAAGACACCGACGATTTCCAGACGGCGTTCGCAGCACTGAGAAGTCTCTACGTTCGCCCAGTTAACCAAATCTACGCTCGCTACCAGCTCGCGACGAGACGGCAAGCTCCCGGAGAATCGATGGACGAGTTCTACGCCGCGCTGCTGATTTTGGGACGAGCCTGCAGCTGCCCGTCGGTGAATGCAAACGAACACACGGACATGTTAATGCGCGCCGCTTTTGTGGCAGGTATGCAATCCTCCCAAATCCGCCAAAGACTTCTAGAAAAAGAGGCACTAGGACTCTCAGAGGCACGGGCCCTAGCAGCCTCCCTAGACGTGGCCGCGCGTAATACCCGCGCCTACGGCCCCGACCGCGCGGCAGGCCATTGGGCCCCGTACGTACCCGTCGCGGCAAACCCCCTACCCCCTACCCCACCCCGGACACCCCACAGGCTTGCGCGGTCCAAACGCCAAGTCGCACCGCTGTTATTTCTGCGGCCAGGCGAAACACCCCCGACAGCGCTGTCCGGCCCGCGCAGCCATCTGCAAAAGCTGCGGGAAAAAGGGCCATTATGCGGTTGTGTGCTGGTCCCGCGAGGTCGCCGCCGTCCCGGGAGCACAGGGAGCCCTGCAAGCAGTCTATGTGCCCCAACCCCCGCAGCACGCCATGTACGACCCGCAGGCGCAGCCGCTCTGGGTCCCGACCACCGCGGTCCCGGGAGAACTGGGAGCCCTGCACGCCGCCTACGCTCCCCAACCTCCCTCCCCGCAGCCCATGTATGACCCACCGCCGGCGCTACCGCTTTTGGTCCCGGCCAACACTCTCCACGGAGAGGAGGGAGTTTTTCGCGTCCCCAACGCCACCCTAACCCCCGTCCCGCGCCCCACGCCTGACCCGCCGGCGCCATCTACTTAGACCCCGACCACCGCTGTCCCGGGTGAGGGAGCTCCGCGCGGTCCTTGCGCTCGCGGCCCCACGCCTGACCCGCCGGCGCCGCCGACTTGGGCCCGGACCACCGCTGTCCCCGGTGAGGGAGCTCCGTGCGGTCCTAGCGCTCGCGGTCCCAGCGCTCGCGGTGAGGGAGCTCCGCGCGGTCCTAGCGCTCGCGGTCCTAGCGCTCCCCAGCCCCCCCAGCACACCATGTGCGACCCGCAGACGCCGCCAATTTGGGTCCCGACCACTACGAGGGGAGGAGGGGCGCCGATGTGCAACCCGCAGACGCCGCCATTTTGGGTCCCGGCCACCACGAGGGGAGGAAGGGCGCCGCCATCTTGGACCGCCCCAGACCTGTACGACGCATGGGGCGGCCATTTTGTCCACCCCCGCCGCCATCTTGTGACACCCCAGCCACGTGCGATGTATGGGGGGGGCCATTTTGTTCATCCCCGACGCCATCTTGGACGGCAACAACGGACCCCACTCCACTACTACAACCACGGCTCGCTTCGATTACGCTCGATCAGGCTCGGCCCCGGACACTCCAGACGACGACGACAACGGTCCTAATAAACGGCCACGAGACGCCATGCCTAGTCGACTCCGGGAGGACGGAAAGCTTTATACATCCCGACACGGTAAGACGCTGTTCCCTAACTACCTACCCCAGCGCACAAAAGATTTGCCTAGTTGCAGGATCCCACTCCGTACAGATCCAGGGATTCTGGATAGTTACCCTTACGGTGCAGGGGAGGGAGTTCAAAAACAACAAACTTAACGTCCTTCCCCAACTCTGTGCCCCAACCTTGCTGGGATTAGATTTCCAATGTAATCTACAGAGCCTTACGTTCAAATTCGGCGGCCCCATACCCCCACTCACTATCTGCAGCCTCGCAACCCTCAAAGTGCAACCCCCGTCCTTGTTTGCGAACCTCACCCCGGATTGCAAACCCGTCGCCACTAGGAGCAGACGGTACAGCGCCCAGGACCGGACCTTCATTCGGTCCGAAGTCCAGCGGCTACTAAAGGAGGGCATAATCCAGGCCAGCAATAGTCCCTGGAGAGCGCAGGTGATAGTAGTGAAGACAGGGGAGAAACAAAGGATGGTCATTGACTATAGCCAGACCATCAACAGGTACACACAACTAGACCCGTACCCTCTCCCCCGCATATCCGACATGGTCAATCGGATTGCCCAATATAAAGTCTTCTCCACCGTGGACCTCAAGTCCGCCTACCATCAGCTCCCCATCCGCCCAAGTGACCGCAAGTACACAGCCTTCGAGGCAGACGGGCGATTATACCATTTCCTACGGGTCCCTTTTGGCGTCACAAACGGGGTCTCGGTCTTCCAACGGGAGATGGACCGAATGGTTGATCAACATGGGTTGCGGGCCACGTTCCCGTATCTCGACAATGTAACCATCTACGGCGCCAACCTCCAGAAATTCCTCCAGACCGCCAAAGTCTTGAACCTCACGTACAACGAGGACAAGTGCGTTTTTAGCACCGACCGGCTAGCCATTCTGGGCTACGTAGTGCGCAATGGGATAATAGGCCCCGACCCCGAACGTATGCGCGCACTCATGGAATTTCCCCTCCCGCACTGCCCAAAAGCCCTGAAACGCTGCTTGGGGCTCTTTTCGTACTACGCCCAGTGGGTCCCCCAGTACGCAGACAAGGCCCGCCCCCTAATACAGACCACGACCTTCCCTCTGTCGACAGAGGCTTGCCAGGCCTTCAGCCGCATCAAAGCGGATGTCGCAAAGGCCACGATGCGCGCCATCGACGAGTCCCTCCCCTTCCAGGTCGAGAGCGACGCCTCCGATGTAGCTCTAGCGGCCACCCTTAACCAAGCGGGCAGACCCGTGGCCTTTTTCTCCCGAACCCTCCACGCCTCATAAATCCGCCACTCCTCAGTGGAAAAGGAAGCCCAAGCCATAGTGGAAGCTGTGCGACATTGGAGGCATTACCTGGCCGGCAGGAGATTCACTCTCCTCACTGACCAACGGTCGGTAGCTTTCATGTTCGATAATGCACAGCGGGGCAAAATTAAAAATGACAAGATCTTAAGGTGGAGGATTGAGCTCTCCACCTTCAACTATGAGATCTTGTACCGTCCCGGAAAGCTGAACGAGTCGTCCGATGCCCTATCCCGCAGCACATGTGCCAACGCACAAATTAACCGCCTCCAAACCCTCCACGAGGACCTCTGCCACCCGGGGGTCACTCGGTTTTACCACTTCATCAAGTCCCGCAATCTCCCATACTCTTTAGAGGAGGTCCGTACAGTCACAAGGGACTGCCACATCTGCGCGGAATGCAAGCCGCATTTTTTCAGGCCAGATGGAGCGCACCTGATTAAGGCTTCCCGCCCCTTTGAACGCCTCAGTCTCGATTTCAAAGTGCCCCTCCCCTCCACCGACCGCAACGCATATTTTCTTAATGTAGTGGACGAATACTCCCGCTTCCCTTTTGCCATCCCCTGCTCTGACATGACCGCGGCCACAGTCATTAAAGCCCTGAACAGCATCTTCACACTGTTCGGTTAACCCGCATACGTCCACAGCGACAGGGGGTCCTCTTTCATGAGTGACGAGCTGCGCCAGTTCCTGCTCAGCAAGGGCATAGCTTCAAGCAGGACGACCAGCTACAACCCCCGGGGGAACGGGCAAGCAGAAAGGGAGAACGGCACGGTCTGGAAGGCCGTCCTACTGGCCCTACGGTCCAGGGATCTCCTAGTTTCACGGTGGCAGGAGGTCCTCCCGGACGCTCTTCATTCCATCCGGTCGTTATTATGTACGAGCACTAATCAAATGCCTCACGAGCGTCTCCTTGTCTTCCCTAGGAGGTCCTCCTCTGGAACGTCGCTGCCGACCTGGCTGGCGGCCCCAGGACCCATCCTGCTCCGAAAGCATGTGCGGGCACATAAGGCGGACACGTTGGTCGAAAGGGTTCACCTCCTCCACGCAAACCCCCAGTACGCCTACGTGGAGTACCCCGACGGCCGACAGGACACGGTCTCCCTGCGGGATCTGGCGCCCGCCGGCAACACACACACCCCCCCGACACCATCAACCCAACCGCCCCCCTTCCTGCCACCGCCGCACCCCGCGACCGCCCCCTTCCCAGGAGGATCGGTCCCCCTCCCCTTTGCACCAACAGCTGAAACCGTACGGCTCCTGGAGGCGACAACACTGGTACAAGCACCACCACCACCGCCGGGGCTGAGGCGATCGACACGGACGACCAGACCGCCCGACCGACTCGTGGCGTCGATGTAAAACAAATATGGACTGTTCACAAGAACATTTTGCTTTTCTTCCTATACCCTCTGTAAATAGTTGCAACAGGACGAAATTGTCCAATACTGTATTGCCATGTGAATGTTTTATCCTCCCAGGACCAGCCCTGTAAACCCTTACCACCATACGAAGCATCACCCCGCCGGGTTCATTTTTGACAAGGGGTGAATCTGGTAGTATGTATTGGGGGTCATGTGGGACTGGAAGCCCTAATGTCATTGGCTGACAGATCCCGGGTCCTGGTTGGCCGTTGACCTCAAGCTCCGCCCTGAAGGCGGAGTATAAGAAGCCGGAGTCTTCCCCCGCAGGCCAGTTTACTATCGAGCTGCGGGGGAACGGACACGCTTAATAAAGCCTCATCGACTTCACTCTATTCGTCTCATGGAGCCTTTGTGCGCTACAGTGGGACCCATGCGAACGCCACATCAGCCAATTTAAATTGTTCCACCCCATAAGGGCAAGAAAGAGCAAGGTGGGGGGAAGACTGGGGGTGGTAGTGGAGAAACCCCCCGTAGAATTAACGACGGTGGGGGAGGTCCCTGACTCCACGGTCACACAACCGGTGACAAGGTGCTGTCCCGATGGGGCAGTCCCAAAGAAACCGACAGTGCTGCAAGCACCCAGCCCAGGGACAGTAACGATTCCCAAGCCATTACCTGTGGGTCAGGTGGCCTGCCTTAGTATAGAGGCTAGGGAGGCAGAGGAGAGGGAGGTATCACCTTGGGCGTGGGAACCATCCAGGGGACGAAGGAGCAATCGGGTCTCCAAGCCCCCGGTAAGATGGTCCCCAGTAGAAGGGAACGGTGAGGGATGTAGGACATTACCCAGTGCTGCCACAGGTAGCGCAGTCTCCGGAGGGAGACCCAGTGCTGCCACAGGTAGCCCAGTCTCCGGAGGGAGCAGAAAGGGATCCCCGAACCACTTTGGGGAAGGACAGGCAAGGGGCAGTCCGGACCCCCGGGAGGGGGAGGTCTGGCCCGAGCCGTTGGTCCAAACAGGTGAACAGCCCCAGTATAGCGGGGTCCAGTTTTAATTAGGCCACCCGGAGACGGGTGGCATTGTACATAGCATTCCCCCCCTGTTAGTTCTAATTAGTGTTGAGTGGTGTGTGGGTTATTTAGGATCGTGGGATCACAGAAGCGTATAATGCAGTGATATAATGAATGTGCATGCAGGCACTAGGACCCTAGTGGAGCCGGGCTGTGGACACAGAACCACAGACAGGCTGCGGCAATTTCATGCTGATTTCCCAACTTCAAAGCGGGAGCTGCTGCTGCCGCTGGATAGAAGCCATGCACTTTAAGGTAGGTAGTTCTGTAGAGTCAAGGGTGTGTTTTGTCTGTTTTACAGATGTGGAGCTTGCTGATGATCTTGGCGATGGTGGGACCGGGAGAACTCCGCAGAGGCGAGACAGAAGAGTCCTTTGTATATGGGTGCTCTGGCGGCAGAGCCCCTCTTGTCACTACCGGACAGGGAGACCAGGTGGCCACAGAGCAGACCCGCTACTCCCACCTGGGGAGGTGGCCTGGGTGGCTGGGGTCGAACTCGACCAGGTACTCCAGCCACCAGAGCTTCACCTATGGAGAGGCCTCTGTACTCTGCGAGGAGATACAGGTGGCGACTGACCGGGTTAGGGTGACTGAGGGCAGGCGGGTGTGTTTAACCTGTGAGGGGGACGTTCCTTTGGGGAGATGGTGGTGGCTCAGGAAGCTGAGCCTGGACATGAGGGATCGGTCCTCGGACTGGGAACGCCTGGACAACACCTACCGGACCATCACGGGGTCACCGGGTAAGATCACCGTTTACTGGGATAAGTGGTGGGCTTCTGACCAGGGCATTTATTTGTGTTTATGGGGGTCTACCAAGGCATGTCCACAAGGGGCATCAATCACTTTTGTAAGGTGGTGGCAGAACCCAGGGAATGGGATGAATTGACCGCAGTGGGGAGGGATGTGTAACGCCCAGGGAAGGGATGACTGTAAAGGCTACCGAACTGCTGGTTCAGGTAAAGAGACCCCTGCCCACAGCCCAACCAATCGACCCTCACAACTGTCCGATCACCACCAGGGGGCCTGAGAATGGTTTAGTGTTTGTCCCCACAAAGAAAATGTTGGACCAGGGGGTACATTATGCTGTCGCCTCAGTTGTACTGAACCTCTCAGCTGCAGGTATCAACGACGGAGGAAAATGAAGAGCCTTCAACGGGCTTTTGGGAAGAAGCGAAGTGCAGCCCACAAAAGAGGATCCGTAGTGTAATAAAAGGATTCAAATGTAAATAGTTGGATGGATTCGCGGGTTTCAGTTACTTGACTGTGATATATGTACAGGGACCCTTACGTTTGGGGTTCCGGTGAAATGTGTGTATGTTACTGTGTGTTTAAATTAAGTATGGTCTTGTCTTTCCCTTTCAATGAAATTGAAAGCCTAGATTAAGGGAACTGTCTTGGGACTTGTAGTTTCGCATGTTGTTGAGGGGGGGCCTACGGTCCACACAAAAGGAAATGATTGCCCTTTACCTGTGTCGATACGGTCCAAGCAGGTAGGGACGTATCGAAGGGGCATCTGTAAGGTTTTCGGGCAATCCGGCCCTTTTTGGACTGCCCAGGAATAAAACCCAGAGACTGTAAACTGGACACTTTTTCAGCCAAAAGAACGTAACCAAATTTCCCAGCAGGCTTGGTCCGCTGAGCCGAGTAGGGGCATAGGTATTTACAAACCCCCCCCCCCAGGAGCTACAAGGAAGAAGGAGCCAGACAACTAGATAAGATTAAAACACAGACAAAGGGGCACGGGAATACACAGGGGGCCTGCCTGCAAGCAGGACAATGGGATGGTCATAGCCCCATGCAGATGTAAATGACTTGGCCTCCACCAGAGCAGAATCCAATCAACACCCCATCAACATAGCGAGGGGAGAATAGCAGCGATCTCCGGAGCAGATGGAAGACTTTGAAAATCTTCACAAGAGAGCTTAACCTTGTTATCTAAAAAAGCAGACTGTCTGGGCTCAGTATATTGCGCTGGAAAAGCCCCTTGAAGATAAACGGTAGAAAAAACCAAGTTGGAGGCGGACCTGGGGGAGGTACTCCAATCCTGACAGAAGCCACCGGCAGGAACTCACTGGGTGGAGGGGGCGGAGTCGGTGCCAAATTCAAATCGCGGCAGGTCTGCCTGGCTGGAAGGAGCGGACCTGCGAGGAGAACCCGGAAGTCGACAGGTCTGACCGGCTCAAAGGGGGCGGGACCAGCGGGAACTTTAAACCTTACCGATTCAATGCAAAAGGGGCTGGCTGAACACAGGAAAAAGCCAGGTAAAACGGATATAAAAGGGGCTGTGTTGCGATTGAGGGTCTCTTGGCTTGACCTCTCCACCTTCGACTTGACCTCTCGCAGCCTGTGACCGTAAGTACCCTGCAGCAGCTTGCGAAACTCCCGGTACTTTGATAGTGGTTGAGGCTTTGGGGCAGGGGGCTTGATTTGTGTTTTGTACCATTGCTAAACTTGTGTAACGATAAGATTTTACGTTGTGTCCGTTATAGTACTTCCTGAATAGACTTAGTTTGTGTTAGAGTTTAAGATTTTATTATAATTTCTTCTGTTTGATGATTTTGACCTGAGTTTTGCAATAAACCTCGATTTGCTGATAATTGGAGTCGTTTCAATTCTTCAATCTCTCACCAGCGATCTCTGACCAAGTCATTGTTAAAATATTCCTCACCCTAATTCCGGGGTCGAGAATCTCGGGTCATCTTGAACGATTCGAACCCGTTCACTCAGGACAGGCTGCTGGTTAGGTAATAAACAGCAGTGTCCTATTCTCTCTCTTGGGAAAGCTACTCCAGCGAAGTAGGAACCGGGTGGGTGTTGCACCACCGGCAAGAGAGAGAATCACCTGGACATTGGTGGGGGTCTGGATATCTGTGTGATATAAGCCTCAGGCTTCCGGTTAGGGATAAACGGCAGGCTTGATTCAGTGCTCTCTTCCGTGGAGGTGCCCCAGTGCGGCATCCCCTGGCCTCTGAAGTTTCAGTGCCAGCTGGAGACAAACAAATGTGAGGTAATGCATTTTGGAAGGTCTAATGCAGGTAGGGAATATACAGTGAATGGTAGAACCCTCAAGAGTATTGAAAGTCAAAGAGATCTAGGAGTACAGGTCCACAGGTCATTGAAAGAGGCAACACAGGTGGAGAAGGTAGTCAAGAAGGCATACGGCATGCTGGCCTTCATTGGCCGGGGCATTGAGTATAAGAATTGGCAAGTCATGTTGCAGCTGTATAGAACCTTAGTTAGGCCACACTTGGAGTATAGTGTTCAATTCTGGTCGCCACACTACCAGAAGGATGTGGAGGCTTTAGAGAGGGTGCAGAAGAGATTTACCAGAATGTTGCCTGGTATGGAGGGCATAAGCTATGAGGAGCGGTTGAATAAACTCGGTTTGTTCTCACTGGAACGAAGGAGGTTGAGGGGCGACCTGATAGAGGTATACAAAATTATGAGGGGCATAGACAGAGTGGATAGTCAGAGGCTTTTCCCCAGGGTAGAGGGGTCAATTACTAGGGGGCATAGGTTTAAGGTGAGAGGGGCAAGGTTTAGAGTAGATGTACGAGGCAAGTTTTTTACGCAGAGGGTAGTGGGTACCTGGAACTCGCTACCGGAGGAGGTAGTGGAAGCAGGGACGATAGGGACATTTAAGGGGCACCTTGACAAATATATGAATAGGATGGGAATAGAAGGATACGGACCCAGGAAGGGTAGAAGATTGTAGTTTAGTCGGGCAGTATGGTCGGCACGGGCTTGGAGGGCCGAAGGGCCTGTTCCTGTGCTGTACATTTCTTTGTTCTTTGTTCTTTGGAGAGAGACACACACAGATACTCAAAACCCAGATATCGGCCCAGTAGTGGAGTAGCAGAGATGGAACCCTCTACACCTTAAATCTATGTCCCCTTGTAATGGTTTGTTCCACCCGGGGAAAAAGTCTCTGACTGTCTACTCTATCTATTCCCCTGATCATCTTATAAACCTCTATCAAGTCGCCCCTCATCCTTCTCTGTTCTAATGAGAAAAGGCCTAGCACCCTCAACCTTTCCTCGTAAGACCTACTCTCCATTCCAGGCAACATCCTGCGAAATCTTCTTTGCACCTTTTCCAAAGCTTCCACATCCTTCCTAAAATGAGGCGACCAGAACTATACACAGTACTCCAAATGTGGCCTTACCAAAGTTTTGTACAGCTGCATCATCACCTCAAGGCTCTTAAATTCAATCCCTCTGTTAATGAACGCGAGCACACCATAGGCCTTCTTCACAGCTCTATCCACTTGAGTGGCAACTTTCAAAAATGTATGAACATAGACCCCAAGATCTCTCTGCTCCTCCACATTACCAAGAACTCTACCGTTAACCCTGTATTCCGCATTCATATTTGTCCTTCCAAAATGGACAACCTCACACTTTTCAGGGTTAAACTCCATCTGCCACTTCTCAGCCCAGCTCTGCATCCTACCTATGTCTCTTTGCAGCCGACAACAGCCCTCCTCACTATCCACAACTCCACCAATCTTCGTATCGTCTGCAAATTTACTGACCCACCCTTCAACTCCCTCATCCAAGTCATTAATGAAAATCACAAACAGCAGAGGACCCAGAACTGATCCCTGTGGTACGCCACTGGTAACTGGGATCCAGGCTGAATATTTGCCATCCACCACCACTCTCTGACTTCTATCGGTTAGCCAGTTCGTTATCCAACTGGTCAAATTTCCCACTATCCCATGCCTCCTTACTTTCTGCAGAAGCCTACCATGGGGAACCTTATCAAATGCCTTACTAAAATCCATGTACACTACATCCACTGCTTTACCTTCATCCACATGCTTGGTCACCTCCTCGAAAAATTCAATAAGACTTGTAAGGCAAGACCTACCCCTCACAAATCCGTGCTGACTATCCCTAATCAAGCAGTGTCTTTCCAGATGCTCAGAAATCCTATCTTTCAGTACCCTTTCCATGACTTTGCCTACCACCAAAGTAAGACTAACTGGCCTGTAATTCCCAGGGTTATCCCTAGTCCCTTTTTTGATCAGGGGCACGACATTCGCCACTCTCCAATCCCCTGGTACCACCCCTGTTGACAGTGAGGACGAAAAGATAATTGCCAACGGCTCTGCAATTTCATCTCTAGCTTCCCATAGAATCCTTGGATATATCCCGTCAGGCCCGGGGGACTTTTCTATCCTCAAGTTTTTCAAAATGCCCAACACATCTTCCTTCCTAACAAGTATTTCCTCGAGCTTACCAGTCTGTTTCACACTGTCCTCTCCAACAATATTGCCCCTCTCATTTGTAAATACAGAAGAAAAGTATTCGTTCAAGACCTCTCCTATCTCTTCAGACTCAATACACAATCTCCCGCTACTGTCCTTGATCGGACCTACCCTCGCTCTAGTCATTCTCATATTTCTCACATATGTGTAAAAGGCCTTGGGGTTTTCTTTGATCCTACCCGCCAAAGATTGTTCATGCCCTCTCTTAGCTCTCCTAATCCCTTTCTTCAGTTCCCTCCTGGCTATCTTGTATCCCTCCAATGCCCTGTCTGAACCTTGTTTCCTAAGCCTTACATAAGTCTCCTTTTTCCTCTTAACAAGACATTCAACCTCTCTTGTCAACCATGGTTCCCTCACTCGACCATCTCTTCCCTGCCTGACAGGGACATACATTTCAAGGACACGTAGTACCTGTTCCTTGAACAAGTTCCACATTTCACTTGTGTCCTTCCCTGACAGCCTATGTTCCCAACTTATGCACTTCAATTCTTGTCTGATAACATCGTATTTACCCTTCCCCCAATTGTAAACCTTGCCCTGTTGAACGCACCTATCCCTCTCCATTACTAAAGTGAAAGTCACAGAATTGTGGTCACTATCTCCTCTAAACCTTGCCCCTCGCACTTTAAACCTATGCCCCCTAGTAATTGACCCCTCTACCCTGGGAAAAAGTCTCTGACTATCCACTCTGTCTATGTCCCCCATAATTTTGTAGACCTCGATCAGGTCGCCCCTCAACCTCCATCGTTCCAGTGAGAACAAACCGAGTTTAATCAACCGCTCATCATAGCTAATGCCCTCCATACCAGGCAACATTCTGGTAAACCTCTTCTGCATCCCTTCTAAAGCCTCCACATCCTTCTGGTAGTGTGGCGACCAGATTTGAACACTATACTCCAACTGTGACCAAACTAAGGTTCCATACAGCAGCAACATGACTTGCCAGTTCTTATACTCAATGCCCCGGCCAATGAAGGCAAGCATGCCGTATGCCTTCTTGACTACCTTCTCCACCTGTGTTGCCCCTTTCAATGACCTGTGGACCTGTACACCTAGATCTCTTTGACTTTCAATACTCTTGAGGGTTCTACCGTTCACTATATATTACCTACCGACATAAGACCTTCCAAAATGCATTACCTCATAGTTGTTTGATTAAACTCCATCTGCCATCGCTCTGCCCAAGTGTCCAAACAATCTAAATCCTGCTGTATCCTCTGACAGTCCTCATTGCTATCCGCAATTCCTCCAACCTTTGTGTCGTCCGCAAACTTACTAATCAGACCAGTTACATTTTCCTCCAAATCATTTATATAGACGACGAACAGCAAAGGTCCCAGCACCGACCCCTGCGGAACACCACTAGAAACAGACCTCCAATCAGAAAAGCATCCTTCCATTGTTACTCTCTGCCTCTATGACCGAGCCAGTTCTGTATCCATCTTGCCAGCTCACCCCTGATCCCGTGTGACTTCACCTTTTGTACCAGTCTGCCATGTGGGACCTTGTCAAAGGCCTTACTGAAGTTCATATCGACAACATCCACTGCCTTACCGGTATCAATCATCTTTGTCACCTCCTCGAAAAACTCTATCAAGTTTGTGAGACACGATCTCCCCTTCACAAAACCGTGCTGCCTCTCACTAATACGTCCATTTGCTTCCAAGTGGGAGTGGATCCTGTCTCGAAGAATTCTCTCCAATAATTTCCCTACCACTGACCGAAGGCTCATCGGCCTGTAGTTCCCTGGATTATCCTTGCTACCTTTCTTAAACAAAGGAACAACATTGGCTATTCTCCAATCATCCGGGACATCACCTGAAGACAGTGAGGATCCAAAGATTTCTGTCAAGGCCTCAGAAATTTCCTCTCTTGTCTCCTTCAGTATTCTGGGGTAGATCCCGTCAGGCCCTGGGGACTTGTCTCCCTTAATATTTTTCAAGACACCCAACACCTCGTCTTTTTGGATCTCAATGTGACCCAGGCTATCTACACACTCTTCTCCAGACTCAACACCCACCAATTCCTTCTCTTTGGTGACTACTGATGCAAAGTATTCATTTAGTACCTCGCCCATTTCCTCTGGCTCCACACATAGGTTCCCTCCCCTGTCTTTTAGTGGCCTAACCCTTTCCCTGGCTACCCTCTTGCTTTTTATGTACGTGTGAGGCACGATCAATTTGACTGGAGACGAAGTTGAATGCAAACTGAGGCTTTATTAGTATCTGATGTGCGGCCTCCCACAGCAGCTGGCGAAATGGCTGCGGGCTGGAGGACACGCATATTTATAACCCACCTCCTGGGCGGAGCTAGCATGCAGGGGCCACAGGTGAACCTGTAGTGCAGGATCTACCGTACAACCTCTAATATCAGAACACTGTGGTTTACCACAACATGTAAAAATCCTTGGGATTTTCCTGAACCCTATTTGCCAATGCCTTTTTGTGACCCCTTTTAGCCCTCCTGACTCCTTGCTTAAGTTCCTTCCTACTTTCCTTATATTCCACACAGGCTTCGTCTGTTCCCAACCTTCTGTCCCTGACAAATGCCTCCTTTTTCTTTTTGACGAGGCCTACAATATCTCTTGTTATCCAAGGTTCCTGAAGTTTGCCGTATTTATCCTTCTTCCTCACAGGAACATGCCAGTCCTGAATTCCTTTCAACTGACATTTGAAAGCCTCCCACATGTCAGATGTTGATTTACCCTCAAACATCTGCCCACAATCTAGGTTCTTCAGTTCCCGCCTAATATTGTTATAAATAGCCTTCCCCCAATTTAGCACTTTCATCCCAAGACCACTCTTATCCTTGTCCACCAGCCCTTTAAAACTTACTGAATTGTGGTCACTGTTCCCGAAATGCTCCCCTACTGAAACTTCTACCACCTGGCCGCGCTCATTCCCCAATACCAGGTCCAGTACAGCCCCTTGTTGGACGATCTACATATTGCTTTAAGAAGCCCTCCTGGATGCTCCTTACAAACTCTGTCCCGCCCAAGCCCCTCGCACTAAGTGAGTCCCAGTCAATTTTGGGGAAGTTAAAGTCTCCCATCACAACAACCCTGTTGCCTTTACTCCTTTCAAAAATCTGTCTACCTATCTGCTCCTCTATCTCCCATTGGCTGTTGGGTGGCCTGTAGTAAACCCCCAACATTGTGACTGCACCCTCCTTATTCCTGATCTCCCAGAAAGCCTCGCTGCCCTCTGAGGTGTCCTCCCACAGTACAGCTGTGATATTCTCCCTAACCAGTATGTTATGGACCAGGGTTTAGAGAACCCCAAAGTGTATCATGGAGTTCACCTGACCCACAACTTTTAATAGACTGTGGTATGGGGAGCACACGGCCCACTCTACAGGTGTGGTACAGCAGAAATTTCAGCGGGAGCAGAGTGCAGGGGCCTGTCGGGAGGTGAGTTTTTGATTTAAAAACACTTACCTTACAGGAGCAGTCCTTAGAATTTCGGCGGGAGCAGAGTGCAGGGGCCTGTCGGGAGGTGAGTTTTTGATTTAAAAATACTTACCTTGCAGGAGCAGTCCTTAGAATTTCGGAAGAGCAGTCCTTAGAATTTCACGGGAGCAGAGTGCAGGGGCCTGTCGGGAGGTGAGTTTTTGATTTAAAAAACACTTACCTGGTCCCGATTCTGTTCTTCTTTTATTTTTTTTATATTAGGCGGGAACCGGAAGTTCGACCCGCGGACTTCTGGGAAGGTACCCCCCCCCCCCCCCCCACCCCCCGCCCCCCCCCCGCAATAAATTCTGGTGGAGAGGAAACCCAAGACACTACACGTGTAGTGTCTCCCACCCGCCCTCCTCCTCTAACCTAATAATAAGACCCATTGGTGTGAGGTAAGTGCCATATTATATTATTTTTTTTTAAAAATGTATTTATTAACCAGAACTTGGCTGGAAGTTAGAGGGATGGCAGGGAAGGGAGTGCAATGTTCCTCCTGCAGGATGTTTGAGGTGAGGGATGCCGTTAGTGTCCCTGCTGATTTTACCTGCAGGAAGTGCTGCCATCTCCAGCTCCTCCAAGACCGAGTTAGGGAACTGGAGCTGGAGTTGGATGAAGTTTGGATCATTCGGGAGGCAGAGGGGGTCATAGATAGCAGCTTCAGGGAATTAGTTACACCAAAGATTGGAGATAGATGGGTAACTGTAAGAGGGACTGGGAAGAAGCAGTCAGTGCAGGGATCCCCTGCGGTCGTTCCCCTGAGTAACAAGTATACCGCTTTGGATACTTGTGGGGGGGGGGACTTACCAGGGGTAAGCCATGGGGTACGGGCCTCTGGCACGGAGTCTGTCCCTGTTGCTCAGAAGGGAAGGGGGGAGAGGAGCAGAGCATTAGTAATTGGGGACTCGATAGTCAGAGGCACAGATAGGAGATTTTGTGGGAGCGAGAGAGACTCACGTTTGGTATGTTGCCTCCCAGGTGCAAGGGTACGTGATGTCTCGGATCGTGTTTTCCGGGTCCTTAAGGGGGAGGGGGAGCAGCCCCAAGTCGTGGTCCACATTGGCACTAACGACATAGGTAGGAAAGGGGACAAGGATGTCAGGCAGGCTTTCAGGGAGCTAGGATGGAAGCTCAGAACGAGAACAAACAGAGTTGTGATCTCTGGGTTGTTGCCAGTGCCACGTGATAATGAGATGAGGAATAGGGAGAGAGAGCAATTAAACACGTGGCTACAGGGATGGTGCAGGCGGGAGGGATTCCGATTTCTGGATAACTGGGGCTCTTTCTGGGGAAGGTGGGACCTCTACAGACAGGATGGTCTACATCTGAACCTGAGGGGCACAAATATCCTGGGGGGGAGATTTGTTAGTGCTCTTTGGGGGGGTTTAAACTAATGCAGCAGGGGCATGGGAACCTGGATTGTAGTTTTAGGGTACGGGAGATTGAGAGTATAGAGGTCAGGAGCACAGATTTGACTTCGCAGGAGGGGGCCAGTGTTCAGGTAGGTGGTTTAAAGTGTGTCTACTTCAATGCCAGGAGTATACGAAATAAGGTAGGGGAACTGGCAGCATGGGTTGGTACCTGGGACTTCGATGTTGTGGCCATTTCGGAGACATGGATAGAGCAGGGACAGGAATGGTTGTTGCAGGTTCCGGGGTTTAGGTGTTTTAGTAAGCTCAGAGAAGGAGGCAAAAGAGGGGGAGGTGTGGCGCTGCTAGTCAAGAACAGTATTACGGTGGCGGAGATGATGCTAGATGGGGACTCTTCTTCCGAGGTAGTATGGGCTGAGGTTAGAAACAGGAATAGAGAGGTCACCCTTCTGGGAGTTTTCTAACGGCCTCCTAATAGATCTAGGGATGTAGATGAAAGGATGGCGAAGATGATTCTGGATAAGAGCGAAAGTAACAGGGTAGTTATTATGGGAGACTTTAACTTTCCAAATATTGACTGGAAAAGATATAGTTCGAGTACATTAGATGGGTCGTTTTTTGTACAATGTGTGCAGGAGGGTTTCCTGACACAATATGTTGACAGGCCAACAAGAGGCGAGGCCACATTGCATTTGATTTTGGCTAATGAACCAGGCCAGGTGTTAGATTTGGAGGTAGGTGAGCACTTTGGGGACAGTGACCACAATTCGGTGACGTTTACGTTAGTGATGGAAAGGGATAAGTATACCCCGCAGGGCAAGTGTTATAGCTGGGGGAAGGGCAATTATGATGCCATTAGACATGACTTGGGTGGGGTAGGTTGGAGAATTAGGCTGCAAGTGTTGGGCACACTGGATATGTGGAGCTTGTTCAAGGAAAAGCTACTGCGTGTTCTTGATAAGTACGTACCGGTCAGGCAGGGAGGAAGGCATCGAGCGAGGGAACCGGGGTTTACCAAAGAAGTGGAATCTCTTGTTAAGAGGAAGAAGGAGGCCTATGTGAAGTTGAGGTGTGAAGTTTCAGTTGGGACGATGGATAGTTACAAGGTAGCGAGGAAGGATCTAAAGAAAGAGCTAAGATGAGCAAGGAGGGGACATGAGAAGTATTTGGCAGGTAAGATCAAGGAAAACCCAAAAGCTTTCTATAGGTATGTCAGGAATAAAAGAATGACTCGGGTAAGAGTAGGGCCAGTCAAGGACAGGGATGGGAAGTTGTGTGTGGAGTCTGAAGAGATAGGCGAGATACTAAATGAATATTTTTCGTCAGTATTCACTCAGGATAAAGAGAATGTTGTGGAGGAGAATGCTGATATCCAGGCTATTAGAATAGATGGCATTGAGGTACGTAGGGAAGAGGTGTTGGCAATTCTGGACAGGCTGAAAATAGATAAGTCCCCGGGGCCTGATGGGATTTATCCTAGGATTCTCTGGGAAGCCAGGGAAGAGATTGCTGAGGCTTTGACTTTGAGTTTTATGTCATCATTGGCTACAGGAATAGTGCCAGAGGACTGGAGGATAGCAAATGTGGTCCCTTTGTTCAAGAAGGGGAGTAGAGACAACCCAGGCAACTATAGACCGGTGAGCCTCGCGTCTGTTGTGGGTAAAGTCTTGGAGGGGATTATAAGAGACAAGATTTATAATCATCTAGATAGGAATAATATGATTAGAGATAGTCAGCATGGCTTTGTGAAGGGTAGGTCATGCCTCACAAACCTTATCGAGTTCTTTGAGAAGGTGACTGAACAGGTAGACGAGGTAGAGCAGTTGATGTGGTGTATATGGATTTCAGTAAAGCGTTTGATAAGGTTCCCCATGGTAGGCTATTGCATAAAATACGGAGGCTGGGGATTGAGGGTGATTTAGAGATGTGGATCAGAAATTGGCTAGCTGAAAGAAGACAGAGGGTGGTGGTTGATGGGAAATGTTCAGAATGGAGTTCAGTTACAAGTGGTGTACCACAAGGATCTGTTCTGGGGCCGTTGCTGTTTGTCATTTTTATAAATGACCTAGAGGAGGGTGCAGAAGGGTGGGTGAGTAAATTTGCAGACGACACTAAAGTTGGTGGTGTTGTCGACAGTGCGGAAGGATGTTGCAGGTTACAGAGGGACATAGATAAGCTGCAGAGCTGGGCTGAGAGGTGGCAAATGGAGTTTAATGTAGAGAAGTGTGAGGTGATTCACTTTGGAAGGAATAACAGGAATGCGGAATATTTGGCTAATGGTAAAATTCTTGGAAGTGTGGATAAGCAGAGGGATACATAGATCCCTGAAAGTTGCCACCCAGGTTGATAGGGTTGTGAAGAAGGCCTATGGTGTGTTGGCCTTTATTGGTAGCGGGATTGAGTTCCAGAGTCATGAGGTCATGTTGCAGCTGTACAGAACTCTGGTATGGCCGCATTTGGAGTATTGCGTGCAGTTCTGGTCACCTCATTATAGGAAGGACGTGGAAGCTTTGGAATGGGTGCAGAGGAGATTTACCAGGATGTTGCCTGGTATGGAGGGAAAATCTTATGAGGAAAGGCTGATGGACTTGAGGTTGTTTTCGTTAGAGAGAAGAAGGTTAAGAGGAGACTTAATGGAGGCATACAAAATGATCAGAGGGTTAGATAGGGTGGACAGTGAGAGCCTTCTCCCGCGGATGGAAATGGCTAGCACGAGGGGACATAGCTTTAAACTGAGGGGTAATAGATATTGGACAGAGGTCAGATGTAGATTCTTTACGCAAAGAGTGGTGAGGCCGTGGAATGCCCTACCTGCAACAGTAGTGAACTCACCAACATTGAGGGCATTTAAAAGTTTATTGGATAAGCATATGGATGCTAATGGCATAGTGTAGGTTGGATGGCTTTTGTTTTTTGACTTCCCATGTCGGTGCAACATCGTGGGCCAAAGGGCCTGGACTGCACTGTATCGTTCTATGTTCTATGTTCTAAATGGAAAAGTATTTCTTAAAGCAAAACAATGTTTATTCTATGAACTCAAGTTAAACCTTTTAAAACATACAGTGAACATCTGAGCAACACAGAACATAGAACATTACAGCGCAGGACAGGCGCTTCGACCCTCAATGTTGCGCCGACCTGTGAAACCACTCTATAGCCCATCTACATTATTCCCTTATCGTCCATATGTCTATCCAATGACCATTTGAATGCCCTTAGTGTTGGCAAGTCCACTTCTGTTAAAGGCAGGGCTATCCACGCCCTTACTACTCTCTGAGTAAAGAACCTACCTCTGACATCTGTCCTATATCTATCTCCCCCTCAACTTAAAGCTATGTCCCCTCGTGCTAGACATCACCATGGAGAGGAAAAAGGCTCTCACTGTCCACCCTATCCAATCCTCTGATCATCTTGTATGCCTCAATTAAGTCACCTCTTAACATTCTTCTCTCTAACGAAAACAGCCTCAAGTCCCTCAGACTTTCCTCATAAGATCTTCCCTCCATACCAGGCAACATTCTGGTAAATCTCCTCTGCACCCTTTCCGATGCTTCCACATCCTTCCGATAATTCGGCGACCAGAATTGCACGCAAGACTCCAAATTCGGCCGCACCAGAGTGTTGTATAGCTGCAACATGACCTCATGGCTCCGAAACTCAATCCCTCTACCAATAAAAGCTAACACACCGTACGCCTTCTTAACAACCCTCTCAACCTGGGTGGCAACTTTCAGGTATCTATATACATGGACACCGAGATCTCTCTGCTCATCCACACTGCCAAGAATCTTACCATTAGCCCAGTACTCTGTCTTCCTGTTATTCCTTCCAAAATGAATCACCTCACACTTTTCTGCATTAAACTCCATTTACCACCTCTCAGCCCAGCGCTGCAGCTTATCTATGTCCCTCTGTAACTTGTACATCCTTCCGCACTGTCCACAACTCCACCGACTTTAGTGTCATCTGCAAATTTACTCACCCATCCTTCTACGCCCTCCTCCAGGTCATTTATAAAAATGACAAACAGCAGTGGCCCCAAAACAGATCCTTGTGGTACACCAATGGTAACTGGACTCCAGTCTGAACATTTCCCATCAACCACCACACTTTGTCTTCTTCCAGCTAGCCAATTTCTGATCCAAACTGCTAAATCATCCTGAATCACATGCCTCTGTATTTTCTGCAGTAGCCTACCATGGGGAACCTTATCAAACGCTTTTCTGAAGTCCATTTACACCACATCAACTGCTTTACCCTCATCCACCTGTTTGGTCACCTTCTCAAAGAACTCAAGAAGGTTTGTGAGGCACGACCTACCCTTCACAAAACCGTGTTGACTATCTCTAATCAAATTATTCCTTTCCAGATGATTATACATCCTATCTCTGATAAACCTTTCCAAGATTTTGCCCACAACAGAAGTAAGGCTCACTGGTCTATAGTTACCGGGTTGTCTCTATTCCCCTTCTTGAACACGGGGACTACATTTGCTATCCTCCAGTCTTCTGGCATTATTCCTGGAGACAAAGATGATTTTAAGATCAAAGACAAAGGCTCAGCAATCTCCTCCCTAGCTTCCTAGAGAATCCTAGGATAAATCCCATCCGGCTCAGGGGATTTATCTATTTTTACACTTTCCAGAATTGCTAACACCTCCTCCTTATGAACGTAACAGCCTCCCCGAACAGGCGCCAGAGTGTGGCGACTAGGGGCTTTTCACAGTAACTTCATTTGAAGCCGACTTGTGACAATAAGCGATTTTCATTTTTCATTCTAGTCTAGTAGTCTGAATCTCAGTAGTCTCCTCGACAACATTGTCTTTTTCCTGTGTGAATACTGATGAAAAATATTCATTTAGCACGTCTCCTATCTCCTCGGACTCCAAGCACAACTTCCCACTACTGTCCTTGACTGGCCCTACTCGTTCCCTCGTCATTCGTTTATTCCTGACATATCTATAGAAAGCTTTAGGGTTATCCTTGATCCTACCTGCCAAAGACTTCTCATGTCCCCTCCTGGCTCTTCTTAGCTCTCTCTTTAGGTCCTCCCTAGCTAACTTGTAACTCTTGAGCGCCCTAACTGAACCTTCATGTCTCATCTTTACATAAGCCTCCTTCGTCCTCTTGACAAGTGTTTTGACTGCTTTAGTAAACCACGGTTCCCTTGCTCGACCACTTCCTCCCTGCCTGACATGTTACTTGTCGAGGACACGCAGTAGCTGTTCCTTGAACAAGCTCTACATTTCCATTGTGCCCATCCCCTGCAGTTTTCCTCTCCATCTGATGCAGCCTAAGTCTTGCCTCATCGCATCATAATTGCCTTTCCCCAAGATATAACTCTTGTCCTGCGGTATATACCTACCCCTTTCCATCACTAAAGTAAACATAATCAAATTGTGGTCACTATCACCAAAGTGCTCACCTATCTCCAAATCTAACACCTGTCCTGGTTCATTACCCAGTACCAAATCCAATATGGCCTCGCCTCTCATTGGCCTATCTACATACTGTGTCAGGAAACCCTCCTGCACACATTGGACAAAAACGGACCCATCTAAAGTATTCGAACTATAGCGTTTCCAGTCAATAGTTGGGAAGTTAAAGTCCCCCATAACAACTACCATGTTGCTTTCGCTCCTATCCAGTATCATCTTTGCAATCCTTTCCTCTACATCTCTGGAACTTTTCGGAGGTCTATAGAAAACCCCTTTCCTGTTTCTAACCTCAGCCCATACTACCTCAGTAGACGAGTCCTCATCAAACGTCCTTTCTGCCACCGTAATACTGTCCTTGACTAACAATGCCACCCCTCCCCGTCTTTTACCACCTTCCCTGAGCTTACTGAAATATCTAAACCCCGGCACCTGCAACAACCATTCCTGTCCCTGCTCTGTCCATGTCTCCGAAATGGCCACAACATCGAAGACCCAGGTACCAACCCATGCCGCAAGTTCACCCACCTTATTCCGGATGCTCCTGGCATTGAAGAAGACACACTTTAAACCACCTTCCTGCCTGCGGATACACTCCTGCAACTTTGAAACCTTACTCATGACCTCACTACTCTCAACTTCCTGTATACTGGAGCTACAATTCAGGTTCCCAAGCCCCTGCTGAACTAGTTTAAACCCTCCCGAAGAGCATTAGCAAATTTCCCCCCCAGGATATTGGTACCCCTCTAGTCCAGGTGTAGGCCATCCTGTTTGTAGAGGTCTCACTGACCCCAGAATGAGCCCCAATTATCCAGAAATCTGAAACCCTCCCTCCTGCACCATCCCTGTAGCCACGTGTTCAACTCCTCTCTCTCCCTATTCCCCATCTCGCTATCGCGTGGCACGGGTAACAACCCAGAGATAATAACTCTGTTGTTCATCGTCTAAGTTTTCACCCTAGCTCCCTGAATTCCTGCCTTACATCTCTATCCCTTTTCCTACCTATGTCGTTGGTACCAACGAGGACCACGACTTGGGGCTGCTCCCCCTCGCCCTTAAGGATCCCGAAAACACGATCCGATACATCACGCACCCTGGCACCTGGGAGGCAACACACCAACCGCGAGTCTCTCTCGTTCCCACAAAATCTCCTATCTATCCCCCTAACTATGGAGTCTCCAATGACTAATTCTCTACTCCTCGCCCCCCTTCCCTTCTGAGCAACAGGGACAGACTCTGTGCCAGAGACCTGTACCCCATGGCTTAACCCTGGTAAGTTCCCCCCCCCCGCAACAGTATCCAAAGCGGTATACTTGTTACTAAGGGGAACGGCCACAGGGGATCCCTGTACTGACTGCTTCCTCCCAGCCCCTCTCACCATCACCCATCTATCTTTATTCTTCGGAGTAACTACATCCCTGAAGCTTCTATCTATGACTAACTCTGCCTCCCGAATGATCCGAAGTTCATCCAACTCCAGCTCCAGTTCCCTAACGCGGTTTCTGAGGAGCTGGAGATGGGTGCACTTCCCACAGATGAAAACAGCAGGGACACTGACGGTGTCCCTCACCTCAAACATTCTGCAGGAGGAACATTGCACTGCCTTCCCTGCCGTCCCCTCTGGATAAAAAAAAATAAAAAGAAAGAGCTTACCTGTTATTCACTCCCCTTCTCAGCAAGCACTCACTCAGCAACCTCTACGCCCCGCACGATAACACCTGAGGGAAAATAAAAGAAAAAATACTTACCAGTCACCAGCCAATCCCTTACCTGCAGGCTGTAACGTCACGGTTCAACTTATTTTTACTTCTAATGAAATGAAATGAAAATCGCTTATTGTCACAAGTAGGCTTCAAATGAAGTTACTGTGAAAAGCCCCTAGTCGTCACATTCCGGCGCTGTTCAGGGAGGCTGTTATGGAAATCGAACCATGCTGCTGGCCTGCCTCGGTCTGCTTTCAAAGCCAACAATTTAGCCCTGTGCTCTACCTGTCCTCGAGATTTCTTCTTGATCATTACGGCGGTTGTTTTATTTTTGGTTAGAGGAGGGGGAAGGGAGGGATACACTGAAGAAGTTTCGCGTTTAAGTGTCACTTGATAACAGCTCCTCCACAAACCACCTTCAAGTTTGGATATATGCAAATTTCCCCTACAACAGCCAATCAGCAGCTCCACTCTACTGCCCTCTTCTGGATGCTTGTCTTCACCTGAACAGCTCGGGTCAGATGCCCAGGTACACGTCAAGTTAGGGTGAGCACACGGACATATGCAAATTTCTCCTGCAACAGCCAATCAGCAGCTCCACCCCACTGCCCTCTGCTGGATGCTTGTCTTCACTTGAACAACTAGGGTCTCTTGCTCAGGCACACCTTCAAGTTAGGGTAAGCACACGGACATATGCAAATTTCCCCCGCAACAGCCAATCAGCAACTCCGCTCTACTGCCCTCTGCTGGATATTAATTCAACCATTAATTCAAATACAACTGCCAAAGCCTACAACACTAAGTAAACCTTTAAGCTTTCCTTTTTAACATCCATACGACTTAAAAACAAAACCTTTATCAGAAGCACATCAGGTTAAAGTCACTACTGAAAACATTTATAATTCTGAATTCACCAAATGATCAAGAGATAGACTTTTGATGGCAGAGAGAACAGCAGTACACCTGCCCTGTCTGGCTTCAGCTCCAACACTGAAAACGAAACTAAAACAGTCCCTGCAGTCTGCTCAAAAACAAAAGTAAAAAACTGACAGACAGCCCAGCTCCACCCACACTCTGACATCACTGCAGTAGTAAACACCCATTTCTTAAATGTACTCTCACGATAGATATTTTTATACACACACATTTATAAACACCCATTTCTTAAAGGTACTCTCACATGACAAGTAGCGGAACCCCTCCACCCCTGTTACATCCCCCTCTAGCCCACCTGAAACATCTAAATCCTGGAACCTTTAGCTGCCAATCCTGTCCTTCCCTCAACCAGGTCTCTGCAATGGCAACAACATCATAGTTCCATGTACTAATCCAAGCTCTAAATTCATACTTATTGCATTAAAACATATGTCCTTCAGGCCACCAGTCCCACTGTTTTCAGCAACATCTCCCTGTCTGCTCTTCCTCAGAGCCAAACTGGCCCTATTCCCTAGTTCTCCTTCAATGTTTGAACCTTCTGATCTATTGCTCCGATACCCACCCGCCTGCCATACTAGTTTAAACCCTCCGGTGTGACACTAGCAAACCTTGCGGCCAGGATATGTATGCCTCTCCAGTTTAGATGCAACCCGTCCTTCTTATACAGGTCACACCTGCCCCAGAAGAGCTCCCAGTGGTCCAGATAACGGAAACCCTCCCTCCTACACCAGCTGTTTAGCCACTTGTTTAGCTGCTCTATCTTCCTATTTCTAGCCTCACTGGCACGTGGTACAGGGAGTAATCCCAAGATTACA
Source organism: Scyliorhinus torazame (assembly GCF_047496885.1). Lineage (NCBI taxonomy): Eukaryota > Metazoa > Chordata > Chondrichthyes > Carcharhiniformes > Scyliorhinidae > Scyliorhinus > Scyliorhinus torazame. The sequence goes on from NC_092731.1 coordinate 41,370,664, forward strand.
ACCCTAGAGGTCCTGTCTTTTAACTTTCTGCCCAGCTCCCTGAACCCCTGCTGCAGGACCTCATCCCCTTTTCTGCCTATGTCGTTAGTACCAATATGTACCGCAACCTCTATCTGTTTGCCCTCCCCTTTCAGGATGCCCGCTACCCATTCTGAGACATCCTGGACCCTGGCACCAGGTGGGCAACATTCCATCCTGGAGTCTCTTTCACATCCACAGAAGCACCTATCTGTGCCCCTGACTATCGAGTCCCCTATGACTATTGCTCTTCTGCGCTTAGACCCTCCCTGCTGAACATCAGAGCCAGCCGTGATGCCACTGCTCTGGCTGCTGCTGTTTTCCCCTGATAGGCTATTCCCCCCAACAGTATCCAAAGCCGTATACCTGTTCGAGAGGGGGATAACCACAGGGGATTCCTGCACTAACTGCCTGCCCCTTCTGGTGGTCACCCATCTCGCTGCCTGTCCGGATCTGTTCCACACCAGGCTCCTCCCATCCCTCTTCCTCTCACACTTGCAGCGTAACTTTCCATTCCTTTTGCCCTCATGTACTTACTGAGCTTCCCCTCAAAGCCGTCAATAATATTCACATCAAACATTCCCTGGGGTAGTGAGTTTCACTATCTGACCATCAAACATTCCCACGACAGGTACAGCACGGGGTCAGATACAGAGTAAAGCTCCCTCTACACTGTCCCCACCAAACACTCCCAGGACAGGTACAGCACGGGGTTAGATACAGAGTAAAGCTTCCTCTACACTGTTCCCATCAAACACTCCCAGGACAGGTACAGCACGGGGTTAGATACAGAGTAAAGCTCCCTCTACACTGTCCCCATCAAACACTCCCAGGACAGGTACAGCACGGGGTTAGATACAGAGTAAAGCTCCCTCTACACTGTCCCCATCAAACACTCCCAGGACAGGTACAGCACGGGGTTAGATACAGAGTAAAGCTCCCTCTACACTGTCCCCATCAAACACTCCCAGGACAGGTACAGCACGGGGTTAGATACAGAGTAAAGCTCCCTCTACACTGTCCCCAACAAACACTCCCAGGACAGGTACAGCACGGGGTTAGATACAAAGTAAAGCTCCCTCTACACTGTCCCCATCAAACACTCCCAGGACAGGTACTGCACGGGGTTAGATACAGAGTAAAGCTCCCTAAAACTATCCCCATCAAACACTCCCAGGACAGGTACAGCACGGGGTTAGATACAGAGTAAAGCTCCCTCTACACTGTCCCCATCAAACACTCCCAGGGCATGTACAGCACGGGGTTAGATACAGAGTAAAGCACCCTCTACACTGTCCCCATCAAACACTCTCAGGACAGGTACAGCACGGGGTTAGATACAGAGTGAAGCTCCCTCTACACTGTCCCCATCAAACACTCCCAGGACAGGTACAGCACGGGGTTAGATACAGAGTAAAGCTCCCTAAAACTATCCCCATCAAACACTCCCAGGACAGGTACAGCACGGGGTTAGATACAGAGTAAAGCTCCCTCTACACTGTCCCCATCAAACACTCCCAGGGCATGTACAGCACGGGGTTAGATACAGAGTAAAGCACCCTCTACACTGTCCCCATCAAACACTCTCAGGACAGGTACAGCACGGGGTTAGATACAGAGTGAAGCTCCCTCTACACTGTCCCCATCAAACACTCCCAGGACAGGTACAGCACGGGGTTAGATACAGAGTAAAGCTCCCTCTACACTGTCCCCATCAAACACTCCCAGGACAGGTACAGCACGGGGTTAGATACAGAGTAAAGCTCCCTCTACACTGTCCCCATCAAACACTCCCAGGACAGGTATAGCACGGGGTTAGATACAGAGTAAAGCTCCCTCTACACTGTCCCCATCAAACACTCCCAGGACAGGTACAGCACGGAGTTAGATACAGAGTAAAGGTCCCTCTACACTGTCCCCATCAAACACTCCCAGGACAGGTACAGCACAGGGTTAGATACAGAGTAAAGCTCCCTCTACACTGTCCCCAACAAACACTCCCAGGACAGGTACAGCACGGGGTAAGATACAGAGTAAAGCTCCCTCTACACTGTCCCCATCAAACACTCCCAGGACAGGTACAGCACGGGGTTAGATACAGAGTAAAGCACCCTCTACACTGTCCCCATCAAACACTCTCAGGACAGGTACAGCACGGGGTTAGATACAGAGTGAAGCTCCCTCTACACTGTCCCCATCAAACACTCCCAGGACAGGTACAGCACGGGGTTAGATACAGAGTAAAGGTCCCTCTACACTGTCCCCATCAAACACTCCCAGGACAGGTATTCACATTTCTTTTAACTTCTTTCTCATTGACAATTCTCTGTTCTGAATTACCCCAGTTTTGGGTGCTGCCTCACTTGCTGTTCCCCCCACTCCTACAGCACATCCCTGAGGTCTCCAGTTGATCACTTACCTCCGAGCACGATGAGGATGGCAGTGAGTTTCGGGGACTCCATGACTTCTCGTTTCCTCCGAGTGATCGATGTTTGTCTCTCCGTGGCTCTGCCTCTTTTATTCGGCTCTCGGGGTGGTTACAACCCAGATTAGCTCAGCAAATGCAAATAGGGTGAAGAATCCTCGGCTGCTGATTCAGATATTTTGCTGTTGTCCAACAGGTGAGAGGTTTGAGGAACCTGTTATTCTGGTGCGGGGCTTGTAGGCTTGGATTCTCTGAGCAAAATACTGAGAAGTGAAGACATCTAAAAAGTGTCACTTTATAGGTTGCACTCAGCTATCAGCACTCAGACCGAGTCACTCAGCTGTAAGTCCAGCACAATTCCCACTCCAATTTATTCAGTCACAATGATCAGATTAATGATCTCCCTCATCTATCGGAGTGTGAATTTACTGACCGAGTTGTGTCGCTCTGCGTCCCAGTAAATGTGTCCCAGGAAAGGTCCCTATTTTACTAGAGTTAGATTCCTGAGAAAACATGTGTTGGGTTGTTGGATTTGGTCAGCTTTGTGACAGGTTGACTTCCGGTGGCGTTATGTAGGGGGAAGATGTAGGTTATGTAGGGGACACCACGGTGGCACAGTGGTTAGCACTGCTGCCTCACAGCGCCAGCGCCGAGGGTTCAATTCCAGCCTTGGGTGACTGTGCGGCGTTTGCAATGTCTCCCCGTGTCTGCGTGGGTTACCTCCGGGTGCTCCAGTTTCCTCCCACAGCTCAAAGTCGGGCAGGTTAAGTGGATTGGCCATGCTAAATTGTCCCTTAGTGTCCAGGGATGTATCGGTTAGGCGAGGTTATGGGGTGATAGGGATAGGCACAGGGAATGGGCCTAAGTAGAGTGACCTTTCAGAGGGTTGCAAACTCGATGGGCTGAATGGCCCCCTGTGCACTGAGGAATTCTCTGGTTCTGAGGCAGGCACGAGGTGGCTCCAACAAGTTTTCTCTCCATTTATTTTATTTTTTCCCCTTAGTTTCAGGGGGTATCTTTGTTTAAAACCCACTTGTTTGATGGAATAAGGAACCTACACAGGTGAAATGCCCAGAAAACCCAGGGGGAAAAGGCTGAAAGTAGAAGTTCATCGACTGAATCGGACCCTCTCGAGGCTCGTCGGTGGAGAAAATGGCGGAGGCAGCCTCTGTGACTCCGGCCCCTCCACTAACGGCCGAGATGCCTCCTCGCACCTTGGCAGCGGAATGTGACAAACACTGGCGGCTTGTGTCGCGGAACCTCCACAAATCGATGGAAGAGGCCTTGGCTCCCATTTGTTTGGCGCTGGAGAGGACCATCGAAACGGTAACGGTGCACGGTGACACAGAGCGAGGCACGGAGGTGGCCCTCTCTAGGCTCAGTGACCAGGGCCGGGATTCTCCGGTATCCGGCGGGCGGGCCGTACCGGAGCCAAAGAGCGGCGTGAACCACTCCGGCGTGGGCCGCCCGGAAGGTGCGGAATCCTCCGGCCAGCGGGAGTTGGCGCATGAGCAGGAGCGCCAGCGTGTTCCCAGAACCACTGGCGTGATTCCTGCGCATGGACAGGGGGTTTCTTCTCCGCGCCGACCATGGTGGAACTTTACAGAGGCCGGCGCGGAGGGAAAGAGTGCCCCAATGGCACAGGCCTGCCCGCAGAGTGGGCCCCGATCGCGGGCCAGGCCACTATAGGGGGCCTCCCCCCCAGGGACGGATCCTCCCGCACCCCCCCGAGAACTGCTCAGACCGCCCTCAGAGAAAGGTCTCGCCGGTACGGACCTGGTCTAATCCACGCCGGCGGGACTGGCCAAAAACGTGCGGCCGCTCGGCCCATCGGGGACCTGAGAATCGCCGGCGGGGCACCACTGCCAACGGTCCCCGACCGGCGCAGCGTGATCCCCGCCCCCGCCAAAAACCCAACGCTGGAGAATTCGGCAGCCAGCGTCGGAGCCGCGGGGCGGGATTTACGCCGCTCCCCGGCGATTTTCCGACCCGCAGGGGGGTCAGAGAATCCCGCCCCAGATCTCCTCTCTGGAAGCGGAGACGTCTCTGATGGCCGATCTGAATAAAGTGCTGAAGGACAAAGTGAATGATTTGGAGAATTGTTCCAGGAGCCAAAATACCCGAATTGTGGGGGTGTCAGAGGGGATGGATGGCCAACTCCCATTTTCTACGAAGATGTTTGGGGAGATTGTGGGGTGGGGTAGACTCAGCTCCCCCCCCACCCACCAGCCACCCACCGTCCCCTCCCCAACCCCGCCCTCGTGCTGGGGCGCGACCATCAGACTCGTTACGTGGTTGGGGGAAACTCAATCTATGTTGGATATAAGGCCGGCCAGTTCAGCACCAACCTGTTAAGACCCGGCTGGGTCTTACCGGGAGCTGTGTATTGTGGCCTGTGTATCATTGACTCCTGAGGTTTAATTCAGCCTCTCTGACTAGGCCTCAATTCAAGACCCTCAAGTCCCCAAGAAGGTTTATTTTGAAGAGAGAAAGAGCGAGAGAGGGAGGGGGACAGAAACGTGAATGAGAATGTTTCAAAAATAAATGAATGGATTGACTTGTAAAGTAAGTGGGAGAAGTCACCGGAGGCTGGACTTAAAGTTGTTTAACATGAGGCTGCATTCTGGATTAATGCTGCTGGTTTAGACCTTTTATCGGGTCTAACTACTGTAATTTAATACGGCCAAAAATGCAAAAAAGAAAAAATTTTTGTTATTTTTTTACTTTTTTTATATTTTGGTTTTTTATTCTGTTTTTTGTGAATGATGACCTGCTACGTTTATCTACAGTAGTGATAAATCTATTAAATAGATTAATTTATCTACAGCTGCGATTTGAAGGACCAGTCTGCTGAGGCTCGATCAGTCTAGAATGTTATTTTTGAGAGGGGCAGGGGGTTAGCTGAGGCAGGAGGCAGTTTGCTGGCTTGAGGTGTGTGGTATTATCAGGTATTGCAGTACCCAAGAGGCTGTAGACTATTGGGTAAATCTAGGAGTTTACCATTGGCTGTTTGGTATGTAGCTCCGCCCTGACAGGCGGGGTATAAGAACCGGTGCTGTCCCAGCAGCCCTCATTCTGTACCGAAGCTGCTGGGGAACAGATCTAGTCTACTAAAGCCTTCAGTTATGTTACAACCTCGTCTTTGAGTTAATTGATCGTGCATCAGGGGGTAGGCAGTAGGTATGAAGGGGGCGGGAAAGGGGTAGGGAGCTAACCGGGATCAGGTGATTTTCTTTGTCTCAACCATTGGGTGGGGCAGGTGGCCATCTTAGGTGTGCCTGAGGCCTAAGGAACCGGTGATGACGGTATGATGCATTGCGGTGGTAATGGCTGACTTGAGTGTGAAGGGGGGTGAGAGGCCTCCGACAGGGTTAGTCACCTGGAATGTGCGAGGCCTGGGTGGGGGGGGGGGACCTGTAAATGGGGTGAAGGCTTTTGCACATTGAAAGAGTCTGGGGGCCGATGTGGTGTTTTTACAAGAGGCTCACATGTGGGTACGGGACCCCTCTAGGCTCCGGAAATCCTGGGCGAGCCAGGTGTTTCACTCGGGCTTTGATAGTCGGGCCCGGGAGGTGGTGATCTTAATTAATAACAGAGTTTGGTTCCGGGGGAGAGGGTTATAGCTGATCGGGGTGGACAGTACGTGATGGTAGCAGGGGCATTAGAGGAGATGTCGGTGGTTCTGGTGAATGTGAGCGCCCTGAATTGGGACGATGGATCGTTTATGAAACGGCTGCTGGCTACAGTGCCGGATATGGACACCCACCAATTGATTTTAGGGGGGATCTAAACTGTGTGTTGGACCCGAAGGTGCATCGCTCCAGGCCGAAATCCTTGGTCCCGGCAGGGATGGTGAAGGTATTGTCTGCATTTATGGAGGTGATGGAGGGTGGGGGGAATGTCGGTGGGGGGGCAGATCTGTGGCAGTTTACACGCCCTGGGGAGAAGGAGTTCTCATTTTTTTATTTGGTACACAAGGGGCTGGATTCTCCCATCGCCGACGGCAAAATCGGGTTCGGCGATCGGCCGGAGAATCAAAGTTCCCGACCGAATTGGGGGCGGCGCAGCTTTCGCGATGCTCCGCCCTAAAGCGGCGTATGGACACCCTCAGGACATTGCCTGAGGCCCACCCCCCGATGCTCCGCCCCGACCCGCCGAGGTCCCGACGCCGTTGGTCGATGTTGTCTCAGCCGTCGGGAACGCAGCGTGGCGGCTGCGGACTCAGTCCAGCGGCGTCACAGCCAGGGGAGGGGGGAGGGGAGTGGTCCGGGGTGTGCAAGCCGACCACAGTGGGGGCACTATTTCGTGGGCCGGGTCCGCGAGCGGCCTCCGCCATGTAGCACGGCGGGGCGGTTGCAGCCGCCGCCCTGCGTAAGCGCGGCCACAGACCCAGCAATTCTCCGGGCCGTATCGGCAGATCGAGCCGGGTGCTCTGTGCTGCCGGAATGCCGGCCCCCAGCCAAACGCAGGGTCGGTGGCTGTTTTACACCATTCTTTCTGCCGTTGCCACGTTGCCGTGGGGACAGAGCCTCAGAATCGGAGAATCCAGCCCAAGTGTATCCGGGGCCTGATTATTTTATGCTGAGTCGGACTCTTCTCGCTGGGGTGAGGAAGGCTGAGTACTCGGCGGGGGTTATTTCACATCAGGCCCCACATTGGGTGGACCTGGTGTTTGATGTCGGGAGGGAGGGTCGTAGGGGGGGGGGCGGTTAGACGTAGGGTGCTGTCGGACTTGGGGTTCTGTGTGAGGATTCCGAGGGCCATACGGGAGTCTGTGGAACATAATGATAATGAGGATTCTCTCCCTCGAATTTGTGGGAGGGGCTGAAGGTGGTGATCAGGGGAGAGATCAGAGGGTTTAAGGCACATGTGGACAGGGAGGCGAGGGAGGAGCGACAGAAACAGCTGGATGAGATTCTCGGGGTGGGTCGTAGGTGTGTGAGGGACATGACCCCGGAGTTTTAGGCGTGCGGGAAAATCTGCAAATACAGTTTGACTTGCTGTCCACGGACAGGGCTAATTGAGGCGGGTGAATGGGGCGGTGTATGAGTATGGGGAGAAGGCCAGCCCTCACTTGGCTCACCAACTAACGTGGCAGGATGTGGCCAGGGAGATTGTTCAGGTTAGGGATTTGGAGGGGAGGCTGGACTCAGCCCCGGATAAGGTGAATGGAGTGTTTATTTTATGTGAGCCTGTATAGGTCAGAGCCTCCGCAGGACGAACGAGGGATGGCAGAGTTCCTGGGTGGGTTTGGAGTTTCCCAAGGTGGGGGAGGAATTGTGGGTGGAACTGGAGGCACCACTGGGCCTGGAGGAGATTCAGATCGCGTTGAAACACATGCAGGCAGGGAAGGCACCGGGGCCGGATGGGTTTCCAATGGAATTTTAAAAGAAGTTTTCGGATCCGTTGGGTCCGCTGTTGCTGGGCATGTTTAGGGACTCTTTGGCACGGGACACCCTCGCAGAGACGTTGGAGCAGGGGTCTATCTCGCTGCCTCTGAAAAAGGATAAGGACCCCACAGAGTGTGGCCGTGTTGCCCGATCTTCCTGTTAGCCTCGTACCCGATGTAACCGAAAAGACCGCAAGCTCCTGGTGTTGGTGCAAATACTGGAAAACGGGGCCGCACCCACGACACAAACCCAGGTCCAAACCCAAACTTCTCCAACTCCAGGAAAAGGTGCCCCCACTCCACCCGGTCAAACACCTTCTCCGTGACCAATGATACAATTATCTCCGGTCCCGGCCTGGCCGCAGGGTCAGCGCCACATTCAACAACCGCCGCACATTAGAAACAGACAGAGAAAATAGAAGCAGGAGGAGGCCATTCGGCCCTTCGAGCCTGCTCCACCATTCATTATGATCATGGCTGATCATCACGTTCAATACCCTGATCCGCCCCCCCACCCCACCCCCCCCCCCCCCCACCCCCCCCCCCCCCCACCCCCCCTGATCCCTTTAGCCCCAAGAGCGATATTGAATTCCTTATTGAAATTAAACAATGTTTTTGCCTCAACTACTTTCTGTGGTAGTGAATTCCACAGATTCACCGCTCTCTGGGTGAAGACATTTCTCCTCACCTCAGTCCAAAAAGATTTTCCCCTAATCCTCAAACTAGGACTCCTTGTTCTGGACTCCCCCACCATCGGGAACATTCTTTCTGAATCCACCCTGACTAATCCTGTTAGAACTTTCTAAGTTTCTATGAGATCCTCTCTCACTCTTCTAAACTCGAATGAATAAAATCTTAACCAATTTAGTCTCTCCTCATATGACAGTCCCGCCATCCCGGGAATCAGCCGGGTAAACCTTCGCTGTCCTCCCTCCATAGCAAGAACATCCTTCCTCAGATAAGGTCACCAAAACTGCCCACAATACTCCAGGTGTGACCTCACCAATGCCGATACAATTGTGGTAAAATATCCCTATTCCTATTCTCAAACCCTCTCGCCAGGAAGACCAACACACCATTTGCCTTCTTTACTGCCAGCTGTACCTGCGCGCTTACTTTCAGCGACTGATGCACGAGGACGCCAAGGTCTCGCTGAGTATCCACCTCTCTCAATTTACACCTAATTGTGTTCCCATCTCCATTTGACCTTCCCAAGCCTCCCTTCTGCCATTGAATCTCTCCTGCACTCCTCCCTTTCAGAGATACCCATTTGTTCTTTTCTCCCTCGCCTCTCCCTGCCTCTGTACTTGCTTCAATCCTATTACATCTCTAACCTTTCCCAGTTCTGGTGAATGGTCGTCAACCTGAAATGTTGACTGTCTCTCCCCCCCCCCCTCAGATGCTGCCTGATCTGCTGAGGATTTACAGCATCTTGTTTTATTTAACTTTCAAACATTGTTTTGATATTCGTGTCAATTGGTAATTATTAATGACACTGGCTGGAGGGTGTGATTGTAACATGACAAATTCACTAAAGTTGTTTGCGTTATAAAAGTGGGCACAGAGATCTTGAATCTTGAAGATAACATATGGCAACATTTTAACACACTGTTTCTGCAAGAAAACCCAAAATGTTCAATTACCCCAAATGCTGGACTCCACCGGTCTGCAAAACAACCTGCTCGTTCTTTTTCAGTCAAAACAGTAGGAAAATTTCACACACCCATCGTACACTTTACTGACATCATTCAATATGTTCACATTGTAACTTCGATCTATTTTCTACGAAGCTGAATTACTTCCTAACCACTCAATTCAATTACTTGAGAATATACCCAGGAGTTCTTTTAATAATCTAACTCGATTCCAGTTCTTTGGTTCCCTGTGCAATCATGTCACAAATGCCAGCTGGAGTTCACACAACCCAAAAACACAGACAATTCTGGAAATACAAAGTCAGCAATGTCTGCATTTGCACTGTTAGAAAATACTCGGAATGGGAAGAAAATCGTCACGTCGGGCTTCAGGCTTCCTGACTTTTGCTGGGGTCCAGACACACTTGGAGCAGAAGACCTTCCCCAAGCACCAGTTATTTTTACACGCAAATGAGAGTTATGCAACCTGGAGGGCATCACAACTGAGACCAACCTTGTTCTCATCCAACACATTGAGTGTTGCTGCACATCCAGCTCGTTTTTTATTCCAGATTTATTAGTTAATTGAATTTAAACTCCCCCAAGCTGCTGTGGTGGAAACTGAACTCGAGTCTCTGGAGCATTAGTCCAGACGTCTGGATTACTTGTCCGGTGGGAGAGGGCGGAGAGCCGATCCGCAGGCAGTGGGGCCGCCGTGCGCATGTGCGGCCACGGACCGGGCAATTCTCCGGGCCGGATCGGCAGATAGAGCCGGGTGCTCGACACTGACGGCGTGCCAGCCCCCAGCCACACGGAGGATCGGTGGCTGTTTTACACCATTTCTTCGGGCGTGAAAAGCCACCGTTCCCACGCTGGCATCGGGGACAGAGCCTCAAAATCAGAGAGTCCAGACCGTGGACCTCCGGTGACGACATGTGAAAGTCGGCCACAGGAAATGTGGCTCCTGCAAGGGTCCCGGATTATTGATTATTTTCCTGGTGTTTTAGGGTGGGAATAGAGGGATACGGACCCCGGAAGTGTAGAAGACTTTAGTTTAGACGGGCAGCATGGTCGGCGCAGGCTTGGAGGGCCGAAGGGCCTGTTCCTGTGCTGTACTTTTCTTTGTTCTTTGTTTTGGGAGATTTTGGGTTGGACCATAGAATTTACAGTGCAGACAAAGGCTATTCTGCCCATCGAGTCTGCACCGGCCCTTGGAAAGAGCCCCCTATTTAACCCCACACTCCCACGCTATCCCTGTAACCCAGTAACCCCACCCAACCTTTTTTGGACACTAAGGACAATTTAGCATGGTCAATCCACCTAACCTGCACATCTTTGGACTGTGGGAGGAAACCGGAGCACCCGGAGGAAACCCACGCACACACGGAGAGGACGTGCAGACGTCGTACAGACAGTAACCCAGCCGGGAATCGTACCTGGGACCCTGGAGCTGTGAAGCAACTGTGCTAACCACTGTGCAACCGTGCTGCCTGACTGGGTTCTAACCCAGAAGGTTGGTGTGGAGAACAGAATGGCGACAGAATGAAGTCCGGCTGGAAGACCAGCAAAGGAATCTGGGGAGAAAAGCTGCCGGAGGCGGCCACACCCATCACGTTAGAGACGCTGGCTGGGGAGATGCTGCAGGAGTTGGAGAAGTTTGGGCAATTTGAGCAACAAGGGAAGGAGATTAAAGACTCGTTCAAAGCCACCATCGAGGAGGCATTGGGCCCAATATAGTAGCAGCTGAGCAAGACGGTCAAGGCTGTGAAGGAGCAAGGAGAGATGCTGAAGGGCGTGGAGGAGGCCTTTTCGAGGTATGGGGCTCAGTTTGCCTCGCAGGAAGCTGAGATGCTGCTCGTGGCGGACAGGAATAAGGGCCTGAAGGCCAAAGTTGAAGTTCTGGAGAACAGGTCGAGGCGCATGACCCTCAGAGTGGTGGGCTTATCGGAGGGTGTGGAGGGCCCAAGACCGGCCGAGTACTTTTCAGAAATGTCCTCTCGATTGGTGGGAGGGGATGAAGTGTTCTCCGCTCCGGAATTGGACAGGGAGCATCGGGCTCTGCGGCAGAAACCGCAGCCGAACGAGCCGCCGCGGGCGGTGATCGTCCGATTTCACAGTTACCGGGGAACGAGCGGGTCTGGAGTGGGCCAAGAAGAGTCGGAACATCGATTGGGAGGCACACACGGTGCACATCAAGCAGGATATTGGTACCGGACTGGCGAAGCGGCGGGCGGCCTTCAATCAGGCGCGGGCGGAGCTGTACAATAACGGTGTGCGGATCGGGGTGGTGTATCCAGCGAGGCTGAGAGGCACGCTGGACTCGAAGCATCACTATTTTAACAAGCCGGAGCAGGCTGAGGCCTTCATCAAGGACAAAGGACAGGGACTGGTTTGAGGAGGGCTGGGGGGATTTATTGTGTGTGAAAGTTGGTTCAGGGTAGCTGTAACTATTGGAATATAGTGAGATATGTCTTTACTCTTCTTGCTCTTGGGCTTGCTGGGGGCATTTTGCCTGGAGGCCAGGGTCACGGGGAGGTGGAGCGGGGAATTAATGTGGTTATTGGAGGGAACGAGAAGCAGGATAAGGATGCTGGGATTTGGACAAGGGAGTAGGGAGGATGGGCTTGGGGGATGGGGTGTTGGCCTTTGTTCTGGTTGGATTTGGACGGGACCATGAGGGGGTGGGGGGAACCTAGCTGGGAGTAAGAGGTAGGCTAGGGACCGGCAGTGGTGTGGGGAGAGGCCCATCCCCCGATGCTCCGCCCCGACCGGCCGAGTTCCCGACCGCGAAGAAGGAGCCAGACAACGAGATAAGATCAAAACACAGACCAAGGGGCACGGGAATACACAGGGGGCCTGCCTGCAAGCAGGACAATGGGATGGTCATAGCCCCATGCAAATGTAAATGACCTGGCCTCCACCAGAGCAGAATCCAATCAACACCCCATCAACATAGCAGCTATCTCCGGAGCAGATGGAAGTCTTTGAAAATCTTCAAGGGAGCTCAACCTCGTTATCTCAAAAAAACAGACTGGAGGCGGACCTAGGGGAGGTACTCCCATCTCGACAGGTCTGACCGGCTCAAAGGGGGCGGGACCAGCGGGAACTTTAAATCTTACCTTTTTCAATGCAAAAGGGGCTGGCCGATCACAGGACAAAGCCAGGTAAAACAATATAAAAGGGGCTGTGTTTTCGATTGGGTCTCTCTTCGTTCTTGGCTCGACCTCTGCACCCCTGACTTGACCTCTGCAGCCTGTGACCGTAAGTACCCTGCAGCAGCTTGCGAAACTCCCTTGACTTTAATAGTGGTTGAGGCTTTGGGGAAGGGAACTTGTTTTATGCCTTGTGATATTGCTAAAAACTGTGTAATCATAAGAATTTTCGTTGTGTCCGCTATATTACTTTTGAATAGACTTAGTGTGTATTAGAGCATAAGATTTTATTGTGTTTCTTCTGTTGACGATTTTGACCTGGGTTTTGCAATAAACCTTGATTTGATGATAATTGGAGTCGTTTAAATTCTTCAATCTTTCACCAGCGATCTCTGACCAAGTCATTGTTAAAATACTCCTCACCTTAATTCCGGGTTCAAGAATCGAGGGTCATCTTGAGCGATTCACTCAGGACAGACTGCTGGTTAGGAAATAAACAGCAGTGTCCTATTCTCTCTCTTGGGAAAGCTACTCTAGCGGAGTAGGAACTGGGTGGGTGTTGCACCACCGGCAAGAGAGAGAATCACCTGGGTATTGGTAGGGGTCTGGAGATCTGTGTGATATAAGCCTCAGGCTGCCGGTTAGGAATAAACGGCAGGCTTGAATCAGTGCTCTCTTCAGTGGAAGTGTCCCAGTGCGACATCCCCTGGCCTCTGAAGTTTCAGTGCCAACTGGAGAGAGACACACACAGATATTCAAACCCCAGATATCGGCCCAGTAGTGGAGTAGCGGAGATGGCACCCTCTACAATGGCGTGTCAGGCAGGAGCCCGGTGGTTTGGAGTATGTGACTTGGCAGAGGGGGTGAGGGAACGAAGCAAAATGGAGGAGAGAATATCCTCGTATTTGTGGCAAAAGGTCAACCTCACCAAACCTTGGGTCTCAGAATTAATCAATGCGGAGCAACCGGTAATGGCAGCGGCTGCATGGACAGAAAGCAAGGCGCACAAAAGGCACTTGGAGAAGGCAGTTTGGCTGGTTTGCCTGTCCGAGCAGGTAGTCAAGACAGAGGATAGGGTCGAAGAGTTAGAGCAGGAGTTGAGAGAAGTGAGGGCCAGCGCAGGGGACAGCGCTAGCGCAGCGGAACGACTGCGGGAGGAATTGGCAGAAATTAAACAGGACAGCGCGAGTGTAGCGGAACGACTGCGGGAAGAAATGGCAGAAATGAAACAGGAAAGCGAGTCTAACCGGTGTGAGAAGGACTATCTCCACTGCCAGATAGTGGAGGGTAAAGAAAAGGAACGGAGGCTCCAGGAACTCTATGCTCGGAGTACAGAGCAGTGTAGGAAGCTGGAGGGGAAATTCCGGGACATCCAGGCAGCGTACCGAGTGGCTCGCGAGGAAGTAGGGGACTGTGCCCATGGGCCGTGCCAGGCACGAATAACGGAGTTGGAGGAGACCTTGTCCAGGTTCAGGGGACAGGTACACCTGGTAGGTCCAGGGGGGTTCCCTAGGGGCAAGGTGCTCCTCGCAGCGGATGATTCCCCAAAGGCCAAGGGGAATAGACCGCCTCCTGAGGCACCGGGATTGTGTCCGGGCCGGCAGGGGGGGATCGGACTGCACGTTCAGGGGCAAGTCCAAGGGGGGTCGGCAGGGTACCCCCAGCTGGCGGCGTGTCCGCCTGGTTTCGTATGTGGGTCCCCATGGGATGGGGACAGACCGCTGCCTGGGATGCCGGTGATGGGGCCGGGTCAGCAGGTAGGGTTTGGACCGCCCGGTCAGGGGCAGGTCCAAGGGGGGTCAGTGGTGTATCCCCAGATAGCGGCGTCTCCTATATGGGTAGTTAGCCCGGGGACAGGGGGGCTACCCAACGGGGCAGGAGAGCTGGACAGTGGGGAGGAGGAGCAGGAACCCCAGGTAGGGCGGATGTGCCCTGTCAGACAAAGAAGGTATGGTCCCCCGGCGGGGCGGGCGAATAGGGGACCGGTTGAGGGCGACATTATCATTCCTCATGGGGCACCCGCGCTCAGGGGGATGGTGGCCCACGTTCCCAGGCTAACTCCAAAAGGGGATCCGTCGCTTCATTTTATGGAGGTGGAGCAGGCCGCCAGCATTAATGACTGCGACGAGGGGGAGCAAATAAGGATGCTCCTGATGACCCTAGATGCACAGCTATGCAGGACAGTGACCTCTGGGAATGGGGGAAGACCTGACACATGGGCGGCAGCACAGACTGCTGTTCTGGAGGCAATGGGCTTGAATCTGGGTAGCCCCTTCATGAGGGTGGGGGAAACCAAGCAGCAGCTAGGGGAATCGCCAAATATGTTCGCAGACAGGCTGTGGACTGTCTATGTGGAGGCGTGTGGGGCTCCCGCGGATAGGCAGAATTTAGATGAGAGAACAGCCCACTGGCTGAAGACCCTCGTAGCTAACTGTCTCCCTCACGTTAGGGCAAAGGCCGAACACTGGTTCGACCCGCAGAGTCCGGACCTTAATGAGGCAGAGGTCCTTAGAAAACTCACCCTTGCATATCGTAATGGGGAGAGGGGTGAGGACAAGCCCCTTAAGGGTAGGGTGCATGAAATCGCGCCAGCAGCCCCTAAGAGAGAGTGGAAGCATGAGGGCACCCGGACCTCCGACGAGAAACCGGTATGCTACGGGTGTGGGAAGGCCGGGCATTTCAAGAGGGAATGTAAAAACCCTAGCAAGCAGGAGAGGGCTCCCGCAGTAGAAAGTCAGACCCCGGCGGCAGGAGCAGCTGCCCCGGGAACCATCGAGATAAGTAAAATTTTAGCCCTTTTGCAAGGCTCAGGACAGGTGGCAATGGCAACGGGCCAGGGCCTGCCCGCACCCACACCACAAGAACCCGTATGACTACCCAGGGAGCAGCCTCAGGAAAAAGGGAGCGCAGGGGTAGTTCTAGCCCCAGACCCTGGTCCGGTCCAGGTGCAGGGTCCCATTCTGGAGGCTTCCTCAGCGGCTATTTGCAGTTTAAATCCCTTAAGGTGGGACCCATGCGAACGCCACATCAGCCAATTTAAATTGTTCCACCCCATAAGGACAAGAAAGAGCAAGGTGGGGGGAAGACGGGGGGTGGTAGTGGAGAAACCCCCCGTAGAATTAACGACGGTGGGGGAGGTCCCTGACTCCACGGTCACACAACCGGTGACAAGGTGCTGTCCCGAAGGGGCAGTCCCAAAGAGACCGACAGTGCTGCAAGCACCCAGCCCAGGGACAGTGATGATTCCCAAGCCCTTACCTGTGGGTCAGGTGGCCTGCCTTAGTATAGAGGCTAAGGAGGCGGAGGAAGTGGAAATATCACCTTGGGCTTGGGAACCAGTCAGGGGACGAAGGAGCAATCGGGTCTCCAAGCCCCCTCTAAGATGGTCCCCATCACAGCTCCCTAGAACCCGGTCCCGCAGTAAGGGGGCCCGAGTAGGAGGGAGCGCTGAGGGATCCCCGAACCCTGTTGGGGAAGGAGAGGCAAGGGGCAGCCCGAACCCCCGGGAGGGGACGGTCTGGCCCGAGCCGTTCGACCAAACAGGCGAACTGCCTCAGTTTAGCGGGGCACAGTTTTAATTTGGCCACCCGGAGACGGGTGGCATTGTATATATCATATTCCTTTTTCTTTTCCCCTGCTAGTTCTAATTAGTGTGTAGTTGTGTGTGAAGTATTTAGGATCGTGGGAACACAGAAGCGCCTGGTGCAATGGTAAAATGATGAAGCACCAGGCACTAGGACCCTGGTGCAGCCGGGCTGTAAACACAGAATCACAGACAGGCTGCGGCAACTTCAAAGCGGGAGCTGCTGCTGCCGCCGGATAGCGGCAGGCACTAGGACCCTGGGGAGCCGGGCTGTAAACACAGAATCACAGACAGGCTGCGGCAACTTCAAAGCGGGAGCTGCTGCTGCCGCTGGATAGAACCCATGCACTTTAAGGTAGGTAGGGCTGTAGAGGCAAGGATGTGTTTTGTTTTTTACAGATGGGGCACCCGACGATGTGGAGTTTGATGATCTTGGCGATGGTGGGACCGGGAGAACTCCGCAGAGGCGAGACAGAAGAGTCCTTCGACTGACCGGGTTAGGGTGACTGAGGGCAGGCGGGTGTGTTTAACCTGCGAGGGGGACGTTCCTGTGGGGAGATGGTGGTGGCTCAGGAAGCTGAGCCTGGACATGAGGGATCGATCCTCGGACTGGGAACGAATGGACAATAACACCTACCGAACCATCACGGGGTCACCGGGTAGGATCACCGTTTGCTGGGATAAGTGGTGGGCTTCCGACCAGGGCATGTATCTATGTTTGTGGGGGTCGGCCAAGGCATGTCCACAATGGGCATCAATCACCTTTGTAAGGTGGTGGCAAGACACCGGGCATGGGATAAATTGGGATCATAATGGGAAGGGATGTGTAACCCCCGGAGGGGAAGAAACCGTGAGAGCTACCGAACTGCTGGTTCAGGTAAAGAGGCCCCTACCCACAGCCCAACCAATCGACCCTCACAACTGTCCAATCACCACCCGGGGGCCCGAAAATGGTTTGCTGCTCGTCCCAACAAAGAAACTATTATACCAGGGGGTACATTACGCGGTTGCCTCAGTGGTGCTAAACCTAACCGAGGTGAAGTTACCAGAGTGGTGCCCTCGCAAGACTGAACTATTGTACCAGGCGCTGCTGAAGGACATGTTCCAGAAATTCCACAACTTGGATTTTGGGGACGTGGAAGTGGAGGATTTGTACAATAGGGCGGGGGAATTTAATGGGGACTCCAGTAGACAACGTAGAGGGCTAGTCAATGATGGGTTCACTGCCTTCAATACGGGGACATCCATTGTCAACAGTGTGGATACTGTAGAGCTGGCCTTGCAAATCAATCAGCTAAAAGGCCAGCTGAGAAAGGTATTGAAGGATGAGAACACAGTAGTGCGGTCGGGTTTGCACGAGGAGGTGGCAATGACCCTACATCTAAAAGAAATAATCGCGCAATTGGAAGGGCATGCAAAAGCCATTAACGCGCTAATTAAAGAAGATCGAAATTCATCGGATCAGGCTGCCCAGAATGAAGTGTGTGGGCTGTATGGTGCCTGGTTGCTAGGAGAGGGGAGGAGTAATCTGGAGGACCTGAGACAGGGTCAGGTCCCCTCGTGGATTAGCAACAGGCACTTGGCAGCGCTGCACCCATTCCACAGGGTTTTGAGTCCTTGCCAGCTCCGTGCAGCCTCAGAGGCATACCCGGTACCGGTCGATTGTGGGAGGTCAAACCACACAATCTTGGGGGTCATCGTGAGAATCCCAATCTTGGGAAATTCAGCACAGCCGGTGCCGCTGTACCGAGTGGAGAATGTGGGGGTCATTCGTGGGGGGGTACACATTCGGTTTGGAAAGGTCCCGCCGTATGTCATAGTGCGGGAGCGAGCTGTGGCAGGCATTGACCTCTCGGGCTGCCGGAGCCGGGGAGCGCAGGTAATCCTGTGCCCTCAGCACCTGGGCACTGAGGCGCGACCCCAGTGCGGGTTCAGGACTGTTGGGGCAGAACCTATTAACTGCACCATGGAGGCAATGGCAGCGAGCCATGTCCAGCCCCAGGTGGCATATATAGGAAGTGGGACATACTGTGTCACCACTGGAGCCCAGCAGTATCAACATGGGCCACAGCAGTGGTGTCCGATACTGCACAGCAGCTTCTGTTTTAAACCCAAAGCAGAGGTCCAGGTAGCACAGCAACGAATACTGCCCATTCCACGACCCTCCTCAGTTCACCTCTCGGTACGGGAAAACATTACTAACATACAAGAATATGTGGCCCGTTTTGGGTACGATATTCCCCCGGTTAAGGAAGACCTAAGGGTATTACTGCAAGCTGTGGAAGTCTCACAAAGACACTTTTTCTCCTTAGAGCAAAAAACCCAAAACATTGATCGTGAAATTACAGATCTCAAAGCCCCGGACTGGTGGAACATGGGATCATGGATTGTGATCACAGCCTGGATCCGAATAGCCTCACATTTGTTAGTGGTGTTACAAGTGTTCGTAGTTTTATATTTATGTTGCCTCAGCTGCAGGTACCGACGACTGAGGAAAATGAAGAGCCTTCATCGGGTCCTCGGGAAGACGCGGAGTGCAGCCCACAAAAGAAAAGTCGTAGTGTAATTAGTTGTGTGCAGCGCGGGTTTCAGTTATTTGATTGTGATATATGTACAGGGACCCTTACGTTTGGCGTTCCGGTGAAATGTGTATATCTTACTGTGTGTTTAAATTAGATATGGTCTTGTCTTTCCCTTTCATTGAAACCAGGGGTAGCCTAGATTAAGGGAACTGTCTTGGGAATTGTAATTTCGCATGTTGCTGAGGGGGGGGACCTACGGTCCACACAAAAGGAAATAATTGCCCTTCACCTGTGTCGATACGGTCCAAGCAGGTAGGGACGTATCGAAGGGGCATCTGTAAGGTTTTCGGGCAATTCGACCTTTTTGGAACTGCCCAAGAATAAAAACTCAGAGACTGTAAACTGACTTTTCAGCCAAGAAAACGGAACCAGTTTTCCCAGCAGGCTTGGCCCGCTGAGCTGAGTAGGGACATAAGTATTTACAAAAACCCCCCTAGGAGCTACAAGGAATAAGGAGCCAGACAACGAGATAAGATCAAAACACAGACCAAGGGGCACGGGAATACACAGGGGGCCTGCCTGCAAGCAGGACAATGGGATGGTCATAGCCCCATGCAAATGTAAATGACCTGGCCTCCACCAGAGCAGAATCCAATCAACACCCCATCAACATAGCAGCTATCTCCGGAGCAGATGGAAGTCTTTGAAAATCTTCAAGGGAGCTCAACCTCGTTATCTCAAAAAAACAGACTGGAGGCGGACCTAGGGGAGGTACTCCCATCTCGACAGGTCTGACCGGCTCAAAGGGGGCGGGACCAGCGGGAACTTTAAATCTTACCTTTTTCAATGCAAAAGGGGCTGGCCGATCACAGGACAAAGCCAGGTAAAACAATATAAAAGGGGCTGTGTTTTCGATTGGGTCTCTCTTCGTTCTTGGCTCGACCTCTGCACCCCTGACTTGACCTCTGCAGCCTGTGACCGTAAGTACCCTGCAGCAGCTTGCGAAACTCCCTTGACTTTAATAGTGGTTGAGGCTTTGGGGAAGGGAACTTGTTTTATGCCTTGTGATATTGCTAAAAACTGTGTAATCATAAGAATTTTCGTTGTGTCCGCTATATTACTTTTGAATAGACTTAGTGTGTATTAGAGCATAAGATTTTATTGTGTTTCTTCTGTTGACGATTTTGACCTGGGTTTTGCAATAAACCTTGATTTGATGATAATTGGAGTCGTTTAAATTCTTCAATCTTTCACCAGCGATATCTGACCAAGTCATTGTTAAAATACTCCTCACCTTAATTCTGGGTTCAAGAATCGAGGGTCATCTTGAGCGATTCACTCAGGACAGACTGCTGGTTAGGAAATAAACAGCAGTGTCCTATTCTCTCTCTTGGGAAAGCTACTCTAGCGGAGTAGGAACCGGGTGGGTGTTGCACCACCGGCAAGAGAGAGAATCACCTGGGTATTGGTAGGGGTCTGGAGATCTGTGTGATATAAGCCTCAGGCTGCCGGTTAGGAATAAACGGCAGGCTTGAATCAGTGCTCTCTTCAGTGGAAGTGTCCCAGTGCGACATCCCCTGGCCTCTGAAGTTTCAGTGCCAGCTGGAGAGAGACACACACAGATATTCAAACCCCAGATATCGGCCCAGTAGTGGAGTAGCGGAGATGGCACCCTGTACAGTTGGGAACGCAGCGTTGTGGCTGCGGACTCAGTCCAGCGGCGCCAAGGTCAGGGGAGGGGGAGGGGAGTGGTCCAGGGCTCGCAGGTCGGCCAAAAGGGGTCATTATCCCGCGAGCGGCCTCCGCCATGTAGCACGGCGGGGCGGTTGCAGCCGCCGCCCTGCGTAAGCGCGGCCACAGACCCAGCAATTCTCCGGGCCGTATCGGCAGATCGAGCCGGGTGCTCTGTGCTGCCGGAATGCCGGCCCCCAGCCAAACGCAGGATCGGTGGCTGTTTTACACCATTCTTTCTGCCGTTGCCACGTTGCCGTGGGGACAGAGCCTCAGAATCGGAGAATCCAGCCCAAGTGTATCCGGGGCCTGATTATTTTATGCTGAGTCGGACTCTTCTCGCTGGGGTGAGGAAGGCTGAGTACTCGGCGGGGGTTATTTCACATCATGCCCCACATTGGGTGGACCTGGTGTTTGATGTCGGTCGGGAGGGTCGTAGGGGGGGTGGAGGTTAGACATAGGGTGCTGTCGGACTTGGGGTTCTGTGTGAGGATTCCGAGGGCCATACGGGAGTCTGTGGAACATAATGATAATGAGGAGGTCTCTCCCTCAAATTTGTGGGAGGGGCGGAAGGTGGTGATCAGGGGAGAGATCAGAGTGTTTAAGGCACATGTGGACAGGGAGGCGAGGGAGGAGCTACAGAAACAGGTGGATGAGATTCTCGGGGAGGGTCGTAGGTGAGTGAGGGACACGACCCCGGATTTTTAGGCGTGCAGGAAAAATCTGCAAATACAGTTTGACTTGCTGTCCACGGACAGGGCTTTGCGGCAATTGAGGCGGGTGACTGGGACGGTGTAGAGTATGGGGAGAAGGCCAGCCCTCTCTTGGCTCACCAATTAACGTGTCAGGATGTGGCCAGATTGTTCAGGTTAGGGATTTGGAGGGGAGGCTGGACTCAGCCCCGGATAAGGTGAATGGAGTGTTTATTTTATGTGAGCCTGTGTAGGTCAGAGCCTCCGCAGGACGAACGAGGGATGGCAGAGTTCCTGGGTGGGTTTGGAGTTTCCCAAGGTGGGGAGGAATTGTGGGTGGAACTGGAGGCACCACTGGGCCTGGAGGAGATTCAGATAGCGTTGAAACACATGCAGGCAGGAAAGACACCGGATGGGTTTCCGATGGAATTTTGAAAGAAGTTTTCGGATCCGTTGGGTCCTCTGTTGCTGGGCATGTTTAGGGACTCTTTGGCACGGGACACCATCTCAGAGACGTTGGAGCAGGGGTCTATCTTGTTGTTTCTGAAAAAGGATAAGGACCTCACAGAGTGTGGCCGTATTGGCCGATCTTCCTGTTAAATGTAGGTGCCAAGTTATTCGCCAAGGAATCGGCTTTAAGGTTGGAGTCTTTCCTTCCGGAGGTGGTAGGGGAAGATCAGACGGGGTTTGTGATGGGGCGGAAGTTGTCTCCGAATGTGGTGCTGCGCTGCCTGAGGTGTTGTCTTTCAGACGAGGTGTTGGACTGAGGTCCTGTCCACTCTCAGGTGAAAATGAAAGCTACCATGGTAATACAATAATAATAATCATCAATATTGTCACGAGTAGGCTTGCATTAACCCTGCAGGGAAGTTACTGTGAAAATCCCCTCGTCGCCACATTCCGGCGCCTGTTCGGGTACAGAGAGGGAGAATTCAGAATGTCCAATTCACCTAACAGCTGAGTTTTCGGGACTTGTGGGAGGAAACTGGAGCACCTGGAGGAAATCCATGCAGACACAGGGAGAACGTGCAGACTCTGCACAGATAGTGACCCAAGCTCGAATTGAACCCATATTCTTGACGATGCGAAGCAACAGTGCTAACCACTGTGCTACTATGTCGCCCATTTAGAGTTGGGAAGGGGATGGTCGTTAACAGCAGTGACTGGCCAATGGGGACAGTTGCACAGTAATTACTGTTATCAGACAAGTAACCCAGACGTCTGGACTAATGCTCCAGAGACTCAAGTTCAATTTCCACCACAGCAGCTTGGGGGAGTTCAAATTCAATTAACTAATAAATCTGGAATAAGAAAACTAGTTAAATGTGCAGCAACACTCAATGTGTTGGATGAGAACAAGGTTGGTCTCAGTTGTGATGCCCTCCAGGTTGCATAACTCTCATTTGAGTGTAAAAATAACTGGTGCTTGGGGAAGGTCTTCTGCTCCAAGTGTGTCTGGACCCCAGCAAAAGTCAGGAAGCCTGAAGCCCGACGTGACGATTTTCTTCCCATTCCGAGTATTTTCTAACAGTTCAAATGCAGACATTGCTGAGTTTGTATTTCCAGAATTGTCTGTGTTTTTGGGTTGTGTGAACTCCAGCTGGCATTTGTGACATGATTGCACAGGGAACCAAAGAACTGGAATCGAGTTAGATTATTAAAAGAACTCCTGGGTATATTCTCAAGTAATTGAATTGAGTGGTTAGGAAGTAATTCAGCTTCGTAGAAAATAGATCGAAGTTACAATGTAAACATATTGAATGATGTCAGTAAAGTGTACGATGGGTGTGTGAAATTTTCCTACTGTTTTGTCTGAAAAAGAACGAGCAGGTTGTTTTGCAGACCGGTGGAGCCCAGCATTTGGGGTAATTGAACATTTTGGGTTTTCTTGCATATACAGTGTGTTAAAATGTTGCCATATGTTATCTTCAAGATTCAAACAAATGGAATGTCTAACTTCTTTGAAAAAAGAGAAGTTTTCCTCTTCATTGTTTGATTGTTTTCCCTGTGGGATTTCACCCGATAAAGTCATGGCCAAGTATAAGTTTTGGGTGAAGCAGGTTGAGGGGATATTGGGCCCGGACCTCAGCTGTAATTCCAACCTTTGTTTCAGGTCATACATCCTGTTATCTCTCTATTTCTGTTATAGATCTCTGCGCCCACTTTTATAATGCAAACAACTTTTGTGAATTTGTCGTGCTCCAATCACACCCTCCAGCCAGTGTCATTAATAATTACCAATTAAGACTAATATCAAAACAATGTTTGAAAGCTGAAATAAAACAAGATGCTGCAAATCCTCAGCAGATCAGGCAGCATCTGAGGGGGGGGGAGACAGTCAACATTTCAGGTTGATGACCACTCACCAGAACTGGGAAAGGTTAGAGATGTAATAGGTTTGAAACAAGTACAGAGGCAGGGAGAGGCGAGGGAGAAAAGAACAAATGGGTATCTCTGAAAGGGTGGAGTGCAGGAGAGATTCAATGGCAGAAGGGAGGCTTGGGCAGGTCAAATGGAGTTGGGAACACAATTAGGTGTAAATTGGGAGAGGTGGATACTCAGCGAGACCTTGGTGTCCTCGAGCATCAGTCGCTGAAAGTAAGCGCGCAGGTACAGCCGGCAGTAAAGAAGGCAAATGGTGTGTTGGCCTTCCTGGCGAGAGGGTTTGGGAATAGGAATAGGGATATTTTACCACAATTGTATCGGCATTGGTGAGGTCACACCTGGAGTATTGTGGGCAGTTTTGGTGACCTTATCTGAGGAAGGATGTTCTTGCTATGGAGGGAGTGCAGCGAAGGTTTACCCGGCTGATTCCCGGGATGGCGGGACTGTCATACGAGGAGAGACTAAATTGGTTAAGATTTTACTCATTCGAGTTTAGAAGAGTGAGAGGGATCTCAAAGAAACTTATAAAATTCTAACAGGATTAGACAGGGTGGATTCAGAAAGAATGTTCCCGATGGTGGGGGAGTCCAGAACAGGGGGCTGTAGTTTGAGGATGAGGGGAAAATATTTTCAAACTGAGGTGAGGAGAAATGTCTTCACCCAGAGAGCGGTGAATCTGTGGAATTCACTCCCACAGAAAGTAGTCGCGGCAAAAACATTGTGTAATTTCAAGAAGGAATTCGATATCGATCTTGGGGCTAAAGGGTTCAAGGGGTGTGGGGGGTGGGGGGGGGGGGCGGATCAGGGTACTGAACGTGATGATCAGCCATGATCATAATGAATGGTGGAGCAGGCTCGAAGGGCCGAATGGCCTCCTCCTGCTTCTATTTTCTCTGTCTGTTTCTAATGTGCGGCGGTTGTTGAATGTGGCGCTGACCCTGCGGCCAGGCCGGGACCGGAGATAATTGTATCATTGGTCACGGAGAAGGTGTTTGACCGGGTGGAGTGGGGGCACCTTTTCCCGGAGTTGGAGAAGTTTGGGTTTGGACCTGGGTTTGTGTCGTGGGTGCGGCCCCGTTTTCTAGTATTTGCACCAACACCAGGAGCTTGAGGTCTTTTCGGTTACATCGGGTACGAGGCTAACAGGAAGATCGGGCAATACGGCCACACTCTGTGGGGTCCTTATCCTTTTTCAGAGGCAGCGAGATAGACCCTGGCTCCAACGTCTCTGAGAGGGTGTCCCGTGCCAAAGAGTCCCTAAACATGCCCAGCAACAGCGACCGAACTGATCCGAAAACTTCTTTTAAAATTCCATTGGAAACCCGTCCGGTCCCGGTGCCTTCCCTGCCTGCATGTGTTTCAACGCGATCTGACTCTCCTCCAGGCCCAGTGGTGCCTCCAGTTCCACCCACAATTCCTCCCCCACCTTGGAAAACTCCAAACCCACCCAGGAACTCTGCTATCCCTCGTACGTCCTGCGGAGGCTCTGACCTACACAGGCTCACATAAAATAAACACTCCATTCACCTTATCCGGGGCTGAGTCCAGCCTCCCCTCCAAATCCCTAACCTGAACTATCTCCCTGGCCGCATCCTGCCACGTTAATTGGTGAGCCAAGAGAGGGCTGGCCTTCTCCCCATACTCTACACCGCCCCATTCACCCGCCTCAATTACCGCAAAGCCCTGTCCGTGGACAGCAAGTCAAACTGCTTTTGCAGATTTTTCCTGCACGCCAAAAACTCCGGGGTCGTGACCCTCACTCACCTACGACCCACCCCGAGAACCTCATCCACCTGTTTCTGTAGCTCCTCCCTCGTCTCCCTGTCCACATGTGCCTTAAACAGTCTGATCTCTCCCCTGATCACCACCTTCAGCCCCTCCCACAAATTCGAGGGAGAGACCTCCTCATTATCATTATGTTCCACAGACTCCCGTATGGCCCTCGGAATCCTCACACAGAACCCCAAGTCCGACAGCACCCTACGTCTAACCTCCACCCCCCCTACGACCCTCCCGACCGACATCAAACACCAGGTCCACCCAATGTGGGGCCTGATGTGAAATAACCCCCGCCGAGTACTCAGCCTTCCTCACCCCAGCGAGAAGAGTCCGACTCAGCATAAAATAATCAGGCCCGGATACACCTTGGGCTGGATTCTCCGATTCTGAGGCTCTGTCCCCACGGCAACGTGGCAACGGCAGAAAGAATGGTGTAAAACAGCCACCGACCCTGCGTTTGGCTGGGGGCCGGCATTCCGGCAGCACAGAGCACCCGGCTCGATCTGCCGATACGGCCCGGAGAATTGCTGGGTCTGTGGCCGCGCTTACGCAGGGCGGCGGCTGCAACCGCCCCGCCGTGCTACATGGCGGAGGCCGCTCGCGGACCCGGCCCACAAAATAGTGCCCCCACTGTGGCCGGCTTGCGCGCCCCGGACCACTCCCCCCACCTGATGAAGTCCCCCCCTGCCCGCGGATCGGCCCTCCCCTGACTGTGACGCCGCTGGACTGAGTCCGCAGCCGCCACGCTGCGTTCCCGACGGATGAGGCAACATCGACCAACAGCGTCGGGAACTCGGCCGGTCGGGGCGGAGCATCGGGGGGTGGGCTTCAGGCAATGTCCTGAGGCTGTCGATAGGCCGCTTTAGGGCGGAGCATCGCGAAAGCTGCGCCGCCCCCGATTCGGTCGGGGACTTTGATTCTCCGGCTGATCGCCGAACCCGATTTTGCCGTCGGCGACGGGAGAATCCAGCCCCTTGTGTACCAAATAAAAAAATGAGAACTCCTTCTCCCCAGGGCGTGTAAACTGCCACAGATCTGCCCCCCCACCGACATTCACCCCACCCTCCATCACCTCCATAAATGCAGACAATACCTTCACCATCCCTGCCGGGTCCAAGGATTTCGGCCTGGAGCGATGCACCTTCGGGTCCAACACACAGTTTAGTTGCCCCCTAAAATCAATTGGTGGGTGTCCATATCCGGCACTGTAACCAGCAGCCGTTTCATAAACGATACATCGTCCCAATTCAGGGCGCTCACATTCACCAGAACCACCGACATCTCCTCTAATGCCCCTGCTACCATCCCGTACCGTCCACCCCGATCAGCTATAACCCTCTCCCCCGGAACCAAACTCTCTTATTAATTAAGATCACCACCTCCCGGGCCCGTCTATCAAAGCCTGAGTGAAATACCTGGCTCGCCCAGGATTTCCGGAGCCTAGAGGGGTCCCGTACCCACATGTGAGTCTTTTGGAAAAACACCACATTGGCTCCCAGACTCTTTAAATGTGCAAAAGCCCTCGTCCTATGTGGTGAGCCATGTATGGCTGTTGTATATATTTTTAAAACAGACCAAGGCAGGCCAGCAGCACGGTTCAATTCCCGTACAAGCCTCCCCGAACAGGCGCCGGAATGTGGCGACTAGGGGATTTTCACAGGAACTTCATTTGAAGCCTATAAGCCAATAAGACATAGGAGCGGAAGTAAGGCCATTCGGCCCATCGAGTCCACTCCACCATTCAATCATGGCTGATTTCTACTCCATTTACCCGCTCTCTCTCCATAGCCCTTAATTCCTCGAGAAATCAAGAATTTATCAACTTCTGTCTTAAAGACACTCAACGTCCCGGCCTCCACCGCCCTCTGTGGCAATGAATTCCACAGACCCACCACTCTCTGGCTGAAGAAATTTCTCCTCATCTCTGTTCTAAAGCGACTCCCTTTTATTCTAAGGCTGTGCCCCCGGGTCCTAGTCTCCCCTGCTAATGGAAACAACTTCCCTACATCCACCCTATCTCAGCCATTCATTATCTTGTAAGTTTCTATTAGATCTCCCCTCAACCTCCTAAACTCCAATGAGTATAATCCCAGGATCCTCAGACGTTCATCGTATGTTAGGCCTACCATTCCTGGGATCATCCGTGTGAATCTCCGCTGGACCCGCTCCAGTGCCAGTATGTCCTTCCTGAGGTGTGGGGCCCAAAATTACTCACAGTATTCTAAATGGGGCCTAACTAATGCTTTATAAAGCTTTAGAAGTACATCCCTGCTTTTATATTCCAAGCCTCTTTAGATAAATGACAACATTGCATTTGCTTTCTTAATTACAGACTCAACCTGCAAGTTTACCTTTAGAGAATCCTGGACTAGGACTCCCAAGTCCCTTTGCACTTCAGCATTATGAATTTTGTCACCGATTAGAAAATAGTCCATGCATCTATTCTATTTTCCAAAGTGCAAGACCTCGCACTTGCCCACGTTGAATTTCATCAGCCATTTCTTGGACCACTCTCCTAAACTGTCTCAATCTTTCTGCAGCCTCCCCACCTCCTCCATACTACCTGCCCCTCCACCTATCTTTGTATCATCGGCAAACTTAGCCAGAATGCCCCCAGTCCCGTCATCTAGATCGTTAATATATAAAGAGAACAGCTGTGGCCCCAACACTGAACCCTGCGGGACACCACTCGTCACCGGTTGCCATTCCGAAAAAGAACCTTTTATCCCAACTCTCTGCCTTCTGCCTGACAGCCAATCGTCAATCCATGTTAGTACCTTGCCTCGAATACCATGGGCCCTTATTTTACTCAGCAGTCTCCCGTGAGGCACCTTATCAAAGGCCTTTTGGAAGTCAAGATAGATAACATCCATTGGCTCTCCTTGGTCTAACCTATTTGTTATCTCTTCAAAGAACTCTAACAGGTTTGTCAGGCACGACCTCCCCTTACTAAATCCATGCTGACTTGTCCTAATCCGACCCTGCACTTCCAAGAATTTAGAAATCTCATCCTTAACAATGGATTCTAGAATCTTGCCAACAACCAGGGTTAGGCTAATTGGCCTATAATTTTCCATCTTTTTCCTTGTTCCCTTCTTGGACAGGGGGGATACAACAGCGATTTTCCAATCCTCTGGGACTTTCCCTGACTCCAGTGACTTTTGAAAGATCATAACTAACGCCTCCACTATTTCTTCAGCTATCTCCTTTAGACCTCTAGGATGTAGCCCATCTGGGCCCGGAGGTTTATCAATTTTTAGACCTCTTAGTTTCTCTAGCACTTTCTCCTTTGTGATGGCTACCATATTCAACTCTGCCCCCTGACTCTCCTAAATTGTTGGGATATTACTCATGTCTTCTACTGTGAAGACTGACGCAAAGTACTTATTTAGTTCCTCAGCGATTTCCTTGTCTCCCATCACTAGATTACCAGCGTCATTTTGGAGCGGCCCAATGTCTACTTTTGCCGCCCGTTTGTTTTTAATGTATTTAAAGAAACTTTTACTGTCATTCCTAATGTTACTGGCTAACCTACCTTCATAATTGATACTCTCTTTCCTTATTTCTCTCTTTGTTATCCTCTGTTTGTTTTTGTAGCCTTCCCAATCTTCTGACTTCCCACTACTCTTTGCCACATGAAAGGCTTTCTCTTTTGCTTTGATGCATCCCCTAACTTCCTTTGTCAGCCATTGCTGCCTAATCCCCCCTCTGATAACCTTTCTTTTCTTTGGGATGAACCTCTGTACTGTGTCCTCAATTACTCCCAGAAACTCCTGCCATTGCTGTTCTACTGTCTTTCCCACTAGGCTCTGCTCCCAGTCGATTTTCGTCAGTTCCTCCCTCATGCCCCTGTAGTTATCTTTATTTAACTGTAACACTTTTACATCTGATTCTACCTTCTTTCTTTCAAATTGGAGATTGAATTCTACCATATTATGATCACTGCCTCCTAAGTGTTCCCTTACTTTAAGATCTTTAATCAAGTCTGGCTCATTACATAACACTAAGTCCAGAATGGCCTGTCCCCTCGTGGCCTCCATCACAAGCTGTTCCAAAAAGCCCTCCTGTAAACATTCAATGAATTCCCTTTCCTTGGGTCCACTGGCAGCATTAATTACCCAGTCCATCTGCATATTGAAGTCCCCCATGATCACTGTGACCTTGCCTTTCTGATATGCCCTTTCTATTTCGTGGTGCATTTTGTGCCCCTGGTCCTGACCACTGTTAGGAGGTCTGTACATAACTCCCATTATGGTTTTTTTGCCTTTGTGGTTCCTCAACTCTACCCACACAGACTCCACATCATCTGACCCTATGTCGTTTAGTTCTATTGATTTAATTTAATTCCTAATCAACAAGGCAACCCCGCCCCCTCTGCCCACCTCTCTGTCTTTTCGATAGGTTGTGAATCCCTGGATGTTTAAATGCCAGTCCTGAACCCCCTGCAACCATGTCTCTGTGATGCCTACCACATCATACCTGCCAGTCACAATCTGGGCCACAAGCTCATCTACCTTGTTCCGTACACTGCGCGCATTTAAATATAGCACCTTTAATTCTCTATTAACCGTCCCTTTTTGGTGTGGTGGACCTTGGTTTACTGAGCCTTTCCATACACTGTGTCATATTTTGTGGGATTGTGACTATCGTAACCTCTCCTGAGTTCTGTCTTTTCGTTCTTTTTTTGTATTCCTAAGCAGCTACGCTTCCCACTGATTCCTTCACCTCTTGGTTCCCTGACTTTCCCTTCCCCCCAATCTTTAGTTTAAAGTCCTATTGACCACCCTATTTACTCTTTTCGCCAGAACACTGGTCCCAGCTCGGTTCAGGTGGAGACCATCCCAACGGTCCACCCTGTCCCAAAACTGATGCCAGTGTCCCATGAAAAGGAACCCCTCATTCCCACACCACTCTTTCAGCCACGTGTTAACTTCCCTTATTCTTGCCTCCCTATGCCATTTTGCAAGTGGCTCGGGCAGTAATCCGGAGATTATGACCCTTGAGGACCTGTTTTTTAATTTGAATCCTAGCTCTTTATAATCTCGAAACAGGTCCTCTTTCCTAGACGTGCCTATGTTGTTGGTACCGACATGGACCACAACAACTGGATCGTCCCCCTCCCTCTCCAGTATCCTTTCAAGCCGGTCAGAGATGTCACGCACCCTAGCACCGGGCAGGCAACATACCATGCAGGACTCTTTATCCTGTTCACAAAGGATACTATCTATCACCCTGATAATAGAATCCCCTACAACTACAACTTGCCTATTTACTCCCTCCCCTTGAATGGCCTACTGAACCATGGTGCCTTGGTCAGCTGACTCATCCTTCCTGCAGCCCTGTTCGCCATCCACACAGGGAGCAAGTGCCTCATACCTGTTGGACAGAGTCAAGGGCTGAGGCTCCTGAGTTCCTGACTGCTGGTTCCCTTTACCTGCCTGACCTTGTCCTAACCCTGCTGTCCCTGGCCACTGGCAGGATTTAAACTACTTACTCTGACAGGTGTGACTGCCTCCTGAAACACAGTGTCCAGGTAAGTCTCCCCCTCCCGGATGTGCCTCAGTGTTTGAAGCTCAGACTCCAGCTCATCAACTCTGAGCCGGAGTTCTTCGAGCAGCCAACACTTACTGCAGATGTGGTCGCTGCAGCTCGCAATGGGATCTGCCAGCTCCCACATCAAGCAGCTCAAGCACATCACCTGACCAGCCATCACTAATTAATTAATTAGTTTAATTTAAGTTTATGGTGGGGGCAGCTTCAGCCAATCAGACACTAATCTACACTGCACTTTTAACTGAAAAACAGCACAATTAGATTAACCACTTACCTTTCCTGGTTACCTCACTGCACCAAACTACCAAATTCTCACTTTCTGTATCTCTCTCACTCAGTCTGGGTCTCCTTGACCTGCGCAATGCTTATAATATAATAATGCTAATAATAATAATATAATATGGCACTTACCTCACACCAATGGATCTTATTATTAGGTTAGAGGAGGAGGAGGGCGGGTGGGAGACACTACACATGTAGTGTCTCGGGTTTCCTCTCCACCAGAATTTATTGGTTGGGGGGAGGGGGGGGGGGGGGGGGGGGGGAGGGAACCTTCCCAGAAGTCCACGGGTCGAACTTTCGGTTCCCGCCTTATATTTTTTAAAAAATAAAACAGAAAAGAAGAACAGAAACGGGACCAGGTAAGTGTTTTTAAAGTAAAAACTTACCTCCCAGAAGTCCCTTGCGCACCGCTCCCGCCGAAATCCGTGGAACACATACAGGTCAACAACACTTGAAATAGTCCAACACTATTTTATTGAGTCATTAACAGTTTAACGTACTCTCACTGTGGGTTAACACGATACTAGCTTTAACTAAAGACATTTGCCTTGTCCTAACCAGTCGATGGACTCAGCATATGGTGAATGTCTGTGCTGCGGGCTGTGAGCTCTGTCCTACTAGGAAGCTGCAGCTCGAATGAGCGGGAACTCTGATGCCCCCTGTCTTTATAGTGTGTGTGCTCTAACTGGTGATTGGCTGCGGTTTTGTGTGTGTTGATTGGTCCCACTGTGTGTCCATCAGTGTGTGACTGCACCATGATATACTGGTGTATATTATGACATCCCCCACCCCCTCTCCCTCCCGCACCCCCACTCTCCCTCCCGCACCCGCGCTCTCCCTCCCGCACACCCGCTCTCCCTCCCGCACCCCCGCTCTCCCGCAACCCCTCTCTCTCTCTTCCCTCCCGCAACCCCGCGCTCTCTCTTCCCTCCCGCAACCCCGCGCTCTCTCTTCCCTCCCGCAACCCCACGCTCTCTCTTCCCTCCCGCAACCCCGCTCTCTCTCTTCCCTCCCGCAACCCCGCGCTCTCTCTTCCCTCCCGCAACCCCTCTCTCTCCCTTCCCTCCCGCAACCCCGCGCTCTCTCTTCCCTCCCGCAACCCCGCGCTCTCTCCCTCCCGCAACCCCGCGCTCTCTCTTCTCTCTCGCAAACCCGCGCTCTTTCACTTTTGTGAGGGCCACGAAGAATCCAGCACGGGTTTTAAGGATACTAAGCAATAACATTTATTTACAATAACATTTCTACATAACAGTAGCAGTAACTTCCCTTGCTACATACTCCTTCCTGCTGGTTCCTGAACTGACCAGCTTTATTTATACTAGGAGTTTACGAATGGTTTCTCCGCCCCCCTCATTGGGGAAGCTCATACTCCCACAGGATTGTGGGATAGTCATTAGTCCCCAGCCAATGTTAAGTAGGCAGGTTATAACATCCCTCCCCCCCAAAGTCCAAGGAATCCACTGAAGACCCTGGCGAAGGAGGGCGTCGGACTCGTTTGGCCGCAGGCCGGACACCATTTGCACGCGGCGCTGGATCAGGCGGCGTGTAACGAGACGGAGACCGGCGCTTCCGTGATGAACGGCGTAACGGTTGTACATCCACGGCCCGTGAACCCGAGGATTCCCCCTCTGATGCGTCCTGTGTCTCCATCTCGGAGTCAGAGTCTGCTGCCTCCGTCATGTCAGCGTCTCTATCTCCATTCGGATCCGTAACGACCTGCGCAGGCTTCAAGTGAGGCACCAGGGGAAGATTGTGAGGACTACCTTCCCTTGTCTCTGATCTCTGCGGCTGTTGAAATGAGCTCCGGGGGCGGGGAATCTTTTGAGGGGATGATCTTCTGGACCAAACGTGGTCTACATGTTTTCGCTGGAGACGACCCTGGGCTTGCACCTGGTAAGATATAGGGCCCGTTTGGCAAAAGATTACACCAGGAACCCATTGGGTACCACCAGCAAAATTCCGAACGAGCACTGGGTCACCGGGCGCAAACTGCCGAATCGGCCGGTGCCAAGAAAATCCCTGTCCCTGCCGTTCCTGTGTGCGGCGTACTTTTGCGCCAATGTCCGGGAAAACCATACTAAGGCGGGTGCGAAGTCTCCGGCCCATTAGGAGTTCTGCGGGAGCTACCCCAGTCACTGCATGGGGGGTGGTCCTGTACGTAAACAAAAAGCGAGCCAGTCTCGTGTCCATTGACCCGGGAGACTGCTTCTTTAGGCCTCTTTTGAATGTCTGCACTGCGCGCTCTGCCAACCCATTTGAAGCTGGGTGGTAAGGGGCAGTGCGGATATGGCGGATGCTGTTCATCTTCGTGAACCTCGCAAACCCCTCACTCATGAATGGAGTGCCGTTATCCGTGACCAGCACCTCGGGGAGGCCATGCGTACGAAACGATAAACGCATCTTTTCAATTGTTGCGCAGGACGTTGTCCCCTGCATCTTATGCACCTCTAGCCATTTAGACTGGGCGTCAATTAGTAGAAGGAACATGGATCCTTGAAAAGGGCCTGCGAAATCTGCATGCAAGCGTGCCCAAGGCCGCCCTGGCCATTCCCAGTGATGTAGGGGCGCGGCCGGCGGAAGCTTCTGATGCTCCTGGCAAATGGAGCAGTTTTGGGCCACATTCTCAATGTCGGTGTCGAGGCCTGGCCACCAGACATAACTCCGGGCCAACATTTTCATTTTGGTCACGCCTGGATGCCCATTGTGCAAGTCTGTTAGTATCAGCTCCTGGCCTTTTTCCGGGACAATCACACGCGTCCCCCACAAGAGGATGCCGTCTTCCACGCTGAATTCTGACAGCTTGGAGGAAAATGCCCGCAACTCACCTGGGAGCTGTCTATGCTGCCCACCATACAGGACTATGTGCCGAACCTTTGACAGGACTGGCTCCGTCTGGGTCCACTCACGGATCTGTGATGCCGTGACAGGCAAGGTGTCCATAAAATTTAGGGTTGCAACCACCTCACCGGTCGTGGGGGTCGACATGGGGCCGGTCGATAAAGGCAATCGGCTCAGTGCGTCGGCATTTGCTATCTGCGTACCTGGTTTATGCTCCAGAGAATACTCGTATGCAGCAAGCAACAAAGCCCAGCGCTGGATCCGTGCGGAAGCAATGGGCGGTATTGGCTTATCCTCCCTGAAAAGTCCTAGCAGAGGCTTATGATCAGTCACGATAGTGAAATGGCGGCCGTACACGTACTGGTGGAAGCGTTTCACCGCAAAAACCACTGCCAGGCCCTCCTTCTCGATCTGCGCGTACTTTTTCTCCGCTGCAGTCAATGTGCGGGAGGCGAAAGCTATCGGTCGCTCGGCCCCGTTCTCCATCTTGTGGGACAGGACGGCCCCAATACCATACGGGGATGCATCACATGTGATGAGCAAAGGCTTTCCAGGATCATAGTGGGTTAGTAACCCAGACAACGACAATTGTTGCTTTACCCGCCGGAAAGCGGTTTCTTGCAGCTGACCCCAAACCCAGGTGTGATTTTTCTTTAGCAGCAGGTGTAAGGGGGCCAGCGTAGTTGCCAGATTGGGGAGGAACTTCCCGTAATAGTTTACGAGACCGAGAAAAGAACGAAGATGCGAAGTGTCAGTCGGGGCAGGGGCATGTTGAATTGCACGCACCTTCTCTGCGACAGGGTGCAGACCTTCACGGTCCACCCGATAACCTAGGTAGACTACTTCCTTTGCCTGAAATACGCACTTTGTGCGACGTAAACGGACTCCAGCCTCCGAAAGGCGTCTAAGGACAGCCTCCAGATTTTCCAAATGTTCCTGCTCCGACGTCCCTGTAATCAAAACGTCATCTAGGGAGACAGCGACACACGGTAGACATCTAGGTAGACAGCCACACGTGGTAAACCTCTCAAAATGCCCTCCATAACACGTTGAAAAATTGCGCAGGCAGAGGATACTCCAAAGGGCAACCGTGTATATTCATACAGGCCCCGGTGTGTATTAATCGTTACATATGGTCGGGAGGCAGGGTCCAGCTCCAACTGCAGGTAGGCGTGACTCATATCTAATTTTGTGAACGAGAGTCCACCTGCAAGTTTCGCGTAGAGATCCTCTATGCGAGGCATTGGATATCGGTCGAGTCGGAAAACCGTATTCACTGTAAGTTTATAATCGCCACACAAGCGAACTGTAGCATCTGGCTTCATTACAGGTACAATTGGTGCTGCCCAGTCAGCAAAACGGACGGGCCTGATAATACCCAAACTCTCCAAACGAGTGAGCTCCCCTTCTACCTTCTCGAGCAAGGCGTAAGGCACTGGGTGCGCCCGGAAATAGCGCGGTGTGGCTCCTGGTTCGACTTGGATATGGGCTATGGCCCCTTCTATTTTCCCCAAACCAGGCTGGAATACATCTGGGTATCGTCCTAGCACCTCAGTCAACCCTTCAGAAACTGTTTGGAGGATGTGCTGCCATTGCAACCGCAAATGGCGCAACCAGTCCCGACCCAACAGGCTGGGCCCATGGCCGCGCACCACGATAAGTGGGAAACGCCCCTCCTGGCGTCCATAAACAACAAGGGTCATTGTAGTTCCTGCAATGTCCAGTGGTTCCCCCGTGTAGGTGGCCAACCTGGCCTGTGAGTCGGTTAATGTAAGGGTCTGTATACCTTGCTTGATGCGGTCGAATGTCCTCTGGGCGATCACGGAGACCGCTGCGCCAGTGTCCAACTCCATCTCAAGCGGGTGGCCATTGACCCGTACTGTCACCTTAATGGGGGCCACACGGGGAGCTGCCACACAATGCAGCTGCAGGCAGTCGTCCTCCGTCTCCACGTCCTCAGGAATAGTCGCCGCAGGTTCATCCACATGGAAGGTACGGCCCCTGGGCTGGACCCAGTTACGGCCCCTGGGCTGGTCCCAGTTACGGCCTCTGGGCTGGTCACAATTTCGGTCGGAATGACGGCCGCCCCCAGGACCGCCGTCCGCGACGGGGTCAGCGCCTACAAGTCTGACACGGACTTGGCTCCTCATCCATTGGCTCTGGAGAAGGCTCCCTTCGGGGAGGAATGTCCGACGGCAACTGACGTCGGTCCGGACGTTGCCTCGCCCAAGGTACCGCAGGAGTGCGGGGGGACGTTTTCGGACGCAAGGGGTTGCGCCCCAAGGCATGCACTTCCATTCCCTGTAGCTCCTGTACTCCTCATTCTGCGCACTCTCGGGACAATACTATTTGAATGGCCTGTTGAAAAGTCAATGTTGGCTCCGCTAACAACTTTCTCTGGGTGGCCGCATTGTTAATACCGCAAACCAAACGGTCGCGTAACATTTCTGACAAGGTCTCACCATCGTCACAGTACTCCGCAATCCTGCGTAGCCTGGATAGAAAATCGGTAAGGGATTCTCCAGGGGTCCTCTCAGCGGTATTAAACCGGTAACGCTGGACTATTGTGGACGGGGTTGGGTTAAAATCTTGCCCCACTATATTCACAAGTTCATCAAACGTTTTGGTGTCCGGCGCAGCTGGGTACGTAAGGCTCCTAATCACCCCAAACGTATGCGGGCCGCAGGCGGTGAGCAATATGACCACCTGGCACTCATTTTTGGTGATATTGTTTGCCCGGAAATAGTAACGCATCCGTTGTGTGTACTGGTTCCAGCTTTCCAGCGCAGCATCAAAAACATCCAAACGTCCGTACAGAGGCATGGTGTAATAGACAACAACTTCCAACCTGTATCCAACAAAAATCCAGGGAGGTGGCTTCAGCAGTGTAGACAGCTATTCACTTTAACCCTCGTCGCCAGTTTTGTGAGGGCCACGAAGAATCCAGCATGAGTTTTAAAGATACAAAGTAATAACATTTATTTACAATAACATATACACATAACAGTAGCAGTAACTTCCCTTGCTACATACTCCTTCCTGCTGGTTCCTGAACTGGCCAGCTTTATTTGTACAGGGAGTTTACTAATGGTTTCTCCACCCCCCTGATTGGGGAAGCTCATACTCCCACAGGATTGTGGGATAGTCATTAGTCCCCAGCCAATGGTAAGTAGGCAGGTTATAACACTCACCCACCCCCACCCTCTCCCCCACCCCCACGCTCTCCCCCCACCGCCAACGCTCTCCCCCCACCCCCACTCTCTCTCCCCCACATCCACTCTCTCTCCCCTGCCCCCACTCTCTCTCCCCCGCCCCACTCTCTCTCCCCCGCTCACTCTCCCCCGCCCCCACTCTCTCTCCCCACCCCCACTCTCTCTCCCCCCACCCCCACTCTCTCTCTCCGCGCCCCCACTCTCTCTCCCCCACCCCCACTCTCTCTCCCCCCGCCCCCACTCTCTCTCCCCCGCCCCCACTCTCTCTCCCCCCGCCCCCACTCTCTCTCCCCCGCCCCCACTCTCTCTCCCCCCGCCCCCACTCTCTCTCCTCCTGCCCCCACTCTCTCTCCCCGCCCCCACTCTCTCCCCCCGCCCCCACTCTCTGCCCCACCCCCTCTCTCTGCCCCACCCCCTCTCTCTGCCCCACCCCCTCTCTCTGCCCCACCCCCTCTCTCTCTCCCCCACCCCCACTCTCTCGCTCTCTCTCTCTTGCTCTCGCTTTCTCTCTCGCTCTCTCTCCCCCACTCCCCTCTCTCTCTCTCGTTCTCTGTCGCACTCTCCTCTGTGTGTCTCTCTATCTCTCTGTCTCTCTCCCACTCCTCTCTGTCTCTTTCTTCCGCTCTCTGTCTCTCACTCGCTCCCCCCTTCCCTCTCTCTCTCTCTCTTCCCCACTCCTCTCTGTCTCTCTCTCTCTCTCTCTCTCTGCCTCTGTCTTTGGCTCTTTCTCACTCTCTCTGTCTCTTTCTCCCTCTCTCTGTCTCTTTCTCCCTCTCTCTGTCTCTCTCCCCCTCTCTCTGTCTCTCTCTCTCTCTCTCTGCCTCGCTCTCTATCCCCCACTCCTCTCTGTCTCTCTCTCCCACTCTCTCACTCTCTCTCTCTGTCTCTCTCTCTCTCTCTCTCTCTTTCTCTCTCCCTCTCTCTCTGTCTCTCTCTCTGTCTCTCTCCCTCTCTCTCTCTCTCTCTCTCTCTGTCTCTCTCTCTCTCCCTCTCTTTCTCTCTCTGTCTCTCCCTCTCTCTGTCTCTCGCTCTCTCCTCCACTCCTCTCTGTCTCTCTCTCCCTCTCTCTGTCTTCGTCTCTCTGACTCTCTCTCCCTCTCTCTGTCTCTCCCTCTCTTCCCCCCCCCCCACTCCCCGCTCTCTGACTCTCTCTCCCTCTCTCTGTCTCTCAATCTCTCCCCCCCCACTCCCCGCTCTCCCTCTCTCTGTCCCACACTCCCCAGTGTCTCTCTCTCTCTCTCTCCCATTCCCCTGTCTCTCTCTCTCTTACTCTGTCTTTCTGTCCCTCTCTCTCCCCCCCACTCCCCTTTCCCTCTCTCTCTCTCCCCCCATTCCCCTTTCCCTCTCTCCCCCCACTCCCCTTTCTCTCTCTCTCCCCCCACTCCCCTATCTCTCTCTCTCCCCCCACTCCCCTTTCTCTCTCTCTCCCCCACTCCCCTTTCTCTCTCTCTCCTCCCACTCCCCTTTCTCTCTCTCTCCCCCACTCCCCTTTCTCTCTCTCTCTCCCCCACTCCCCTTTCTCTCTCTCCCCCACACTCCCCTTTCTCTCTCTCTCTCCCCCACTCCCCTTTCTCTCTCTCCCCCACACTCCCCTTTCTCTCTCTCTCCCCCGCACTCCCCTTTCTCTCTCTCTCCCCCCACTCCCCTTTCTCTCTCTCTCTCCCAACCGGAGACCCAACCGGGTGCCATGGAGGAGAGATAGGTGACCCGACACCCCGGCCTGAGAAGGAGGCTGCCAGCCATTCACCGTGCCTGGTCGCAGGTGGCAGAGGCCGTCAGCCCCGTGGGCAACACCATCTGGACCAGCCAGCAATGGCATAGGAAACTGTACGACCTCCTCAGGGTGGCCAGGGTGAGAAGGCAGCGCTGTGCTCCTGGTACCAACCCCCGTCCCTCCTACGCTCCCACCCGGAGGGCGGCATTACCCCCACCCTGCACCACATACCGGCAGCCATCCCGGCTGGCAGGAGCGGGGAAAGACCGGAGGGAACTGCCGGTCCTGCAGCCCCACATCGGGGCAGAGAAGTGGGCACCGGGCGCAGTCAGAAGGCCTCGGGTGTGGCCAGCGGGCCCTGGGTGTGTAGAGCGGGCCCTGGCTGTGGTCAGCGGGCCCTGGGTGTGGAGAGCGGGCCCTGGGTGTGGAGAGCGGGCCCTGGGTGTGGAGAGCGGTCCCTGGGTGTGGAGAGCGGGCCCTGGGTGTGGAGAGCGGGCCCTGGGTGTGGAGAGCGGGCCCTGGGTGTGGAGAGCGGGCCCTGGGTGTGGAGAGCGGGCCCTGGGTGTGGAGAGCGGGCCCTGGGTGTGGAGAGCGGGCCCTGGGTGTGGCCAGCAGGCCCTGGCTGTGGTCAGCTGGCCCTGTGTGTGGAGAGCGGGCCCTGGGTGTGGTCAGCGGGTGCTGGGTGTGGAGAGCGGGCCCTGGGTGTGGTCAGCGGGCCCTGGTTGTGGAGAGCGGGCCCTGGGAGTGGTCAGCGGGCACTGGGTGTGGCGAGCGGGCCCTGGGTGTGGTCAGCGGGCCCTGGCTGTGGGGAGTGGGCCCTGGGTGTGGTCAGCGGGCGCTGGGTGTGGCCAGCGGGCCCTGGGTGAGGTCAGCGGGCCCTGGGTGTGGAGAGCGGGCCCTGGGTGTGGTCAGCGGGCCCTGGGTGTGGAGAGCGGGCCCTGGGTGTGGTCAGCGGGCGCTGGGTGTGGTCAGCAGGCCCTGGGTGTGGGGAGCGGGCCCTGGGTGTGGTCAGCGGGCCCTGGGTGTGGTCAGCGGGCCCTGGGTGTGGCGAGCGGGCCCTGGGTGTGGTCAGCGGGCCCTGGGTGTGGCGAGCGGGCCCTGGGTGTGGCGAGCGGGCCCTGGGTGTGGCGAGCGGGCCCTGGGTGTGGTCAGCGGGCCCTGGCTGTGGTCAGCGGGCCCTGGCTGTGATCAGCGGGCCCTGGCTGTGGTCAGCGGGACCTGGCTGTGGTCAGTGGGCCCTGGGTGTGGTCAGCAGGCCCTGGGTGTGGTGAGCGGGCCCTGGGTGTGGTCAGCGGGCCCGGGTTGTGGTCAGCGGGCCCTGGGTGTGGTCAACGGGCCCTGGGTGTGGTAAGCGGGCCCTGGGTGTGGTGAGCGGGCCCTGGGTGTGGTGAGCGGGCCCTGGGTGTGGTAAGCGGGCCCTGGGTGTGCTAAGCGGGCCCTGGGTGTGGTGAGTGGGCCCTGGGTGTGGCGAGCGTGCCCTGGGTGTGGTGAGCGGGCCCGGGGTGTGGTCAGCGGGCCCTGGGTGTGGTCAGCGGGCCCTGGGTGTGGTCAGCGGGCCCTGGCTGTAGTGAGTGGCCCCTGGGTGTGGTCAGCAGGCCTCGGGTGTGGTGAGTGGGCCCTGGGTGAGGTCAGCAGGCCGTTGTGTGGCCAGCGGGCCCTGGGTGTGGCGAGAGAGCCCTGGGTGTTGTCAGATGGCCCTGGCTGTGGTGAGTGGGCCCTGGGTGTGTAGAGCGGGCCCTGAGTGTGGCAAGAAGGCCCTGGGTGTGGTTAGAGGGCCCGAGGAAAGGGCAGTTACCGGAGCGGACATCGGCATTGGGTTAGTAAGTGAGATCCCGCTGAGTTGAGGTTTCCAGTTACGCGTGATTCCCCCCCGCCCCAACACTCCCCATCACCTTGACCCACACACACCACCCGCACCCCACACCACCCTCACCCCCATACCACCTTCACCCTCACACCACCCTCACACCACCCTCCCCCTCCCCCCTCACCCTTACACCACCCTCACCCCCTCACCCTCACACCACCCTCACCCTCACACCACCCTCACCCTCACACCACCCTCCCCCTCCCCCCTCACCCGAACACCACCCTCACCCCCTCACCCTCACACCACCCTCACCCCCTCACCACTCTCACCCCCGCACCACCCTCACTCTCACCCCCACCCTCACCCCCTCACCCTCACCCCCACCCTCACCCCACACCACCCTCACCCCCTCACCCTCACCCCACACCACCCTCACCCCCTCACCCTCACCCCACACCACCCTCACCCCCCACCCTCACACCACCCTCACCCCCACACCCCCTCACCACCCTCACCCCCACACCACCCTCACCCCCACACCCCCTCACCACCCTCACCCCCACACCACCCTCACCCCCACACCACCCTCACCCCCTCACCACCCTCACCCCCTCACCACCCTCACCCCCACACCACCCTCACCCCCACACCCCCTCACCACCCTCACCCCCACACCACCCTCACCCCCACACCACCCTCACCCTCACACCCACACCACAGGGTGCTGACTAGCCCCAAACCTCCGAACACAGGGTGCTGACTAGCACTAAACCTCCAAACACAGGGTGCTGACTAGCACTAAACCTCCGAACACAGGGTGCTGACTATCACCAAACCTCCGGACACAGAGTGCTGACTAGCACCAAACCTCCGAACACAGGGTGCTGACTAGCACTAAACCTCCAAACACAGGGTGCTGACTAGCACTAAACCTCCGAACACAGGGTGCTGACTAGCACCAAACCTCCGAACACAAGGTGCTGACTAGCACCAAACCTCCGAACAGAGGGTGTTGACTAGCACCAAACCTCTGAACACAGGGTGCTGACTAGCACTAAACCTCCAAACACAGGGTGCTGACTAGCACCAAACCTCCGATCACGGGGTGCAGACTAGCACCAAACCTCCGAACACAGAGTGCTGACTAGCACCAAACCTCCGAACACAAGGTGCTGACTAGCACTAAACCTCCAAACACAGGGCGCTGACTAGCACTAAACCTCCAAACACAGGGTGCTGACTAGCACCAAACCTCCGATCACGGGGTGCTGACTAGCACCAAACCTCCGAACACAGAGTGCTGACAAGCACCAAACCTCCGAACACAAGGTGCTGACTAGCACCAAACCTCCGAACAGAGGGTGTTGACTAGCACCAAACCTCTGAACACAGGGTGCTGACTAGCACTAAACCTCCGAACACAAAGTGCTGACTAGCACTAAACCTCCGAACACAGAGTGCTGACTAGCACCAAACCTCCGTACACAGGGTGCTGACTAGCACCAAACCTCCGAACACAGGGTGCTGACTATCACCAAACCTCCGGACACAGAATGCTGACTAGCACCAAACCTCCGAACACAGGGTGCTGACTAGCACCAAACCTCCGAACAGAGGGTGTTGACTAGCACTAAACCTCCGAACACAGGGTGCTGACTAGCACCAAACCTCCGAACACAGAGCGCTGACTAGCACTAAACCTCTGAACACAGGGTGCTGACTAGCACTAAACCTCCGAACACAGGGCGTTGACTAGCACTAAACCTCCGAACACAGAGCGCTGACTAGCACTAAACCTCTGAACACAGGGTGCTGACTAGCACCAAACCTCTGAACACAAGGTGCTGACTAGCACTAAACCTCCGAACACAGGGTGCTAACTAGCACCAAACCTCCGAACGCAGGGTGCTGACTAGCACCAAACCGCCGAACACAGGGCGCTGACTCGCACCAAACCTCCGAACACAGGGTGCTGACTAGCACCAAACCGCCGAACACAGGGCGCTGACTAGCACCAAACCGCCGAACACAGGGTGCTGACTAGCACCAAACCTCCGAACGCTGGGTGCTGACTAGCGCCAAACCTCCGAACACAGGGTGCTGACTAGCACCAAACCTCCGATCACGGGGTGCTGACTAGCACCAAACCTCCGATCACGGGGTGCTGACTAGCACCAAACCTCCGAACACAGAGTGCTGACTAGCACCAAACCTCCGAACACAAGGTGCTGACTAGCACCAAACCTCCGAACAGAGGGTGTTGACTAGCACCAAACCTCCGAACAGAGGGTGTTGACTAGCACCAAACCTCCGAACAGAGGGTGTTGACTAGCACCAAACCTCTGAACACAGGGTGCTGACTAGCACTAAACCTCCGAACACAGAGTGCTGACTAGCACCAAACCTCCGAACACAGAGTGCTGACTAGCACCAAACCTCCGTACACAGGGTGCTGACTATCACCAAACCTCCGGACCCAGAATGCTGACTAGCACCAAACCTCCGAACAGAGGGTGTTGACTAGCACCAAACCTCCGAACACAGGGTGCTGACTAGCACCAAACCTCCGAACACAGAGCGCTGACTAGCACTAAACCTCTGAACACAGGGTGCTGACTAGCACCAAACCTCTGAACACAAGGTGCTGACTAGCACTAAACCTCCGAACACAGGGTGCTGACTAGCACAAAACCTCCGAACACAGGGCGTTGACTAGCACTAAACCTCCGAACACAGGGTGCTAACTAGCACCAAACCTCCGAACGCAGGGTGCTGACTAGCACTAAACCTCCGAACACAGGGTGCCAACTAGCACCAAACCGCCGAACACAGGGTGCTGACTAGCACTAAACTTCCGAATACAGGGCGCTGACTAGCACCAAACCTCCGAACACAGGGTGCTGACTAGCACCAAACCTCCGAACACAGGGTGCTGACTAGCACCAAACCTCCGAACACAGGGCGCTGACTAGCACCAAACCTCCGAACACAGGGCGCTGACTAGCACCAAACCTCCGAACACAGCGTGCTGACTAGCACCAAACCTCCGAACACAGCGTGCTGACTAGCACTAAACCTCCGGACACAGAATGCTGACTAGCACCAAACCTCCGAACAGAGGGTGTTGACTAGCACCAAACCTCCGAACACAGGGTGCTGACTAGCACCAAACCTCCGAACACAGAGCGCTGACTAGCACTAAACCTCTGTACACAGGGTGCTGACTAGCACCAAACCTCTGAACACAAGGTGCTGACTAGCACTAAACCTCCGAACACAGGGTGCTGACTAGCACAAAACCTCCGAACACAGGGCGTTGACTAGCACTAAACCTCCGAACACAGGGTGCTAACTAGCACCAAACCTCCGAACGCAGGGTGCTGACTAGCACTAAACCTCCGAACACAGGGTGCTGACTAGCACTAAACCTCCGAATACAGGGCGCTGACTAGCACCAAACCGCCGAACACAGGGTGCTGACTAGCACCAAACTACCGAACACAGGGTGCTGACTAGCACCAAACCTCCGATCACAGGGCGCTGACTAGCACCAAACCTCCGAACACAG
This sequence comes from Scyliorhinus torazame, assembly GCF_047496885.1. Lineage (NCBI taxonomy): Eukaryota > Metazoa > Chordata > Chondrichthyes > Carcharhiniformes > Scyliorhinidae > Scyliorhinus > Scyliorhinus torazame. The sequence goes on from NC_092731.1 coordinate 41,414,951, forward strand.
GGCGCTGACTAGCACTAAACCTCCGAACACAGGGCGTTGACTAGCACCAAACCTCCGAACACAGAGCGCTGACTAGCACCAAACATCTGAACACAGGGTGCTGACTAGCACCAAACCTCTGAACACAGGGCGCTGACTAGCACCAAACATCTGAACACAGGGTGCTGACTAGCGCCAAACCTCCGAACACAGTGTGCTGACTAGCGCCAAACCTCCGAACACAGGGTGCTGACTAGCACCAAACCTCTGAACACAGGGTGCTGACTAGCACCAAACCTCTGAACACAGGGTGCTGACTAGCGCCAAACCTCCGAACACAGTGTGCTGACTAGCACCAAACCGCCGAACACAGGGTGCTGACTAGCACTAAACCTCCGAACACAGAGTGCTGACTAGCACCAAACCTCCGAACACAGGGTGCTGACTAGCACTAAACCTCCGAACACAGGGTACTGACTAGCGCCAAACCTCCGAACACAGAGTGCTGACTAGCACCAAACCTCCGAACGCTGGGTGCTGACTAGCACCAAACATCCGAACACAGGGTGCTGACTAGCACCAAACCTCTGAACACAGGGCGTTGACTAGCGCCAAACCGCCGAACACAGGGTGCTGACTAGCACTAAACCTCCGAACAAAGGGTGCTGACTAGCACCAAACATCCGAACACAGGGTGCTGACTAGCACCAAACCTCCGAACACAGGGTGCTGACTAGCACCAAACCTCCGAACGCTGGGTGCTGACTAGCACTAAACCTCCGAATGCTGGGTGCTGACTAGCACCAAACCTCTGAACACAGGGCGTTGACTAGCACCAAAACTCCGAACACAGGGTGCTGACTAGCACTAAACCTCCGAACACAGGGTGCTGACTAGCACTAAACCTCCGAATGCTGGGTGCTGACTAGCACCAAACCTCTGAACACAGGGCGTTGACTAGCACCAAACCTCTGAACACAGTGTGCTGACTAGCGCCAAACCGCCGAACACAGGGTGCTGACTAGCACTAAACCTCCGAACAAAGGGTGCTGACTAGCACCAAACCTCCGAACACAGGGTGCTGACTAGCACTAAACATCCGAACACAGGTTGCTGACTAGCACTAAACCTCCAAACACAGGGTGCTGACTAGCACCAAACCTCCGAACACAGGGTGCTGACTAGCACCAAACCTCCGAACACAGGGTGCTGACTAGCACTAAACATCCGAACACAGGGTGCTGACTAGCACCAAACCACCGAACACAGGGTGCTGACTAGAACTAAACCTCCGAATGCAGGGTGCTGACTAGCGCCAAACCTCCGAACACAGGGTGCTGACTAGCACTAAACCTCTGAACACAGGGCGTTGACTAGCACAAAACCTCCGAACACAGGGCGCTGACTAGCACTAAACCTCCGAACACAGGGTGCTGACTAGCACTAAACCTCCAAACACAGGGTGCTGACTAGCACCAAACCTCCAAACACAGGGTGCTGACTAGCACCAAACCTCTGAACACAAGGTGCTGACTAGCGCCAAACCTCCGAACACAGGGTGCTGACTAGCACTAAACCTGCGAACACAGGGTGCTGACTAGCGCCAAACCTCCGAACACAGTGTGCTGACTAGCGCCAAACCTCCGAACACAGGGTGCTGACTAGCACTAAACCTCCGAACACAGGGTGCTGACTAGCACCAAACCTCCGAACGCTGGGTGCTGACTAGCACCAAACATCCGAACACAGGGTGCTGACTAGCACTAAACCTCCGAACACAGGGTGCTGACTAGCACCAAACCTCTGAACACAGGGCATTGACTAGCGCCAAACCGCCGAACACAGGGTGCTGACTAGCACTAAACCTCCGAACACAGGGTGCTGACTAGCACTAAACATCCGAACACAGGGTGCTGACTAGCGCCAAACCGCCGAACACAGGGTGCTGACTAGCACTAAACCTCCGAACGCTGGGTGCTGACTAGCACTAAACCTCCGAATGCTGGGTGCTGACTGGCACCAAACCTCTGAACACAGGGCGTTGACTAGCACCAAAACTCCGAACACAGGGTGCTGACTAGCACTAAACCTCCGAACACAGGGTGCTGACTAGCACTAAACCTCCGAATGCTGGGTGCTGACTAGCACCAAACCTCTGAACACAGGGCGTTGACTAGCACCAAACCTCTGAACACAGGGTGCTGACTAGCGCCAAACCGCCGAACACAGGGTGCTGACTAGCACTAAACTTCCGAACAAAGGGTGCTGATTAGCACCAAACCTCCGAACACAGGGTGCTGACTAGCACTAAACATCCGAACACAGGTTGCTGACTAGCACTAAACCTCCAAACACAGGGTGCTGACTAGCACCAAACCTCCGAACACAGGGTGCTGACTAGCACCAAACCTCCGAACACAGGGTGCTGACTAGCACTAAACATCCGAACACAGGGTGCTGACTAGCACCAAACCACCGAACACAGGGTGCTGACTAGCACTAAACCTCCGAACGCAGGGTGCTGACTAGCGCCAAACCTCCGAACACAGGGTGCTGACTAGCACTAAACCTCTGAACACAGGGCGTTGACTAGCACAAAACCTCCGAACACAGGGCGCTGACTAGCACTAAACCTCCGAACACAGGGTGCTGACTAGCACTAAACCTCCAAACACAGGGTGCTGACTAGCACCAAACCTCCAAACACAGGGTGCTGACTAGCACCAAACCTCTGAACACAAGGTGCTGACTAGCGCCAATCCTCCGAACACAGGGTGCTGACTAGCACTAAACCTGCGAACACAGGGTGCTGACTAGCGCCAAACCTCCGAACACAGTGTGCTGACTAGCGCCAAACCTCCGAACACAGGGTGCTGACTAACACTAAACCTCCGAACACAGGGTGCTGACTAGCACCAAACCTCCGAACGCTGGGTGCTGACTAGCACCAAACATCCGAACACAGGGTGCTGACTAGCACTAAACCTCCGAACACAGGGTGCTGACTAGCACCAAACCTCTGAACACAGGGCATTGACTAGCGCCAAACCGCCGAACACAGGGTGCTGACTAGCACTAAACCTCCGAACACAGGGTGCTGACTAGCACTAAACATCCGAACACAGGGTGCTGACTAGCACTAAACCTCCGAACACAGGGCGCTGACTAGCACCAAACCTCCGAACACAGGGTGCTGACTAGCACCAAACCTCCGAACACAGGGTGCTGACTAGCACTAAACCTCCGAACACAGTGTGCCGACTAGCACCAAACATCCGAACAAAGGGTGCTGACTAGCACCAATCCTCCGAACACAGGGTGCTGACTTGCGCCAAACCTCCGAACACAGGGCGCTGACTAGCACCAAACCTCCGAACACAGGGTGCTGACTAGCACCAAACATCTGAACACAGGGTGCTGACTCGCAGCAAACCTCCGAACACAGCGTGCTGACTAGCACCAAACCTCTGAACACAAGGTGCTGACTAGCACTAAACCTGCGAACACAGGGTGCTGACTAGCGCCAAACCTCCGAACACAGTGTGCTGACTAGCGCCAAACCTCCGAACACAGGGTGCTGACTAGCACCAAACCTCCGATCACGGGGTGCTGACTAGCACCAAACCTCCGAACACAGAGTGCTGACTAGCACCAAACCTCCGAACACAAGGTGCTGACTAGCACCAAACCTCCGAACAGAGGGTGTTGACTAGCACCAAACCTCCGAACAGAGGGTGTTGACTAGCACCAAACCTCCGAACAGAGGGTGTTGACTAGCACCAAACCTCTGAACACAGGGTGCTGACTAGCACTAAACCTCCGAACACAGAGTGCTGACTAGCACCAAACCTCCGAACACAGAGTGCTGACTAGCACCAAACCTCCGTACACAGGGTGCTGACTATCACCAAACCTCCGGACACAGAATGCTGACTAGCACCAAACCTCCGAACAGAGGGTGTTGACTAGCACCAAACCTCCGAACACAGGGTGCTGACTAGCACCAAACCTCCGAACACAGAGCGCTGACTAGCACTAAACCTCTGAACACAGGGTGCTGACTAGCACCAAACCTCTGAACACAAGGTGCTGACTAGCACTAAACCTCCGAACACAGGGTGCTGACTAGCACAAAACCTCCGAACACAGGGCGTTGACTAGCACTAAACCTCCGAACACAGGGTGCTAACTAGCACCAAACCTCCAAACGCAGGGTGCTGACTAGCACTAAACCTCCGAACACAGGGTGCTAACTAGCACCAAACCGCCGAACACAGGGTGCTGACTAGCACTAAACCTCCGAATACAGGGCGCTGACTAGCACCAAACCTCCGAACACAGGGTGCTGACTAGCACCAAACCTCTGAACACAGGGTGCTGACTAGCACCAAACCTCCGAACACAGGGCGCTGACTAGCACCAAACCTCCGAACACAGGGCGCTGACTAGCACCAAACCTCCGAACACAGCGTGCTGACTAGCACCAAACCTCCGAACACAGCGTGCTGACTAGCACTAAACCTCCTGACACAGAATGCTGACTAGCACCAAACCTCCGAACAGAGGGTGTTGACTAGCACCAAACCTCCGAACACAGGGTGCTGACTAGCACCAAACCTCCGAACACAGAGCGCTGACTAGCACTAAACCTCTGTACACAGGGTGCTGACTAGCACCAAACCTCTGATCACAAGGTGCTGACTAGCACTAAACCTCCGAACACAGGGTGCTGACTAGCACAAAACCTCCGAACACAGGGCGTTGACTAGCACTAAACCTCCGAACACAGGGTGCTAACTAGCACCAAACCTCCGAACGCAGGGTGCTGACTAGCACTCAACCTCCGAACACAGGGTGCTGACTAGCACTAAACCTCCGAATACAGGGCGCTGACTAGCACCAAACCGCCGAACACAGGGTGCTGACTAGCACCAAACTTCCGAACACAGGGTGCTGACTAGCACCAAACCTCCGAACACAGGGCGCTGACTAGCACCAAACCTCCGAACACAGGGCGCTGACTAGCACTAAACCTCCGAACACAGGGCGTTGACTAGCACCAAACCTCCGAACACAGGGCGCTGACTAGCACCAAACATCTGAACACAGGGTGCTGACTAGCACCAAACCTCTGAACACAGGGCGTTGACTAGCACCAAACATCTGAACACAGGGTGCTGACTAGCGCCAAACCTCCGAACACAGTGTGCTGACTAGCGCCAAACCTCCGAACACAGGGTGCTGACTAGCACAAAACCTCTGAACACAGGGTGCTGACTAGCACCAAACCTCTGAACACAGGGTGCTGACTAGCGCCAAACCTCCGAACACAGTGTGCTGACTAGCGCCAAACCTCCGAACACAGGGTGCTGACTAGCACTAAACCTCCGAACACAGAGTGCTGACTAGCACCAAACCTCCGAACACAGGGTGCTGACTAGCACTAAACCTCCGAACACAGGGTACTGACTAGCGCCAAACCTCCGAACACAGAGTGCTGACTAGCACCAAACCTCCGAACGCTGGGTGCTGACTAGCACCAAACATCCGAACACAGGGTGCTGACTAGCACCAAACCTCTGAACACAGGGCGTTGACTAGCGCCAAACCGCCGAACACAGGGTGCTGACTAGCACTAAACCTCCGAACAAAGGGTGCTGACTAGCACCAAACATCCGAACACAGGGTGCTGACTAGCACCAAACCTCCGAACACAGGGTGCTGACTAGCACCAAACCTCCGAACGCTGGGTGCTGACTAGCACTAAACCTCCGAATGCTGGGTGCTGACTAGCACCAAACCTCTGAACACAGGGCGTTGACTAGCACCAAAACTCCGAACACAGGGTGCTGACTAGCACTAAACCTCCGAACACAGGGTGCTGACTAGCACTAAACCTCCGAATGCTGGGTGCTGACTAGCACCAAACCTCTGAACACAGGGCGTTGACTAGCACCAAACCTCTGAACACAGGGTGCTGACTAGCGCCAAACCGCCGAACACAGGGTGCTGACTAGCACTAAACCTCCGAACAAAGGGTGCTGACTAGCACCAAACCTCCGAACACAGGGTGCTGACTAGCACTAAACATCCGAACACAGGTTGCTGACTAGCACTAAACCTCCAAACACAGGGTGCTGACTTGCACCAAACCTCCGAACACAGGGTGCTGACTAGCACCAAACCTCCGAACACAGGGTGCTGACTAGCACTAAACATCCGAACACAGGGTGCTGACTAGCACCAAACCACCGAACACAGGGTGCTGACTAGCACTAAACCTCCGAATGCAGGGTGCTGACTAGCGCCAAACCTCCGAACAAAGGGTGCTGACTAGCACTAAACCTCTGAACACAGGGCGTTGACTAGCACAAAACCTCCGAACACAGGGCGCTGACTAGCACTAAACCTCCGAACACAGGGTGCTGACTAGCACTAAACCTCCAAACACAGGGTGCTGACTAGCACCAAACCTCCAAACACAGGGTGCTGACTAGCACCAAACCTCTGAACACAAGGTGCTGACTAGCGCCAAACCTCCGAACACAGGGTGCTGACTAGCACTAAACCTGCGAACACAGGGTGCTGACTAGCGCCAAACCTCCGAACACAGTGTGCTGACTAGCGCCAAACCTCCGAACACAGGGTGCTGACTAGCACTAAACCTCCGAACACAGGGTGCTGACTAGCACCAAACCTCCGAACGCTGGGTGCTGACTAGCACCAAACATCCGAACACAGGGTGCTGACTAGCACTAAACCTCCGAACACAGGGTGCTGACTAGCACCAAACCTCTGAACACAGGGCATTGACTAGCGCCAAACCGCCGAACACAGGGTGCTGACTAGCACTAAACCTCCGAACACAGGGTGCTGACTAGCACTAAACATCCGAACACAGGGTGCTGACTAGCGCCAAACCGCCGAACACAGGGTGCTGACTAGCACTAAACCTCCGAACGCTGGGTGCTGACTAGCACTAAACCTCCGAATGCTGGGTGCTGACTAGCACCAAACCTCTGAACACAGGGCGTTGACTAGCACCAAAACTCCGAACACAGGGTGCTGACTAGCACTAAACCTCCGAACATAGGGTGCTGACTAGCACTAAACCTCCGAATGCTGGGTGCTGACTAGCACCAAACCTCTGAACACAGGGCGTTGACTAGCACCAAACCTCTGAACACAGGGTGCTGACTAGCGCCAAACCGCCGAACACAGGGTGCTGACTAGCACTAAACCTCCGAACAAAGGGTGCTAACTAGCACCAAACCTCCGAACACAGGGTGCTGACTAGCACTAAACATCCGAACACAGGTTGCTGACTAGCACTAAACCTCCAAACACAGGGTGCTGACTAGCACCAAACCTCCGAACACAGGGTGCTGACTAGCACCAAACCTCCGAACACAGGGTGCTGACTAGCACTAAACATCCGAACACAGGGTGCTGACTAGCACCAAACCACCGAACACAGGGTGCTGACTAGCACTAAACCTCCGAACGCAGGGTGCTGACTAGCGCCAAACCTCCGAACACAGGGTGCTGACTAGCACTAAACCTCTGAACACAGGGCGTTGACTAGCACAAAACCTCCGAACACAGGGCGCTGACTAGCACTAAACCTCCGAACACAGGGTGCTGACTAGCACTAAACCTCCAAACACAGGGTGCTGACTAGCACCAAACCTCCAAACACAGGGTGCTGACTAGCACCAAACCTCTGAACACAAGGTGCTGACTAGCGCCAATCCTCCGAACACAGGGTGCTGACTAGCACTAAACCTGCGAACACAGGGTGCTGACTAGCGCCAAACCTCCGAACACAGTGTGCTGACTAGCGCCAAACCTCCGAACACAGGGTGCTGACTAGCACTAAACCTCCGAACACAGGGTGCTGACTAGCACCAAACCTCCGAACGCTGGGTGCTGACTAGCACCAAACATCCGAACACAGGGTGCTGACTAGCACTAAACCTCCGAACACAGGGTGCTGACTAGCACCAAACCTCTGAACACAGGGCATTGACTAGCGCCAAACCGCCGAACACAGGGTGCTGACTAGCACTAAACCTCCGAACACAGGGTGCTGACTAGCACTAAACATCCGAACACAGGGTGCTGACTAGCACTAAACCTCCGAACACAGGGCGCTGACTAGCACCAAACCTCCGAACACAGGGTGCTGACTAGCACCAAACCTCCGAACACAGGGTGCTGACTAGCACTAAACCTCCGAACACAGTGTGCCGACTAGCACCAAACATCCGAACACAGGGTGCTGACTAGCACCAATCCTCCGAACACAGGGTGCTGACTTGCGCCAAACCTCCGAACACAGGGCGCTGACTAGCACCAAACCTCCGAACACAGGGTGCTGACTAGCACCAAACATCTGAACACAGGGTGCTGACTCGCAGCAAACCTCCGAACACAGCGTGCTGACTAGCACCAAACCTCTGAACACAAGGTGCTGACTAGCGCCAAACCTCCGAACACAGGGTGCTGACTAGCACTAAACCTGCGAACACAGGGTGCTGACTAGCGCCAAACCTCCGAACACAGTGTGCTGACTAGCACCAAACATCCGAACACAGGGTGCTGACTAGCACTAAACCTCCGAACACAGGGTGCTGACTAGCACCAAACCTCTGAACACAGGGCATTGACTAGCGCCAAACCGCCGAACACAGGGTGCTGACTAGCACTAAACCTCCGAACACAGGGTGCTGACTAGCACTAAACATCCGAACACAGGGTGCTGACTAGCGCCAAACCGCCGAACACAGGGTGCTGACTAGCACTAAACCTCCGAACAAAGGGTGCTGACTAGCACCAAACATCCGAACACAGGGTGCTGACTAGCACCAAACCTCCGAACACAGGGTGCTGACTAGCACCAAACCTCCGAACGCTGGGTGCTGACTAGCACTAAACCTCCGAATGCTGGGTGCTGACTAGCACCAAACCTCTGAACACAGGGCGTTGACTAGCACCAAAACTCCGAACACAGGGTGCTGACTAGCACTAAACCTCCGAACACAGGGTGCTGACTAGCACTAAACCTCCGAATGCTGGGTGCTGACTAGCACCAAACCTCTGAACACAGGGCGTTGACTAGCACCAAACCTCTGAACACAGGGTGCTGACTAGCGCCAAACCGCCGAACACAGGGTGCTGACTAGCACTAAACCTCCGAACAAAGGGTGCTGACTAGCACCAAACCTCCGAACACAGGGTGCTGACTAGCACTAAACATCCGAACACAGGTTGCTGACTAGCACTAAACCTCCAAACACAGGGTGCTGACTAGCACCAAACCTCCGAACACAGGGTGCTGACTAGCACCAAACCTCCGAACACAGGGTGCTGACTAGCACTAAACATCCGAACACAGGGTGCTGACTAGCACCAAACCACCGAACACAGGGTGCTGACTAGCACTAAACCTCCGAACGCAGGGTGCTGACTAGCGCCAAACCTCCGAACACAGGGTGCTGACTAGCACTAAACCTCTGAACACAGGGCGTTGACTAGCACAAAACCTCCGAACACAGGGCGCTGACTAGCACTAAACCTCCGAACACAGGGTGCTGACTAGCACTAAACATCCGAACACAGGGTGCTGACTAGCACTAAACCTCCGAACACAGGGCGCTGACTAGCACCAAACCTCCGAACACAGGGTGATGACTAGCACCAAACCTCCGAACACAGGGTGCTGACTAGCACTAAACATCCGAACACAGGGTGCTGACTAGCACTAAACCTCCGAACACAGTGTGCCGACTAGCACCAAACATCCGAACACAGGGTGCTGACTAGCACCAATCCTCCGAACACAGGGTGCTGACTTGCGCCAAACCTCCGAACACAGGGCGCTGACTAGCACCAAACCTCCGAACACAGGGTGCTGACTAGCACCAAACATCTGAAAACAGGGTGCTGACTCGCAGCAAACCTCCGAACACAGCGTGCTGACTAGCACCAAACCTCCGAACACAGGGTGCTGACTAGCACCAAACATCTGAACACAGCGTGCTGACCAACACTAAACCAGAGGCTGCCAAACCTCATCTCAAACACACTTTATATACCCATTGGCAGTACAAGAAGAGGAATGAGGAGAAGTCTGGGAGAGCTAACTCATCCCACCACCAAACCAGAGACTAAAGAAACAGCGAGAAGCAGGGGGGGGGCGGGGTCACAAGAAGGGAAAACGTTTGCGGGTGACACTAAAAGAGATGGTATTGTAGACAGTGAGGAAGGTTATCAAAAATTGCACAGGATCTTGATCAGCTGGGGAAGTGGGCCGAGAAGTGGCGAATGGAGTGCAATGCAGATAAGGGTGAGGTGTTGCATTCTGGAAAGTCAAATCAAGGTAGGACTTTCATGTTGAATGGTAGGACCGTAGGGAGTATCGTGGAACGGAGGGCCTTAGTTAGGCCTCATCTCATTTGGAATATTGTGGACAATTCTGGTCGCCACACTACCAGAAGGATGTGGATGCTGTGGAGAGGGTACAGAAGCGGTTTAGTAGGATGTTGCCTGAGATAAACTCGGCCTGTTCTCACTGCAAAGACGGAGGTTGTGAGGCCACCTGATAGAGGTCGACAAGATTGAGTGGCATGGACAGAGTGGACAGTCAGACGCTCTTTCCTTGGGTAGGAGACTCAATGGGGACATAGGTTTGAAGCGCGTGGGGGAAAGTTTAGAACAGATGTGTGAGGCAAGTTTTTTACACAGAGGGTGATAGAGGGAACGTGCTGCCTGGGGAGGGGGTGGGAGCAGGTATGAGAGCGGCATTTAAGGGACAACTAGACAATACATGAATAGGGTGGGGATGGAAGGATACGGACTCCATCAGTGCGTACGGTTTTAGTTTAGGCAGGTACCAAGGTCAGCGTAGGCATGGAGGACTGAAGGGCCTGTTCCTGTGCTGCATTGTTCTTTGTTCTTCATGCATAGTTCTCTGAAGGTGGAGTCACAGGTCGATGGGGCAGTGAAGAAGGCTTTTGGCCTGCTGGCCTTCATCAGTCAGGGCATTGAGTCTCGAAGTTGGAAAGTTATGTTGCAGTTGTACAGGATGTGGGTGAGGTCGCACCGGAGTATCGTGTTCAGTTTTGGTCGCTTTGCTGTCGGAAAGATGTTATTAAACTGGAGAGAGGGCAGAAGAGATTCACAAGAATTTTGCCAGGACTCAAAGGACTGAGTTACAGGGAGAGATTGGACAGGCTGTAGGAGAATGAGGGCTGATCTTATAGAGGTGGGTAAGATCATGCGAGGCATGGAGAGGGTGGATGCACTCAGCTTTTTTCCCAGGGTTGGGAAATCGAGAACTAGAGGGCAGAGGTTTAAGTTAAGAGGGGAAAGAATTAATGGGAGCCTGAGCACAACGTTTTTACACAGGGGATGGTACGTATGCAGAATGAGCTGCCGGAGGAGGTGGTTGAGGCAGGGACACTGACAACATTAATAAGGCAGCTGGACAGATACATGGATAGGAATGTACTCGGGGACATAGGTTTAAAGTGTGTGGGGAAAAGTTTGGAACAGATGTGCGAGGCAAGTTTTTTACACAGAGGGTGATAGAGGGAACTGCTGCCTGGGGAGGGGGTGGGAGCCGGTACGAGAGCGGCATTTAAGGGACAACTAGACACTATATGAATCGGGTGGGAATGGAAGGATACGGACTCCATATACAGAGGGATATGGGCCAAATGCAGGCAAATGGGGTTGGCTTCGATGGAATGGATCAGTATGGAGCCAAGGGTCTATCTCCGTGCCTGTCTCCATTACTGCCTAAAAGGAAGGAGCTGATGAAGGAGCTCTGAGATACGGACAGGTCCCCACTCGGCCCCCGGAAGGACCCCGTAGCGTAGATGGTCAGTGAAACCGTCACCTTGCCGTCCACCAGAAGCAGGTATCCTCCCCCATATCCCCAAGGTGCCAGGTTTCCCTTCATCTGGCAGATATGCCGTACGGTCCGGTCCCGCTGCTCCGCCGGAGTCTCCAGTGGCACGCCCAGTCCGGCAGGGCCTTGAATGACAGGCGCTGCCGGTACACACAAGCCCTCATGCGGCTCCTCCTTTGCACCTTCTCCTCCTCCACCTCGTCCTCAGCCTGTTGGGCGGCCGACTCTCCATCCTCACTGGCTGCCTGCTCTTTCTCTGGGGCAGGATCCGCTGCTGCAGGCTCCTCCTCCACGAGCAGCTCCAGCTCGTACCACGGGGCACCCGCCACTGCTCGGAGGAAGGCCACCATTGCTGGTTAATTCCATATCCATTGTCTGCAGGGGGTGAAAGGCCGACATGTCAGCACGGTGTGAACCCCCTTGCTCAACCAGGTCCAACAGGCGAGACAATGCCCCGGTTGGCACTGTGGACTCTGCCTCTGCAATGTGCCCCCCCCCCCCCCCCCCGGGGCCCCGTTGGAGCCAGTCCCTGCTGCCAGGCATACAGTCACCTGGATCTACCTTTGCCAACGGTGCACTCCACAGCGCATATCCAACGCCCATTGTGGGGCCGCTGTGGGTGTTGCCCTTGGGTGGGCTGTGTTGCTCTGCAAGTGTGTGCCAGCCAGTTCGGTGTTTGATATGGTGGTGGGTGGGGGTTGGGGTGCTGGGGTGGTGGGTGGGGGATGGGGTGCTGGGTAGGGGCACAAACATAGTCGGTGTCACTCTGAAAAGTCAGGGCCCAAGGTGGGTGGTCAGTGGGGTGCGTAGCAAGGTGGCTGCGTTACAGCCGTGGCAATGGCGGTCCGTGATTGGGCACCGCCCCTGTGCCATGGGGGTCAGCCCGGCCCCACGGCCTGTCACCTCCCCGGCCCTTGCATGGCCCCCCCTACCCCAGCCAGCCCGGCCAGTGTGGGTACCGCCAGGCCGCAGTCGCACCTCTCCGTGTCCGACCTCCTCGCTCTCCCTCAGCAGTCACAGCGCCTGTTTCCCGTGTGGAGTGGACCACATTCACGCCACTGTCAAGGTGGCAGAGAATTGCGATTTGGCGTGAACCCAGCGCCCACAACGATTCTCCGGCCAATCATGTTTCCCGACCCCGGTGTTGGCTAACGGAAAATCCCACCAATAATTTCCGATCTTGGCAGTGTGATTGGCAGCAACAGACACCCCAAGATCATTGAACAGATTGACCCCCAAATACTGCCGAATGTTGGAGACACGGCCAGATGTTGGCAAGTTCATTAATCTCACATCACTTTTGAAGAGGAAGTGTTTCTTTCTCTGATTCCTCTAATGTTTACTTTAATTGTGTCTTACCAATTAAAGCTTGAAGGTTAGAGCTGGGGGGGGGGGGGGGGGGGGGGGGTGAATTTTCCCGCTGTTCCCATCGGTGGGATTTCTGGTCCCACTGACAGTGGCCTCCCCACCGTGGGGGGGTGCGGGGGGGAGGGTGTGAACAAGGGGAAACCCCATTGGCTGCGATTGGACTGGGAGATCCTGCCTCTGGCCAATGGCCTTTGCCGCCACAAAACAGGCTGCGGGGTGATGAGGAACGTCCTGCCCCGTGTTTGTCAGCTCGTCACAGTTACACAGATCACCGTGCGGACCGACAAGACCTTTATCAGGACTGAGTTATCCCCCAATCCACATCAACTCATAAACAACAACAGCTGGCAATTGGAAACTGGTCTCCATCAGCTTTCGATTTGTGGTTGCCATCTGCTCGGTCGGGATGATTAAACTGGGTGTGAATGTTGTTGTGAAACTGGGAATCTCCACGCTGTCAGAATCCGGGATTGGGAGTGACTGAGATTAGATCGAATTACACAATGCAGAACACACCATACAGGGGGCACCATCACGTCTGCACCATCTGCCTCACTGTTGGGTGAACTTTGTCCGGGTCCAATCCATTTGCCTTATAAACAGACAGAGGCTGTCACGGACTGTTCAACACTGAGGAACAAGCAATCTGAGTGAACCTGCTCCAGCTCACACGGCAACACCTCCTGAGGCTCCGGTAAGCAATCAGGTATGAATTAGATGATGAGAAGGTTGTCACTGTTTTTAAACATTTGCACAGGTTTTTGTAACTCCGGTCCAGAGCTCATTAAGAGCTGTGCCTGTGAGGAGACTGGAGATGGATCTGGAGGATTTACTCAGCAAGTCACAAACCAAACATGGTTTAATCATTGGTGTGGGGGAGGGAAGGAGCGTGCTTGTGGATTGAACCAAGAAACATGAACATGTTGGGGTCAAAGGATAATAAGAACTAGGAGCAGGAGTAGGCCATCTGGCCCCTCGAGCCTGCTCCGCCATTCAATGAGATCATGGCTGATCTTTTGTGGACTCAGCTCCACTTTCCTGCCCGAACACCAGAACCCTTAATCCCTTTTTTCTTCAAAAAACTATCTATTGTTATCTTAAAACATTTAATGAAGGAGCCCCTACTGCTTCACTGGGCAAGGAATTCCATAGATTCATAAGCCTTTGGGTGAAGAAGTTCCTCCTAAACTCAGTCCTAAATCTACACAATGCAGAACATACCATACAGGGGGCACCATCACGTCTGCACCATCTGCCTCACTGTTGGGTGAACTTTGTCCGGGTCCAATCCATTTGCCTTATAAACAGACAGAGGCTGTCACGGACTGTTCAACACTGAGGAACAAGTATGTGGATGAAGGTAAAGCAGTGGATGTAGTGTACATGGATTTTAGTAAGGCATTTGATAAAGTTCCCCATGGTAGGCTTCTGCACAAAGTAAGGAGGCATGGGATAGTGGGAAATTTGGCCAGTTGGATAACGAACTGGCTAACCGATAGAAGTCAGAGAGTGGTGGTGGATGGCAAACATTCAGCCTGGATCCCAGTTACCAGTGGTGTACCGCAGGGATCAGTTCTGGGTCCTCTGCTGTTTGTGATTTTCATTAATGACTTGGATGAGGGGGTTGAAGGGTGGGTCAGTAAATTTGCAGACGATAAGAAGATTGGTGGAGTTGTGGATAGTAAGGAGGGCTGTTGTCGGCTGCAAAGAGACATAGATAGGATGCAGAGCTGGGCTGAGAAGTGACAGATGGAGTTTAACCCTGAAAAGTGTGAGGTTGTCCATTTTGGAAGGACAAATATGAATGCGGAATACAGGGTTAACGGTAGAGTTCTTGGCATTGTGGAGGAGCAGAGAGACCTTGGGGTCTATGTTCATACATCTTTGAAAGTTGCCACTCAAGTGGATAGAGCTGTGAAGAAGGCCTATGGTGTGCTCGCGTTCATTAACAGAGGGATTGAATTTAAGAGCCGTGAGGTGATGATGCAGCTGTACAAAACTTTGGTAAGGCCACATTTGGAGTACTGTGTACAGTTCTGGTCGCCTCATTTTAGGAAGGATGTGGAAGCTCTGGAAAAGGTGCAAAGAAGATTTACCAGGATGTTGCCTGGAATGGAGAGTAGGTCTTACGAGGAAAGGTTGAGAGTGCTAGGCCTTTTCTCATTAGAGCATAGAAGGATGAGGGGCGACTTGATAGGGGTTTATAAGATGATCAGGGGAATAGATAGAGTAGACAGTCAGAGACTTTTTCCCCAGGTGGAACACACCATTACAAGGGGACATAAATTTAAGGTGAAAGGTGGAAGATATAGGAGGGATATCAGAGGTAGGTTCTTTACCCAGAGAGTAGTGTGGGCATGGAATGCACTGCCTGTGGAAGTAGTTGAGTCGGAAACATTAGGGACCTTCAAGCAGCTGTTGGATAGGTACATGGATTATGGGAAAATGATATAGTGTAGATTTATTTGTTCTTAAGGGCAGCACGGTAGCATTGTGGATAGCACAATTGCTTCACAGATCCATGGTCCCAGGTTCGATTCCGGCTTGGGTCATTGTCTGTGCGGAGTCTGCACGTCCTCCCCGTGTCTACGTGGGTTTCCTCCGGGTGCTCCGGTTTCCTCCCACAGTCCAAAGATGTGCGGGTTAGGTGAATTGGCTAATGATAAATTGCCCTTAATGTCCAAATTGCCCTTGGTGTTGGGTGGAGGTGTTGAGTTTGGGTAGGGTGCTCTTTCCAAGAGCTGGTGCAGACTCAAAGGGCCGAATGGCCTCCTTCTGCACTGTAAATTCAATGATAATCTATGATTAATCTAGGACAAAGGTTCGGCACAACATCGTGGGCCGAAGGGCCTGTTCTGTGCTGTATTTTCTATGTTCTATGTTCTATGTACTTCCCCGTATTTGGAGGCTATGCCCCCTAGTTTTGCTTTCACCCGCCAGTGGAAACAACCTGCCCACATCTATCCTATCTATTCCCTTCATAATTTTATATGTTTCTATACGATCCCCCCTCATCCTTCTAAATTCCAATGAGTACAGTCCCAGTCTACTCAGCCTCTCCTCGTAATCCAACCCCTTCAGCTCTGGGATTAACCTAGTGAATCTCCTCTGCACACCCTCCAGTGCCAGTACGTCCTTTCTCAAGTAAGGAGACCAAAACTGAACACAATACTCCAGGTGTGGCCTCATTAACACCTTTTCCAATTGGAGCATAACCTCCCTAGTCTGAAACTCCATCCCTCTAACAATGAAGGACAAAATTCCATTCGCCTTCTTAATCACCTGTTGCACCTGTAAAACAACTTTTTGCGACTCATGCACTAGTACACCCAGGTCTCTTTGCACAGCAGCATGTTCTAATATTTTATCATTTAAATAATAATCCCTTTTGCTGTTATTGCTACAAAAATGGATAACCTCACATTGGTCAACATTGTATTCCATCTGCCAGACCCTAGCCCATTCACTTAACCTATCCAAATCCCTCTGCAGACTTCCGGTATCCTCTGCACTTTTTGCTTTACCACTTATCTTAGTGTCATCTGCAAACTTGGACACATTGCCCTTGGTCCCCAACTCCAAATCATTTATGGAAATTGTGAACAATTGTGGGCCCAACACTGATCCCTGAGGGACACCACTAGCTACTGATTGCCAA